>NC_056746.1:1207508953-1207653953 GCF_019279795.1 Protopterus annectens | reverse complement strand
TGAATTGCCACATTAACATGCCCTCTTTAGATCACTAAGTGCCCCTGTCTTCCTCCACAACCCCAGTCTTCAACAGCTTCCTGCAACTCTGCCTGGGATTGCTTCATTCGCTATGCTTGACAGAGTCTCAGTTACTTCATCAATGGTGCGAGGAAGGCCAACACACTGTTGCTATGTTTCTAATTTCACCTGGGCTGATAGATAGTAGGCTTTTTGTGCAGCTCTAACGTGCAGGCCTTCACAGCCATAATATTCGAATAAACAGACCTTCAGATCACAATATACAGTGTGAACTCACCATGTAGTCAGGAAACAGTTGAGAATGGCACAAACATACAGAACACTGATACTTAGTCACTCCAAATGCCTATCTTGGAAGCTAGAAGACTTGTATAAGGTTAAGGCTTTCTATTGCTTACCACTAGGTTACCTACAGGGGAGATGAAAATCAAGCACAGGTGGGGAACATGCATGCATTGATACCATACAAGCCTATGTGTCTGCCTTACACTTTGGAATACTGGCCAAGGCTATTGGCACCCTCATGGTGCCTTATTTAGGAGAGTCCCAAAGCTGAATACCAGCTCTGTAAACAGCACAATAACAGATTCATTGTGGTTTATGCTACTCAACACCAGGGGTTGTGATCACAACATGCATGCACTCACAGCACTCCTCAGGATGGACAACATCAACATCTGTGCATTAACTGCAATCTGTCTTAAGGCTCCTAAGATCACACCAGAGCACTACCAGACTGCAACCCATAACACTCATTTCAGCCATGGAACATGGACTGACAGACATGGAGGGGCTGTATCCATATTCATCAGGGATACCTACACCTCCAGGTTAGTGGGGCAGCATGATACCTCTGTGATCATCCATGTGCAGCTAACATCAGCCACAACAGCAATATTGAATGTGACCTGCTATGGATCACCCTCCATGACCCAGGACCTCCACCTACCTGGAGACAATGGAGAACATGACAGTCCTAACGCACACCCTGGCATTAGTCAATGTCAACTACCATACCATTAACTGGTAAACGTATTCCGGTACTCACTTCCAGGACCAGTGCTTCATGGAATGTATCACATCATATGCCCTGTATCAGGTGGTAACCTCACTAATGTGGGGTGGAAGCTACTAGATGTGGTCATCACCAACATTTGCAACGGGTGCACCACAGTGGAGGTTTACTGGTCACTGGTTAGATCTGACCATGAACTATTCACTGTTTTCACACCCTAGCATCTCCCCCACCCACGGATACCACAGTGTATACCTTTCCTACAGCTAAATTTACACTACTAGTGACAGGGGCTGGGGGGTTTCACAACCCCCATGCTAAAGGGAAACACTGCTCCAGATACAGACAGATTTACAAATGCAGTCTAAAAGCACCTACATGGAGGTATGGATCGTGCCATCGCTGGTAAACCAAAACTCACTCCTCCTAGACAAGGACACCGGTCTGGTGGACACCTGCAATAAACAGGCTATACTAGAGACGTAGGACAGTGTTGCAGACACACAGCAAATCCCATGAAGGGCAGACATCTGTGATAACTATTAGTATGATATGTAGGTCCCTCATGACATCATCCAAGACTAACATCAGCAGGAGAATACGCAAGGATTCGAAAGATAACCACAAAGCCTTCTTTGGCTATGTCAAGGATCTACGTGGTGACACACAGATTTGCACTGTGCCAGTAAAACATAGCACAAAATATGCTGACCCTACTGATATCACCAACATCCTTGCAGATACATTCGGTGCATACTTCACCCCCCAAAAGAGCCCATAACACTACCCGTAAGGTACAGTATCCCTACCAGAGAAACAGAGGTGGAAATGGCCCTCTCTTATAGCAGAACACAGCATCAGTGAAGGCAGATGTTGACCCAGACTGCATCTTGCAAACTGTACATGACAACCTGTCCCCACCTTATTATGCATTCCTACCTCAGCATCTCCACAGGCTACATGCCCATACAATGGTGTGTGGCAACAGTTATTCCACTTCATCACAGGGAAATCACAACTGACCATGGTAATACCACCCCATAAGCCTGACTAGTCTGGTCTGCAATGGTATGGTTTGCATCCTCATGGCAATAATTAACAATGACATTGGAAACCTTTGGACACATGACCCAATCCAGGTCAGCTTGGTTGACTGCAGTTCATGCCTACTGAACCTGTTTTATGTCTTACATACAGTCACCAATACATTAGATGACAGGGAAGGTGGTTCACTCATACTATCTGGACCTCACCAAGGCTTTTGACACCATGCCCTACTCAGGTATTGTTGATAAACACACCAGCCTGTACATTCACCCATTCATCACAGATTGGGTTGCCAATGGGCTTACACACACAATCCACATGGTATGACTAGCGGTCTCCAGGTCCAACTCTTGAACAGTCATGACTGGTATCCCACAGGACTCAGTCCTGGGAGGCCTACTGTTTGCCATATATGTCTCAGGTGTACAGGCAAACACAGGTGGACTACGGCAGACCATGTTTGGCAATGACTGCAAACTGTGAGCCATGACTGATAGTCCAGCTGACACAGACATCCCTCAGGGGACTTCACAGAGAACGTCACAGGGTGCCACTGACATGGCCTCTAGCCAAGTGCCACAAACTGCATGGTCATTCCATTGTGGAATTGACACCCACATATTAACACATGAGCAGCAGCCACTTTAATACAGATGAGGTAATGGGGTATCTGGGGACTAAGGTAGATAGTGATCTCCCCTGTGACAATCATATCTCCACAGTAGTTAGAACATCCTTCTATGCAGGCTATCTGACTACTAAAGGATTCCCATCTAGACATACTGGGGTTATAGTGCCCCTTTACTCATCACTCATCAATCCCATCATAGGGTAGAATAATCCATGTGAGATGTACCTCAGAGGACATGTCCAACAGCTTGCGGGTCCATGAATGTACCTCACAAGGGGAATACTGGCCTCCAACATATGGCCTATGCAGCCAGACTGAATAAACTCCTGCTTTACTTAGTGGCATCTTGTTTACCCAGAGATGATCTCCGCTGACCAGCACAGCCATGTTGAACTCTGGCTTGATGGATTTGCTCCGCCTATGGGAATCCATGTCACAGTGAGCCACACACTGTAGTGAGCTGACCTTGCCACAACAATAACTGGAAAATGCTGGAGGGACAGCTTCCTGTCACAGACACTCCACATACTTTGGAAAAACATCCCTAACTACATTTTACAGAGCCCCTCACTAACACTGCAACAGAAACCTTGAAAGGTGGATGGGGAAAAGTAGATGCACCCCAGGGATCCCACCATTAGCTCTGCTCCACAGAGGGATGGTTAATGACTCAATGGGGTGGCAAACGTTGACATATTTTGGCTGGCCTTATGAATGGCCTCTGGCAGTTGGCCAAGTACCTACCTATGAATCTATACATACAGTATCTGCATATGCTGATATCTTAGTTTACTGTTCAGGTGTTTACTTACCATGTGCCACTGGCTGTTGTGTGTGCAATAGTTGAGGGCTGCCTATATTGGATGCACACAGTAGACTGCCTATACATGACAATTTACAGGTAGTCTTGTGTGTGTGCCATCCATTTTTACTGTGTGTGCAGGTGGAGAAGGGTGTCAGTCCCTAGGTGCCTACACTGTCAGTGTGTGTGCTATACATTCTCTCTTTGCCAAGGCATGGGCATACTGGGCATGCCTCCATCGGCCTACTGGGGCTGGCTCAAGGTGTTCATGGTCTGAGTACCTCTGTGCCTGTGTGGCCCTTGGCAATGGTGGTGGGCTGTGAGGGCCTTCACCATTCTGTCCCTGCTGCAGCTGTTTACACAGGACCATATTGTGTAGCATGGCACACACTATGAAGATGTGGGCACACGTGCCTGGAGAGTACTGCAAGGCACCACGAGATATGTCCAAGCAATGGAACTGTGATTTCAGCATCCCTAACACATGCTCTATAATGATTCTAGTTTGTGCGTGTGCCTCATTATAGCGTTCCTGCATGGGTGTGTGTGCATTTCTGATGGGAGTCATCATCCACGGTTCCAGTGCATAGCCAGCATCCCCTACCAGGTGGCCATTTGGGATGTCCCGCCTAGCAAATAACAGATACAGCTGTGAGGCATGCCAGATGTGGGAGTCATGATAGCTTCCAGGGCTGCCAGCACACACACATCCATGATAATGCCCTGGGCATTGCACATGACCTGACAGTTGATGGAGGGGTATCCCTTGCAGTTTATGTAGTACCTTCCCTGCTCACCGGGTGGTGACTTGATGTGTATGTGCATGCAGTTTATTGCACCCAGTTCCTCTGGGTATTCTGCCACATAGTGGACGAGATGCATATTGCTGGCCAACTCCTCCTGTGCTCGGGGGAAGTATATGTATTCATTGGCATGTGGTAACATGGCATCCAGGAACTGGTGTAGTACCCTGGATGCTGATGCCTGTGAGATACCCATGATATCCCCAGTTGGTCTTTGAAAGTCACCTGTAGCTAGTATTCTCAGGCTTACACATACCTTCGTATCCACTGGGATGGGTTCCCCTCTGTTTGTTCTGGCTCTGAGGTGTGGCCGGCACAGCTCCACAAGTTGCTGTAGGGCATCCCTGTCCACCCTGTAATGCTTTACTATTTCCAGATGCCTGTGGTGGTCATGTGCATCATCCTCTACACCACCTTCAGTCTCCAACACATGCTGGTGGATCAAAGCTATAGCAGCCCCTAACATGTACATGATAAAAGTTCCCCATCTGTATACACCATTGGTGCAGAGTGTATGGGAATACACAAATGTGTGTAAGATGCTTTCAAACTTTATAGTATTGTGCTATGGATGCTGCTGATACACGTGGGTGTGTATGAACTACTCCAGTTGCTGCGTGTCTTAATTATGGGTTTTGCAATAAGTACTGCAAGTGTGAGGTCTTTACTGTGGAGATCTACTTGCCTGCTTGAGTACTCTGTTGCCCTTTAATTCACTTTCAGACCTAGATCCCCTCCCATTATCAGGCATGCATCCACCTGCCATCTTTCTTGTTTTGTACTTTCCCTACCCAGTCATGGTGAATTGTGCCTTGTAGCTGATATACTGCATATCGCCTTTTTTCTGCTTTGACACTTTGCTATTTCCTTTGCAGTACAGCCCCTCCCCTTCCCTGTTTTGCAGGTAGCTGCTTGCAGCCTTGTTAGCTGTCGTCAATGGCCCACTGTGGGCTCCTAAGTGTTTATTAGTCATTTGTACTCCAATTTCACTGCTGCAGTGTTTCCTTATTTCTTTCCTATATCCTTCCTATTTTAGCTGCAGTGCATGATGAGCATACCCGTTTACTGGTTTTACACGTGTTTTCATCTCCGTTCACATGCATACTCGGTTACCTTGTGTACTCTTAGCTAAGCATAGCTATGGGCAATTCGGCACACCCCTATCCTGCAGCTTTGCCTAGCTAGGGGCAGACTGGTTTAGCAATGCTACAATGTGCTTACAGCAATGGTAACACACCCCTCTCTTGAAGTCATCTTTATCTCAAGGGCTCACCTTGCTGTTATAATGCTATGCTGTTTTGTGCATCCTTACACCAGCGGGAAATCTGTGATTCACTATTACTCCTCTCATTTGCATTGCATTTCCTACTAATTCCTAGCTACTGTGCATAACATTGTCAAAGCCCCTTAGCAACCCTTGCGCCATGAGTATGGTGTGACATGCCTGCCATTGACTATTATGGGGAAATTGTGATATGTGTTTAATTGCAGTTTTATTCTATATTTTTATATATTCCTTGTGATCCCCTTTGTGCACCGCTGCCCTGCGTGTCCACATCGCGATAGTGCAACTATATATAGTAAATGTTAATTTTATATTTTGTACATTTTTTTCTGGCAATGGATATATATTTAGCCATTGGCATATATTAATATTATAATACATGTGTTTGGTTGGCTGTCATGGCTCCGATTTTATGTTTGCAAAAATGTAAACTGTTTTCTACGGTTTACATTTCTACTTGATTACACTATGCCTGCACCACTTCCTGAATCGCTACATACATTCATTTGCATGCTACGCTGCTGCACATGGGGTAATTAGCATACAAGGCTCAGGAGTTATGCGGGTGTAGCGTACGCAGGAAGTGCACATGGAAACAGCTTGTACCTGAATCGCTCTGTGGCCATATCTGGTGTTAGATCGCCAGCACTACGCCTGCACCTGGCGTAAGCTTCATGAATCCCAGGGTACATCTTTCTGATTAAATGTAATGAAACATTAAAATGAAGACCTCTCCTGTACTGTTTCAGATTCTTGCCAAGTACAAATTATTTTTTGGAAGAGTTTGCAAATGGTATTTAGTTTATTGTGAGACTGTTAGGAGTTTCAAGCAATTAAGAAAAATAATTGGCTGAAATTGTAACAGATTATTTACTTATTTTTTATTTATTTATTTACATTTGTTGACTGGGAAAATCCAACTGGACATAGGTCCTTTTTCAGCGGAGGCCCGGGGAGAAAAGTTCCACAATAAAAACAACAATTAAAAACAATTAATTACAAATTACAAGAAGTATAGGTAGGTTTTGTTTAACAATAGTAGTAAACAGTTAGAGTTCAAAATGAAATTAAGTATTTAGTTAAATGGTGCAACACTTATATCATTGGTGCCATAAAGACTAGCAAGTATTTTAATAGCTGAGCTAGTAGCTATTACCCTTGAATAACAGTGGCTAAGATTTCAGCTGAGATATAGGTTTACAAGCAATGTATTTGGCTGCAATCCGAGGTAGTTACAGGGGTGAAAGAAAGGGATTAGTGAGCTTGGGGTAGAGATGGTAGAGAGGTTTGTTACAGGAGCATGCCCAGTGCTTTTTAGATAAGATTTTAGAGCAGCTTTGAAGTTAGTGTGTGATGACACAGAAGTTCTAGTGTGAGGAAGGGTAATCCATAATTTTGCTATGGAGTAGGAGAAGAGAACTTCTCCAGCAGAGTTCCTGGTTCTAGTTACCTGTAATTGATTTTTGTTGCTGGAGCATAGTGGTCTGGTGGTATGATATGTTTGGAGTAGATTTTTGAGGGAGGGGACTTTTAGAGGATGATTTAGTAGTTTGTAGGTGAGTGAGAGTTGGTACCATTGAGGGAGGTGAGGGAGTTCTAGCCAGCCTAGTTCAATAAGTGAGGAGCAGTGGTGGCTACGGTAGTGTGCTTTGAGTTTACCTAACTCACTTTGCCTTAGGCTGGTAAATATTGGAGAGGTGTAGAGTAGTGTGGAGATAAGGTGGCTATTTGCAACTGAAATCTTGGCTGTTTTGATGAGGAATTGCTTATTTCTGTATAAAGCTCTAGTTTTTTGTGTACTTTTTTATCGTTAACGAGATGTGGATGTCAAACTTGAAGTTATTGTCAATTTCAACTCCAAGTAGCTTGGTCTGGTCTGTTGGGGGGATAATGGTGTTGTCATTGGCTTTAATATTAAATTCATGGGTGATTAGATTGTGTTTGGTGGGTTGGAAGATGAGGAGTTTTGTTTTGTTTGTGTTAAGTATTAATTGTGCATTTGAAAGTCAAGTTTCAACTAAGGAAAAGGCTTCTTGTGTGGTCTTTTGAAGTTCAGGTAGGGAGTGGGATGAGCAGATGATGGTGGAATCATCTGTGTACTGTATGAGAGTGGCCTGTTTGGTAGCAGAGGGTAGATTATTAGTGAATATGGAGAAGAGTAATGGTCCAAGGATGGATCCTTGGGGAACACCTATTGAGACAGGGAGTTGGGGAGATATATCATTATGTCAAATAACAGATTGATGGCGGTCAGTCAGGTAGCTCTGGAACCACTTTGTGACAGACTGAGAGAAGGATAGAGTATTGAGGACAGTGATTATTTGTTTATGAGAGACCATGTTTAATGCTTTAGATAGGTCTAGGAAAGTTGCAGAAGTGAAATAATCATTGTTTTTATGTAGAAGGATTGTATTAGTGAAAGCAAGTAAGGCAGTGGTCGTGCTGTGGTATGGTTGGAAACCATGTTGTGTGTTAGATAGGAGGTTGTTAGTAAGGAGGTAGTTTAGAACTTGAGAGTGAATGCATATCTCAAGTATTTTTGATAGACTAGACAGAACTGGTATGGGCAAGTAGTTGGTGAATTCTGTGGAGGGCCCACCTTTGCAGAGGAGGATAATGAGGGATATTTTCCATTGTGAAGGGACATAGCTTTCAGATAAAGATCGGTTAATCAGGATTGCAATTGGTTAGGCTAGGGCTTCAGCTGCATTTTTAAGGTACTCAGCTGGGAGGTCGTCAGCTGCTAGTTTTGTGGGCTTTATTTTCGATAAGAGTTTTTTATGTTGGAGGTAGGGATAGGAGAGAAAGCGAATGCAGTGGGCAGGTTACTAGTTCTAGTTGGAGGGGGTAGGGAGAGGGGTTGCATTGTTTTGCTAATGATGGAATGGTTTGTGTGACGTGAGTGTTGAAAGAGGTGGCAATGTTTTCGGAGGACTTTGTTTTGTTTGGTGGAGGGGTTCCTACTTTTCCTAGGTGGAGGATGGAGTTGATGTTGACCAGAATTGTTTAGGGTTGTTTTGGGTGGAGTTCAGGGCAGACTGGTAATATAGGATTTTGTTCTGTTTTATTAATTCTTTTACTTTGTTACATAATTCACAGAATTTCTGTCTATCAGAGGGGTTTTTTGTCTTGCGCCAGTGATTCCAGGCTCTGTTTCAGTTTTCCATTTCTGATCTAGTGGCATTTTGTAGCCATGGGGAGGACTGGGCTTTAACTCTAGTAAATCTTTTGGGTGCATGGGTGTTTAGGACTTTAAGGAAGGTGGTACTAAATAATTGGACAGCATCATCAAGGTTGAGGTATTTTAGTGGAGTCCAGTTGCAGATTTTTATGGCTGAGATGAAGTTGTCAGGGTTAAAGTTTACTTTATCAAGTATTTGCTAATAGGTAATGGGTTTAGCCCGATATATGTGTTTTTTGAGTATGAAAGTTGGGTTATGATTACTGAGGCTATCCGGTAGCAGCCAGCTGTGTATGATTGGGGGCTCTTGCTGACTAGTATCCAGTCAAGAGTAGAATGCTTGTTGGAATTCTTATTTATTCTGGTGGGTGTCTGGATAAGTTGAAAAAAATATGAAGATTTAGATGGTGGGCTGGATGGTGGTTGGAAAAGGATAGCCAGTCTATATAAAAATCACCTAATATTATGGTTTCTTGTGGAAGGTGATGATTTACCCAGCTGAGGAGATTTGCTAGTGGAGGGATATTGTTGCCAGGTGGGAAGTAGCATCCTATTATGTTAATGGTCTTGTCTTGGTTTACTTTTAGGTTGGTATAGATTATTTCATCTTTGTCAATTGGTTGGGGGGGCGATAAGTTTAGGATTTGAATATTAAGATTCTGTTTATAAATTACAGCTACACCACCCCCTTTTCTGTGCAACCAATCTTGTCTTAGGATATTGTAGCTTGAAGGGAGAATTTGCTCACTGGTAAAGGGAGTTTTGAGCCATGTTTCTGTTAGAATGATAATATCAGGGGAGTATAAGTCTATGATAGTGTGGAGCTCATGGATTTTATTGGTTATACTTCTGATATTTAGGCTTAAGATAATGAGGTCAGTTGGTTTCCTATTGGATGTAATTTGAGGGTAGGTGAGGTTGTTAGGCTGACTATCAGTGGAGGAGTTGTGGGGTCCAGGGTTTGCGTGGATGTCCCCGCTGAGGGCAAGTATTGTTATGGCTGAGGACATTAGTTTTAGGAATGAGAAAATTCTTGATGCGTATGAACTTTTTCTGAATGTGTTTGAAAAAGGTAGTTAGAGTTTTCTCCAGGTTCTTTGGCATGCACTGACATGCCTTCGTCCATTTTACATAGGTGTCTGTGGATTTCGTTTGTGCTGGGTTTTATGTCTTACGTACACCAATTTCTGTTTCAGGCAATCAGTTTTTTCATTGCAGATTTATACAGTGAAATAAGTAAAACAAGCAAATTCTAACTGCTTGCATGAATCCTTTGTTACTACTTTTTGAGTAGTAAGAAATGGCATCTATGTAATTAGTGTTTTACTTATATTACTACTCATTTATGACCTAGTAATAATGCAGAAGTTCAAACAAGTTTTCCCATATTCCCTGAAATTTAAAAACTCAAAGTACAATGCTTCTTCCATTTCTCATTTGGATTACACAGCATCTCATGCCTCCATGATTCAGAGGCTGCTGTATCACTACAGCAGTATTAAGGCACTGACCTGTAGCATGACAGCAGTTTTGCTGACAAACACTGCATGGAAATATGGTAGTCCATGTGCATGTCTAATGCAAATCAGCCATGTGTTCTTATACAGAAATTTCATAATCATTGGAGAAGAAAGGTGGAGTGATTAATGGAATAGTGTACTGCTCTGCCAAGGAGCAAGGTGAAAACAGTGTGTGCCATCTTTTCATAGTGTGCACCCATTCATTTCCATGCTTGTATAGCAAAACTGAGGCTCTTAGTGCCAAAGCAGTTAAGTACTGTGACGCCGTGTGTGTGTGTGTGTGTGTGTGTGTGTATGTGTTTGTGTGTGTGTGTGTGTGTGTGTGTGTGTGTGTGTGTGTGTGTGTGTGTGTGTGTGTGTGTGTGTGTGTGTGTGTGTGTGTGTGTGTGTGTGTATTCATGTGGGAGCATGATTGCTGCTGTCCTGATGTCTGTGATTGTGTATCACTGTCTGTGTTTATGAGATGAGTCAGCTTGTGTGTGTGTGTGTTTGTGTGTGCGTGTGTGTGTGTGTGTGTGTGTGTGTGTGTGTGTGTGTGTGTGTGTGTGTGTGTGTGTATGTGTGTGTTAGTTCTACTTTGCAGTTCATTTCCCGAGAAACATTTTCCTTAGACCCTTGAATAATAATAGGTAAAGAACGTTCTTTTTAATGAGGATGAGGTCTGCCTATTTCGTACTCCACTGTCTGTTCTTTATATAACATGCGTCTGAGAAATGTGGACCATCTCTTTGCCTACCCATTGTCTGTTAACATTGTTGTGAAGACAGTTACCTTCTGTTTATCCTTTTGTCTTTAACATATACGAGGTGTACACATTTTATTCTGATAAAAATAAGAAACATATTGTATGAAACAGATCTGAGAGTATGCTGGATTTATTGTACTGAGCCACGAATTTTTAAATCACTTATATTTTTGATTCATGCATACTATTTTAGATGACCATAGGCAGTTTAGACTTTTTACACCAGAATACAAAATCACTTGTGTTTCTTTATTTTATGCTACTTTTCCTACCGAGATGAGGGTAAACATCAAGGTCTGTTTGGTATTAGGGAAATAACATAGTCAATTCAAGTGTCTGCAGCATGAAGAACTGGTAGGGGTTTAACGGAAAAGTACCAACATTTCATTGTCTGGATGCTTCACAAAGTAAAACATAGAAATTATACATTATCAGACTAACTGCAGTTAAGTGATTCAATACACAGTTGTCAAATTGCATCATTTTTAGTATATTATATACACATAAACTTACATAGCAATTCAGTAAAAATGGCCCCAGACAGAATACATGATCAAGTAAACTACAGCTAAGAGATCAACTACAGCCAGGAGATTATCTTTAGTTATAATTGTCTTTAACAGTCTTTGTGCACAATAAGTCTGGAACAATGTTATGGCACAGCAGTTGAGATAACATGGTTATTGATCAGTTTCTTCTTAGTCATGGTACAATACACAATGTAGTCTGCTGAACAAGAGATGAGGTACTGGTTGTGAGCAGTAATGTCTTTCATATCATTGTTCAATGTCATATGGCAAGGTTATTGGCACTTATTCAGAAATGTATGACTGGATTAACCAAAGAAAAAGGTAAGTTCCTGTGGGACTGCACAGAGCAGTGTACACAGAGAGGAATAAATGCAAGCTAATACAATGGGATTATAAAAACTGTATTACATCATGATTATACCTTTCGCATTTCTGCAAAATATTACCCAGTAATGAGATAAGGGATAAAAGTGTGGTTGGATAATTGTAGAGAACCACATCAAGGATGTAGAAAGATGACAGGCGAAATATGAAGGGGTAGAGAGATTTCAATATGAGTGGGTGGGGTCAATAGAACTAAATAAAACTGAGACAAGTATTACTCTAATTGTGTGGAGTAGGTGCTTGTAGAAGAAACACAAGACATTAGTGCCCAGAAGGTTGATATTCTTGGTATTTACGAGAAAAACACATTTTTTTAAATATTATTGTATTCTAAATATTAAAAAAAAAATGCATGCTGCTCTCTACTTGAATATCCTGGCTACAGAAAGCCATTAGCTTTATTTCAGTGTCCTTCCCAGAGATTTGTATCATGTTACATTTCATATGTTGCATCACTTCTAGCATACATTGTGTTTTCTTTAAAATGATCTGGCCTTGCTTGTTAAATGCACTTTTTTTAATTAATAAACTATTCACATCCATGGATTAAGTACATAATCTGTTGTTGTTTTATGAAAAATGTGTCATAGTTGTCCTCTAAATGTTTTTTTTTTTTAATACTTTGTTTCTGGTTGCTAAGCAACACCTTGACTGCAGGGGACTATCAAAATAATATTGAGGAAAATAACTAAATGTTTACGATATGGCAAGAACAAATTCTGGCTAAGCAATCATGTTATTTGAAATGTTTCTTACTGAATTTATTTGTATCACAGTCGCATCAATGTAGCAATAGCATTTAATATTAATAAATTGTGAGTAAACAGAAACGGATTTTGTGCTCCTCCCAAATGGTTTCTGTTATTTCTCCTCTAATTTTTTTTCTGTTAGCTTTCAAATGTTTATTTTTCAGATCAAGGTATTGTACGAAACTATTGGTATGATTTTCTTTCTAAGATGTATGGTCTCCCGCTTCTATATTAATAAGTATAGAAATATAATTGTCAGTACACTAATTTAGAGAGATACATTTTGGGCAACATACAAAGTTAATTTTTTTATACTAATGGCACTGTAGATCACTGCTGAAGCTTCAGAAAATGCATAAAGAACATTCCCCATTCAGCATTAGCATTGTCTCCATCTTTTCATCTGAGTATGACATGACTGGCAACTTTTGGTAGAAAGAAAAAAAATCGGTGATGTACAAGTATATTATTTTTTGTAACATTTGTAAGTATCTAGAAGCATAATTATGAACTACTGATTAAATATTCTTGAGATGTGTTCGGTAAAACTGTTAGAATTCTTCTACACCCAAAAGCTAGCTAATTCTATCAACTAAACCAATGTAAAGACTAAACTAAAAGTTGAAACTGCTCCTTTAGAAGTTTTTTTTTTTTTTTTTTTTGTTTTGCTTTGAATGGTGTCAGATATGTCTGGGGTATTAAGGCCAAATACATAAACACATGTTAAATGATATTTTTTGCTCTTATTTTTCCACTTTTTTAAAAGGAAAAATGCAAGTTTTTTTTACCCCTTGCATCACCACCACTTCTACTTTCTGAATCTTAATTTCCTCATTGTCTGCACCAGTGGCAGAGATGTTTAAAGTCTTGATTATGACTGGGTGGCTAGAGTTTGAATAGCTGCTTGGCAGTTTGAACATGAAAGTGGGGAGTATTTTTTGGGGGGGAGGGGAGTAGAATGTACTTGAACTCACCTTCACAGCTGATTTCCAGATTAGACTGAAAACACTCAATTTAGAGTTGTTCTTAGAAGAGCAAGGCTGTGTCTGGGTCACATGTGGAAGCATGAATGATAGGAAAGCATAATCCACTGCATGCATTTCCCTCTGATGGCCACAAGCTTAGAAAAACACTATTTGGCAGCTGTGTAACACTGCCCCAGGAAGACATAATTTCATCAGCCCTAAGCAAGGGTGAGGGTTACTTAGGGGAAGGTTATTTGGATTCAGTAGACATGTTGTACAAGGAAGGGCCATAGGAACAGTTGATTGTCAGCTGCGAGGAACTAGGTCACTGAAAATAACTAGTTTTAAGAAAACTAAAATATGCTCCAACAGTACCATTTACTGAGTATGTTTCCTATCAAATGGGAAAATGGCCTTGTTAGCTTCATAGGGTTTATATGCCTCGTTGGGAGCATTTAGATTAGTAGGAAATGTGCTCTCTTACAGGAAACACTGGTGGTGTCTTTAGAGCTCTCATTACCCTAAAATAATCATGCAGTAGAAGTGTCTGCATCACAGCATACTCTCCAGGAAGGCCACAGTAAGACATCTTGCACCAGCACTGACTGATAGGCTCATGGGTGATGTAATCATAATATTCATTTGGAGACAGTTAAAATAGTACCTAAGTTCTCTCCTTTGCCAAAGGATAGTAGGGATCCCTTAAATAGCTAATCTGTTAACCTGCATCTAACCCTTCAATGTCAAAAATACAGTTTGAAGAGATGGCCACCGTATCACTGTGACAATGGACTGTAAAAACAATATTTTTGACTATTTGAAGAGAATTAAGTTAATTTTCAGTTAATATACTTTACCAAAGTCATACACATATAGAATGATACAGGGAACCTTAAAAGTGATATGCATTGTAGATGTCAGGACTCTGTAGTGAGAACATTTCACAGTAATGCTTTACTACTTTCCTACAAAGGCAGAGGGAGGTAATCAGTCTGCTTTGTTGAATAATTAGAATTCATACTGACTGGGATTGACAAGTGGAAATTTTTCTTTAAAGTGCTATCTAGGGAAGGAAAACTGAACTATTCAAGGCATGGTATTCATGGCCTGTGGAGAAAACAGAATGAGGGGAGATTGCTGGCATGTCAGCCTCTGTGAATTCTGGAGAGGAATACCCATTAGACATTTGCTGTAGCATAGATTATCACATCTTCAGACATGAGCAGTAATTTGCTTAAGTCTATGAATACAGTTTTAATGTAAAAGGAGGGATGAAGGAAAAAACATCTTTGAAGGAGAAATCTACTGAAGAATGGCATTCCTAAATAAGGAGCCTGTCCACAACAGGCTCTTGACTTTAGAATAAGAGTCCAACAACAACAGATGAGCCCATAGCCATAGAAAATTGATAGGAAAATAGTTTTAAGTCTCCTTTCTAGTATGGCTGGGTAAACTATGGCATAACTTGGAAATATTGAAGGCAATAGCTGTGCAATTATAGCCTAGTAGGTATGTGACAGAATCTTATGGGAACTAATAAAAGATGACGCAAAAACTACATTTAAGTTAGCATTCATTTGATAGTGTATCAAAAAATGTATAATCTCTTATTATTTATTGCTACTTATTTTCTGTTCTAATGTAGCTAAGCTGGTCAATGTTGATGTTTTTTCTCTGCTGTGAGCTATGTAGAGTAACTATTACATTTTGGGTGACTCATTACTTTTATATTTGTGTAGTACAAGCAAGCTGTTTTACCACTGAAATCTGTAAACTTTATTTCTTGTTTACTGCTGGATGAAACAACTATGCTTTAGTGATTATGTGTTGAGTGTCTAAAGCTTATTCCTGCAAAAATCTGTTTAGTAAATATATTGTTCTGAATAATTTAAAGACAGGAAAAAAATGAAATGTTACTAGTGCTAAGGTGACAGAACTTTACAGTAGAGTATTATTGGGTACAACATTGTTACTAAACAACATGATGGACAGATGGTGTGTGAATTCCACCCTTGCCACAAAATAATGTGTGGTCAAGAGGTTATGGAGCCTAAATCTGCATCACTGGCACTAATGATATATGCATGTGGGTAGCTGGCCTTAACAGCTCAAAACAAATGCATTCTATTTACCTGGGTTATGACCACACCTGTCACAGCCAAATACGATTTACATTGTCAACTACACTATGGATTTGGGCTGCTAATAGTGACAGAACTTTGTACTATAGTCAAATAAAGGGGTACAGGACTTAAAGCCCACTACACTGTTACCAAATGACATGTCAAACAGATGGAGCATGAATTCCAACACTGCCAAAAAATAATGTGATCTGTAGGGGGTTTGGAGCCTAAATCTGCACTGCACCTCTGACACTAATTATATTATACAGACAAGTGGACGTCTGACCTTAACAGCTCACATCAAATAACACATCCACACTGTTTACTTAGGTTATGACCAACACCTGTTACACCCAGATATGCTTTACTGTCCAACAGAATCTGAGCCCACTGTCTTCCAGTACAAAACAGCCAACAGCAATGGTGACTTAAGCTGTTTATACATGCACACATGTAGGAGTCCATGGGAGTGTGTGCACACACACGCGCACACACACACACACACACACACACACACACACACACACACACACACACACACACACACACACACACACACACACACACACATAAGCATAAGGATGAGTGCACAGGAGTGCACATGCACACACACACACACACACACACACACACACACACACACACACACACACACACACACACACACACACACACACACACACACACACACACACACACACACACACACACACACACACACACAGGCACATTGTTTTAAATTCACAGTACACTACCACAAATCCAGTTATTAAGTTGAAACCAAGATCAATGCAATGTTGTGAAGGAAGTAGTGATCATGACTATAATAAACAATTTCAGACATTGGTAAACACTTCCATATTATTAAAAGAAAATGGTTATAAATTCAACACATCTAATGAAATATGTAAATGTTAACATATTAAATGCAAGGAAATATATATCACCTGACAGGCATATTCATTTGTGGGTTCTGAGAGGTTTATGAGGTGTAATTACTGCTTGTTAGTAGCCGGATTAAATTGTAACTGTTATTCTAAGCCTTCGGTTGAAGCACTTGGGCTTCAGACCAGTTGTTTTACATTAAGAATGTTTGTGGTCTGCACTGTTGTGGCAGGACAGGTAGCTTACATCCATTTCAGTTGGGAGTTGCTGATTGAAAACTTAGTGTCTGTTATTCTGAGAGTGTATTAGTTTTGGTTTAAGCACTTGGGCTTCGGGCCAGTTATTTTACATTAAGAAGATGTGGTTTGCACTCTTGTGGGAGGAGAGGGTAGATTCTGCTCTTCTGAGCTGGGAATTTCTGTTTAAAGGATTATTGTGCCTGCTTATTTGAACTGTTTCCTTCTGAAATTGGTACACATTGTTTGCTGTAGCATAGACTAAATTCAGACCTGCTGAATTTAGCTTTGTTTGTATAACTTGAGCACTAATCCAGACCAGGTTCCCCTGAACCCTAGTGGCAGGAGTGTGCAGTTAGAACTTGTCTGATCGACGACTGCTGTAACAGGGCTCAGTTTTTAGCTTTTTATTGATTAATTTATTTAAATCAGTTTTCTCATTTTCTACTGTTATATAAAAAAAAATGCACTTTATGCATCACCGCTTAGGTAGGGTTAAACTATTCCTGGCACCATAAAGTCTGCTCTTCAAATTTTCCCTTACAACTATCCAGTTTTTAAGTTTTAGCACTCAAATCTGTTTCTTTGAGCTCAGCACTAGTTCAGAACTCGTAAGCACTAAATAAGCTACAAATTACTACAGCACTCAACTTTCCTCACTTGTCTAGAGGAAAACAATTTCTTAGTACTTAATAAATAAGCACCTATCCAGACATGTCTAAGGGTCAGTTCCCGGTGTTTTCTCCTGTCTACCTGATGAATCTGGGCATCTTGGGACAATGCAGCAATTGCCTCACGTACACAGCCAACACTCTCCTCCTACCACCCAACACTACAACCAGTGAGATGCGCTTATATTGCCAAACTGGAAGCAAAGCTCTCTTCACCCAAGACTGGACTAGACAGTCAAGAGGAGAAGGTAAACACTTGCACCACATGACACTCATCACATAGTCCCTCAAAACCTGCACCACCAAAACACACACATAGCAACACAAACCACACACCTACATTCGCGGAGTCTCTCAATAAAAATCTACTCAAGCAACAGAGACCTCCAAAGCAGAAATGCATGCAACCTTCACCGCCCAATACAACCCAAATGACACATAGCCCACAAACTCATTGTGCCACTCAACCACAGCCCATAAGGCATAACATTGTACCCAACACTCTAGTCATAGGTGACTCTATAATCAGGCATACTGATGTTCCACTCACCAGGTTAAACAAGGAGAAAGTTACTGTCAGCTGCCTGTCGGGTGCCAGGATCCACCACATAATGCATGCACTCAGGTCATTCCACAACAAGTACAAATATGACTCTGTTATTGTCCATGTTGATGTGAATGACCTGAGATGTACCTACATGAAAAGAGACATGGAGGAGCTCTCCAATCTTGTTGCCCAGACAGGTATGACCTTAGCCCTGAGTATCATCCTGCCATCCCCCAGAATGATACCACAGTACAAGGATAAAATGATTAACTTCAACAATTGGCTAAGCTCTGGTGTCATTCTAAGGGGATCCAGTATCTGTCTGCCTGGGATGACATGATCGACAGACCACGATGCTTTGCCAGAGATGGCCTGCACCTGTCGCCCTTGGGATTCCAGATACTGGCTAAGTCTCTTGCCACCTGTATAGTGCCTTTTTTAGGCAAGGTTCAAATGACAAATTCATCATTGTGACAGGTACAAGCAAGCAAAATCTGAGGGTAATGTTCCTCAATGCTAGAAGTCTAAACCTCAAAATGCATTCACTCGAGGCACTCCTTAAAATGGGGAACATCGACATCTGTGCAGTGACAGACACCTGGTTCAAGGCTTCAGAGAGCACCCCTGCATTACCAGGCTATAATTCATACCACACCTTTCAGCCACCTAACCTGGACCAAAACACTAAAGGTGGAGGCGTGTCCATATTCATTAAGGATATTTACACCTCCAGGCTAGTTGCTCAGCATAATGCATCCGGGATTATCCAAGTGCACCTAACTCTGGGCAAGACCGCAATCCAAATTGTAACTTGCTACAGATCCCCCACCATGCCCCAGGATTCCCACTCCTCATTTCTTGATACACTGGAAAATATTAGGGTACAATGCAACACCCTAATAATGGGTGATTTCAAATGCCCCACCATTAACTGTGAAAACTACTCATGTACCAACTCTTTTGTGCAACGTTTTCTGGAATTTATAAATTCCAGCACCTTGGATCAACTTATCCACACCCCCACCAGGGGCAGCAATATCTTAGACCTGGTCATTACCAACATGGGTGACTGGTGTTCCACACCAGAGGTCAATTTTTTGTTGGTCAAATCCAACCACAAGCTAATCAGCCTAGACATCCACATCCTGCCCCCATCCCCCATTTGGGAAACCACCGTAAAAAATTTCTCCAAAGCCAACTTCTTAAGACAGAAGTGGCAAACTTCATGACACCCATGCAGATGGACAATAGAGGTACGACTGCTGAATCCTACACAAATGCACTTTATAAGCATTTACATAAGTTCATGGATTGTGCTATCCCTAACAGAACCAAGATGCTATCCTCAAAAAAAAGGAAGCCTATCTGGTGGTCCTCTGCCATAATCAAACTCTACAACAGAAGAAAGAAACTGTTGCAAAAAAGAGTAAAATCTCATGACTGGAAGAACTCCTTGGTCAGCCTCAGTAAGAAGGTGAGATCCCTCATAAAATCCTCCAAAGTGAGTTATGAAAACAAAATTGCTACTGATTCTAAAGACAACCACATAGCATTCTATAGCTATGTCAAGAATCTCAATGGCAACACTCAGATCTGCTCTGAATTACAGCACAATGGCACTAAATATACAGAACCAACTAATATTGTCAACATTCTGGCAGATAGGTTCAGTGCTAACTTTACCCCCCCCTCACCCCCTAAAGGCCTCATCTCTATACCGGAAGCATGCAAAGTTTCTGTAATCACGGCTGCACATGTAAAAACCACACTCTCCAAAGCCAAGTACCCAGCATCTATGGGATCTGACAACATCCCAGGCTGCATTCTACATGAACTACAGAATGAACTGGCACCCCACCTAAGCACCATGTTCAATCATATCGTCACCTCAGGCTTTGGCCCACTGAATGGCTCACAGTGACGGTTATCCCACTCCACAAAGGGGGAGCCACCATGGACCCCGGGAACTACCGCCTCATTAGCCTAACGAGCCTGGTCTGCAAGGCCATGGAATGTATCACCATGGAACTTAAAAACAAAGACATTGGTAATCTCCAAACTCTGGACCCCACTCAGTTCGGGTTTGTAAAAGGCAGATCATGTCTCCTATACCTGATTGACTTTTTTGAAGCAGTCACCAAAGCCATAGATGAGGGAAAGGTGGTTCACATAGCCTATCTAGATCTCGCCAAGGCTTTTTGACACCATCCCCCACTCTGGAATTATAGATAAACTCATTAAACTTGGTATAAATCCCTATGTCACAAGATGGGTTGCCAACTGGCTCACTGACAGAACCCACACTGTGAAAGTAGCAGACTCCAAATCCGACTTCAGACCAGCGACAAGTGGAGTACCACAGGGTTCAGTCCTGGGTCCTCTCCTGTTTGGTATCTACTTTTCCTGAAGTACAGGCTTACACAGATGGTCTTTGGCTAATGAAGCTCACAGATGACTGCAAACTAGGAGCCATAATTGAAACTCCTAACGATGTGGACACCCTACAAAAGGGCCTCACTGAGACAGATGCCTGATGTCAAAGCCATGGCCTCAAGCTCAATGCCAAAAAGTGCATTGTCATCCTCTTTGGTAAAAACTCTGCACCCATGAGCTACTACATAGGTGGTAGTCTACTTAACACTGAAAGTGTCATAAGAGACCTTGGGACACAGGTGGACAGTAGTCTCTCCTTTGATAATGACATCACCACAGTAGTCAGGAAATCATTCTACATGGCACACCACATCACAAAAGGTTTTTCATCCAGGAAAAAAGAGGTCATTGTTCCTCTCTACTCATCACTCATTAGACCCATTATAGAGTACAATGCCCCTTTTGGTATGTACCTCACAAGACATCTACATCAACTGGAAAGGCCACAGAAATACCTCACAAAGAGGATTACTGGCCTCAAACAGATGCTGTTTGCAGACCGTCTCAAAAAAACTCCAGCTTTACTCCATCACATATTGCCTGCTCAGAGGCAATCTCTACCTAACATGCTATGGCAAAGCTATGTCAAACCCAGAGCTGTTTGACTTGCTCCTCTTAAAGAAATCCCAATCCCTCTGAGCTACATGCTCTAGGGACCTAAACCTTGTCACCACAATAAACAAAACACGCTGGAGGGATAGATTCCTGTCACAGAGACTTCCCATATTCTGGAACAAACTACCTGTCTATATCAAACAAAGCTCCTCATTAGCACTCTTCAAGAAAAATCTTGATGATTGGATGGGAAATAGGAAATTTACCCTGGTGATCACCTCTGTGGCTCTGCTCGACAGGGACACAGGAAAATAATATTTTTGGGTGGCGAAAGCCAGGGTACCTTTTTGGTTAGGCTTGTATAGGCCCTAGGCCTGATAGCCTAGTACCTACCTATGAACCTATGAACCTATAAAGGATTACCCTTTTCCCAGATAGGGATTTTTCTCTTATATAATTTACTAAAATTATTCAATAAGCTATGTTTCAGTGGCATCTGTTTTGATAACCTGGATTGGCCCCCAAATTAAATGCACATAAGATCTAGTTCTATATTTTTGATGACTGGCATTGGTAATGTTCAGCAACATTTGAAATTCCTAAGTTAACTTGATGCGATTCACCTGGAAAGCTTTATTTCAGTGGATTGGTAACCAGTTACTGAGTCTGTACGTAGTACATTGATCTTATTCTCTTCCAAGCATTTCACTTAAATTAGAATGAAATTCATTACTTAACATTAACATTCTTAACAGCAAGCATTAGCCACTGCTAATAACTAACAGACATAGCTCTCAACTCTCCAGGTTGTCATAGAATGCCAAGATTTTTCGTCATAATTTTGGTCTGTTCCTCATAACATTTGCTGTTTTCTTGCAAATCACTGAGAATTGACATCTCTAACTAATGACACAGATTTGAGTTTCAACTTTCAGACTTCATATCCTTTAGAAAACACATTCTAAAACAAACCCTGTTATTCTAACAATTTACTAAGTTTAAAAGACCAATATTTAAAAATCTCTCCCTTTTTGTGGGCCTTTCTCCCCTATTATTTTAGGGTTTGTCCAGATTTCTTGCACTAGGAGGTTAAGAGATATGTTAATAGGAATAAATAAATAATGAAGCAGAACTGAAAGTGATAATGGTTTAGTAAATGCGTACATAACAGACAAAACTTTTCCTTGAGTTCTGGTTTCAAACTACACATCATAACATAATGTCTAAGAACTGTGTCCTTTTCCTTTCTGAGTGCTATTTAAAAGCAGGCATTCATGGCAAATGTTTCCTAGCCCCAACATGTGAACCTGTTGACTGCAATGTTATATCTTGAATTTTTCTGTTATAAGTATGTGATGAAAATCATGCAGCACATGAGACAGTTGCAGTTGTTGGTACCCTGTGCTTGGAGCTCTGTGCCATAGTTGTAACTAGCAACATCTCTTCGTAGACTATAAGATCGGAGTGTTTTTTAGTGGTGGTGCTTATAAAATGATTACAGTGAGCCAGACTCTTGGGCAAAAAGCAACTAGGTTCTGTGATGAAAGAATGCAAACCTATGCTGCAGATAAGATGTACAGATGGGACAAGTGAAAGGCAGAATGAGTTATGCAAATAATAACTTAAAGGAAGTAAGTACAGTTGTGTACCTACCATAAAACGTAGATGTTTGAGTGTCTTCACTGCTGCAGTCATTACACTTGGGTTATCCTGCTGTCAGGCAGTCCCGCAGTCGGCCAGAGTTACAAAGTCTTGGTCCGGCATCGGTTGCTGTCACTTCTTCCCTGACGTCAGTGTGCCAGGGGTATATAAGATGCAGCCGACGCCATTTTCTTCAATTTTTCTTGCCCCAGATGTCAGGTGCTCCCAAATAGGTAGGCAATACATATTGCTAAGAAAGCAAACAATAAAGGTAAAAACAAAACCTTCAGTTACCAGCAAATACACCACATAGATAGTATAGGGTTGCAAGGTATAGATAAGTCCCAGCTAAGAAAGAGGGGATGGCGGGTGAGTAACCTGGAATGCAGCAGTGAAGACACTCGAACATCTACATTTATGGTAGGTACACACCTGTGCTATGTTCATCGTGTTTCACTGCTGCAGTCATTAAACTTGGGTTGAATCCCAAAGCTGAGTCAGGGTGGCTGGTTCTATAGAGGATTTGGGGTGGCTATGAGGCCCTGCAGCACTGCAGTGGCAAATACAGCTCTGGGTCTAGAATAAAGAGGCAAGTGATAATGTTTGGTAAAGGTGTGCACTGAACTCCAAGTTGCAGCTTCCAAGATATCTTTGGTAGGTACTCCTCTAAGGTAGGCAGTTGAAGTGGCTGTTGCCCTGGTCGAATGAGGCCTAATGTTACTAAGTACAGGTTTCCCATGCTGTGTGTAGCAGAACCGGATACAGTGTCCTATCCACTTTGAAATGGTCTGCTTTGAAATAGCCTTTCCCTGTAATGCTGCAGCATATGCTACAAACAATTGCTCAGTCTTTCTGTAAGCTTTTGTTTTGTCCAAGTAGAAATGTAATTGCCTGTGTATGTCCAGGGAATGCAGAAGTCTCTCCCCTTTATTCTGGGGATTTGGATAAAAAGTTGGCAAGTGAATAGTTTGGTTAAGAGCCACACTGTATATAACCTTAGGCATAAATGAAGGGTTTGTTCTTAAAGAAACCCTGTCTTGCTGAAAAATGATGAAAGGTTCCACTGTCATTAGTGCCTGTAGTTCTGAGACTCTTTGTGCTGAGGTTATTTCCAGAAGCAGAGCTGTTTTCCATGATACATATTTTAATTCTGCTCAATTGGCTGGCTCAAAAGGAGGTAAACTTAGTTTTTCCAAGACAAAATTGAAATCCCAAGTTGGTGTTGGTGCTCTCCGGGGCGTTCTTATGTTTTTAGCCCCTCTGAGGTACTGTTTTAGCAATGGATGAGAGAAAATAGGAGGATCTGTGTTGTAATGAGCTGAGATGGCAGAGGTGTGGATCTTAATGGATGAGAAGGATAGTCCTTTGTCCAGCATCTCAGTTAAGTATTGTAATATCTGAGGAATATTTGGGACAAGAGGTTCAAAGCTTTGAGCCTAGTTCCAGGCACAGAATCACTTCCACTTTTCTGAATAAGATTTCCTGGTGCTAGGCCTCCTGGCCTCCAAAATGACATCCATAACAGCTTTAGAGAGAGGTGTTGTCTGCTTGACTAATGAATCTGCCATGCAGCCAGGTTTAAGGTTTTGAGCTGACTGTGCAGTATCTGATTGTTTTGTTGAGTCAGAAGGTGCGGAGTTTGAGGTAAAATCCATGGTGGGCCTTGAGCTAAGTTCTTTAAAATTGGGTACCAGTGCTAGCGTGGCCATTCTGGGGCAATCAGGATCATCTGTGGTTTTTCTTGTCTGGCTTTTAGAAGTACCTTTGAAAGGAGAGGCAGTGGTGGGAAGGCATAAACTTTTAGGCTTTTCCAGCTGAACGAGAGAGCATCCATTTTCCATGCTTGTGTGTGATAAGTCCTTGTGCAGAATTTTTGTAGTTGGCAATTCATTGGGGAGGCAAAAAGATCTATGTCTGGGCACTCCCATTTTTGCGTTATCATGCTGAATACTTGTGGATTTAATTTCCACTTGTGAGGATCCATGATGTTTCTGGTTAATTCGTCTGCCAATGTATTTTTCTTTCCTGGCAGGAATTGTGCTTGTAGATGAACTTGATAGGTTAGAGCTGTGTCCCACAAGGTCATAGCTTGTCTGCATAGGGGGTAAGAATGAGTGCCCCCTTGCTTGTTTATGTACCACATAACTGTGGTGTTGTCTGTCTTTAATAGTAGTTGTCCTGGATGCAGAATGTCCTTGAAAGCTGTTAGGGCATTTTGTACAGCCAACATCTCTTTTTGATTGATGTGAAGATGCATTTGGTCTGCAGTCCACTTGCCCTGAATACATTTTCCTGCCAATGTGTGCTCCCCAGGCGTAATCCGAAGCATTTGTTGTTAGTGTCTGCCTGGCTGTGGGTAGAGTGAAAGGCTGTCCCTTGTTGAGGTGACATGCCTGTGCCCACCATCGAAACTCCTGTTGTAGGCAGGGAATTAGTGGTATTACTGCTTCCAAACTGTGACAGTGTTGAGTCCAAGCACTCTTTAGGTACCATTGTAATTTCCTCGTATGCAGTCTGGCATATGGAATTAGTAGTATGCAGGATGTCATGAATCCCAAGGCCTGCAGAATTTTTCTTGCAGGGAGTTCGGTTTTTGTTGCCATCAATTGAAAGTACTGAGTCAGATGTCCTTGCTTGTCTGGCGTGAGATAAGCCATCTAGGCCGTTGTATTTAAGCTGGCACCCAGGAATATTATCTCTTGTGAGGGCACTAGTTTTGATTTCTTTTCATTTACTGTGCACCCTAGGCAAATTAGCAACTTTTTACAAATGCCAGATGCTTTAGAAGAATGTCCTTGCTCTCTGCTTTAATAAGGCAGTCATCCAGGTATGGATATATTTGAATTCCTTTTTGTCTGCAAAATGCAATTACTGGTGCCAGGCACTTTGTGAAGACCCTGGGCACAGTAAATAAGCCAAAGGGCAGTGCAGAGAATTGGTAATGCATTGAACCAGCTATGAATCTGAGGTATCTTCTGCAATTTTGTCTGATAGGGACTTGCAGGTATGCCTGTTTGAGGTACAAAGTAACAAGCCAAGCCTTCTTTCCCAGCATGGGAAGAAGCTGCTGTCATGTCAACATTTTGAATTTCGGAACATCCAGGTAAGTATTTAGAATAGAAAGGTCTAGTATGGGTCTCCAGGCTTTGTCCTTTCTGGGGAATGAGGAAAAGTCTTGAGTAAAATTCTTGTCCTTGTTCCTGTTGTGGCACTTTTTGAATAACGCTCATGTCCATGAGGGCTGTAATTTGCTTTTGTGCCTCTGCCCATTGATTTTTTGGCAGGTCTGGCATTCCTTTTAGCCTTGGTTGAGTGTAAAAGTGGAACCTGTAACCTTGAGACACAATATTCAGAACCCATTTGTCTTGGGTGATTATATGCCAATTTTGAGAAAAAAGTGCTAGTTTTCCCCCTAAGGGAGCTGCCAAAAGGTAAGTGCTTGGCATTTGAAGGGGGAAGTCATTGGGACTGTTTCCTGAAAGGTTGTGACTTGTCTTCACCTCCTTTTGGGGTGGTAGCACCTCACTGTCGTGGTCTGTAAGAGCCTTGGGGCTGAGATCTGCCTCTTGGGCATCTGTATCTGCCTCTTTGTGGTCTGTCTCACACTGGAAAGGACCAATTCTTTGAAGGCCAATTTCTGCTAAATCGAGGTGGCTGTACCTGTAAGAAATCCTTCACTTTTTGCATAGATTTTGCCTTATCCTCCATTTTCTTTAATACCTCTTCTGCCTTAACACCAAATAAAATGTCCTGCTGTAAAGAAGCATCCAATAATTTAGCCTTACCATGATCAGGTAAACCTTATTCTTTAAACCAAGCAAGCCTTCTAATCACAGATCCTGTAACTGCTGCTCTACAAGAAGCCTCTAATGAATCAAAACCACATTGCAGAGTATGTTTTCCCACTTGTTCAGCTGCATGCAATAAATCCTGCATTTCCTTATAGTCAGGATGTTCTGAAATTGTAATAATTTTCTGTTTTAACAGAGACATTAAATATTGTTGGTATTTAAGCATGTGAAACTGGCAATTTAAAGTTCTCACTGCTAAAGTTGCAGAAGTGTAAACTTTCTTCCCCATCTGTCTAATGCTCTGGAATCCCTGTCAGAGGGAACTGGATTTTTAGCCGTGGAAGCCTTAACCCCTTTGGGACCCTGGGAAATAGTTTCTGGGTCAGCAACAGGGTGTTTATATAGAAATTTGTGAGAGTCAGGGACTCTGTAGTACCTGTCTGGCTTGACTGGAGCAGGGGTCAAAGAATCAGGATTTAAACTAGATTCAGAGAACACATCATCCACAATATCCAACACTGGCGGAATTGCAAGGGGCCTGTGTTGAGGCAATAAAAGAAAGTCTCTGAGCCTCTTCTTGGATTCTAAGTAATCCTGGCCCTCCCAATGGAAATGCTCCTTCATGGTATGTAAAGTTTCCCCAAAAGAGTAATCCTCAGGAGGAGAGGCTGAAGGAATTGATTTTTCAGCATCAGAGTCCTCATAGGGAGGTAAAGAGTATCCCTGGTCTGAAGAGGAATCAGAAGAAATAGAAACCTAGTCAGAGGAGTCATAGTCTGTATCCTGCCTAGGCCTTTTATCAGGAGGGGGATGGGTACCCCTGACCAGAGTAATTAAGTCGTTGGCAATTATGAGCTTCTGTTTTTTTAGGCATGGAGGCCTGTTCAGGTGAATGCTGTACTTGCTT
This sequence comes from Protopterus annectens, assembly GCF_019279795.1. Lineage (NCBI taxonomy): Eukaryota > Metazoa > Chordata > Ceratodontiformes > Protopteridae > Protopterus > Protopterus annectens. Next base: position 1,207,626,486 of record NC_056746.1, on the reverse strand, counting down.
CTTTGTCTTTAATGGAGTTTTAGACTTGCCTGTAGTTTTTATGGTAAGCTGTGAAGGTCTGAAAACACCCTCAGAAGCCGATGCCTGCTCAGCGGCTCTGGACCCATCTGAAGGGTTAGTTTCTGTAGGGCCAACACCTTGAGTATCCAGAGGCCTAGACATCTCCATGTGGGAGTCGGAGGCGGCCTGTGGCTCTGAGGTAGCGTGTGTCAGAGGCTGCGAAAGCACCTCACTGAGAACCGGCGTACAGGCAACTGGCCTAGAAGAGGCTTTGTCATCAGTTTTGGGCCTCGGATGCCTGTCCTTATCCTTGTCTTTGCGTTTTTTGTGTATGCCAGTCGTCGGTTGTTCCAATGGCATGGTGTAATTAACCCTTCAGCCAAAGTAATGGCGAACAAAATCAAACCAACATTTAATAGTGCATTTGTTAAATCTAGCACAAAACCGGCAACTAGTGGCGTCATAGTCTGGGCCTAGGCAAGGAATACATTAAGAATGAAAATCCTTATGAGGTATTTGCTTCCCACAAGAAATACAATTATTAACTTTTACTGACATTAGTCTGTGGCAAGAAAAAGTTTCCCCAATGGGGTACTTAGCTTTATTGAAGACTTCGGTTATGAAATTCAAATTGAAAATCTCAGGAGTCGGCCGACTGGCACTTGCGAACTGCTTTTGCTTCGGGCACTGCGTGGCAAGAAAGACAGAAGAAAATGGCATTGGCTGCATCTTATATACCCCTGATGCACTGACGTCAGGGAAGAAGCGACAGCAACTGACCCCTGACCAAGACTTTGGAACTCTGGCCAACTGTGGGGCCGCCTGACGGCAGGATAACCCAAGTGTAATGACTGCAGCAGTGAAACACGATGAACATCTGGTTAGGCAATGCAAAACAGCAGTGCCTGTGGCTTTAAAGGAAGTTGGGATGCACTGAGGTACACATTAGTGTGCTTATTGCCTCTGCACAAGACACTGGAGAGGCTGACCATGGAGGACTATTATACACATTAAACATTAATAAAAGAAGCATATAAGTCTGTTTTTGGCTATGAACAGAAGGTTAAGGAAAGCAATGAAGAGCCAGATTATAGCTACAAAACAATGTGGCTTTGTAAAAAGGAGATTGTGTCTTCTTTATTTAGTAAACATCTTCAACAAAGCCACTAAATCTGATTTGCATCCATATAATTTGTACAGTCTACACGGATATACTATTCTCCATGCTGGAACTGTAAATAAGAATAAAGGCCTAAATGTAGACACTTGCATTGTAAGATGCATAGCAAGTTGGGTGGCTGAAAGAATGCACACAATTAAAACAGCAGATGCCACCTCAGAAAGCAATAGGTGACTAGTGGCATATGTTAGGCCTCAGTACTTTAAATCTGTATTTTATGCACCTGCGTCACAGATTTGCAGACTACTAATTCAGATTCATAGCTAATTGAATTTGATGATAACTGCAGGCTTAGTGTTGTCATTCACTCCGTATCTGATTCCATATTACTAATGGGTAACCATACAGTTTACTGGTGGATTAGAATTCAGGCCTAAATTAAATTCAAAGCTGCATAGCATTGTCAACTTTAATAAATGAATGTCAACAACAGTTTACTATATAGACAGCACCCCACTCCAGGTTGATCCACTCATCAGAAATCTCAGTACATTTGTTTACAACTTCCTATCCTCCAAATTCCACATGGCAACAGCAGTCAGAAAATCCTTCTAATTAACCAAAGTAATATTTAAATGTATTTCATCCAGGTCAACAAAGTTGCCATTTCTGTATACTGTACACAGATCAGACTAATTATAGAAATAAGTCCCCATTTGGTATGCTTCTGTGTCTGTACATCATGCAGAGAGATCCCTCATTAAAAAGAGAGCAAGACCTCTTAATTACAGAGCTCTTCAGACTGAAGACCTTCAGCTACCACGACTGGCCTCAGTCTTTATCCCTGTACAATGTCTGTTGAAGACTTTTGCAAAGTGATTTGTGCCTAGCATTTCCTGTTGTTAAGGACCCCCATCCTCCATGATCTTTTTCATTTACAGAAAGCAAATGACATGACAAACATTCAAACCAACTTGAATCTCTGTCAGCATTTAAGTAAGACATGCTGTAGGTAAACTTAAAATTACTCAGTGCTCGCCCCATCTCAGGAATACACTTTCAGTACATATAAAACAGGGTGATACTTCAGTTCTTTTAAGGCAATCCTTGTTGACTGAATGAGTGCCCATAACAGTCATCCCAGCAACACATTGTTTTGCCCTCCTGCATGGGGATAGGTGTCCTATGAGGGTAGGTATTCTCAAAATGATTATGGTGCATGGATTGAGTTTTGCTTTGTAAACTCAATGAATCTATAAAATGCAAGGCTTTTGAAGTATTATGCAAAGCTTTAATAGCCAGTTATAGACTCATAGATCTATGTCAGTTTGCCAAAGAAATGTATGAATGTCATTTGGCAGAAAAAGAAAGTCAGTATCCAAATCAACATTCGTACAATTCACAAAGTTGCAGCTTCTTTCAGCTTGTATTATTTTTTGTTTATTTGTCTGTCTGTCTGTCGTTGATTTATTTAATGTGGGAGCAAATCTCTCAGACATAGATGCACTCCTACCCACTTTACTTCAAATGAACACTACAAGGTTAATGTACTTTGGACTAAGGGTGATTTCTCCTGCAACATTTTCCATTGATGTGAGCATGCGTCAGCAAAAATGTGCAGCATTAAATATTTCAGTGCCATGTGACTTTCCTACTCTTTCACTCACTGGAAGATAAAAAGAAAAGGAGTGAAATAATGTGAGCCTATGAAATTAACTGTAGTACATGGAACTCAGAGGGATGAGGCTAGCCTTAAAATGGCCAGAAAGGGCAGTTAGCCTAATACCTAATAATGAACGTATGAGCCTATGAGCAGATATATCTCAAAACATCTTGCCTGTGAACTGATGCAGTAGGTTTAGGACAGCCATATGCAATGTATTTTCACTAAGATGGTGATAGTATTCAGTAATGTGGTACCAGAATGACTAGTTGAACAGAGAGACACACACACACACACACACACACACACACACACACACACACACACACACACACACACACACACACACACACACACACACACACATACACACACAAACAAACCACTGATCAATCATACCGAAAACTTGAGGTATTCTGATAGGTATAATATAAATCTAAACCGAGTGGACCTTGCTATGATCTACAGACTGAAAAGATCTACAATAATCTGTGTTGGTAGTTCTGAATTTACTCTGAAGTTTTATACATCCTAACTTACTTTTTATTCTATGTTATTTTATTTTTATTTTAATTTTATAATTTTACATATAGTTTAAGTTTGTTCATTCTCTGTTAAATACAGAGACAGCCTTAAAGCTGATTTACTTGATTATGCATTGTGGATATAATAAACATATTTTGAGCATGAATCTTCTTGCTGCAGTAAGCTATTTTAGTATTTTGAATCTATAAGCCTTCTTAACACATTTTTTTCTGAAGTAAATACATTTGTGATAAAGAGTAAGCTAAAAGGATAGTCAGTTCTGTAAGCTGAACTTACCATAGCAGTAGGTTTTCAAATGATCACTGCTGCTATACTCATAGCTATATGGGCTATATCTTGCCAAGGATATAGCAGCCAGTCAGCTTCCAAAGCTTCAGGGCACCTTCCATGTGCCCAAACTACCAAGCAGCTCACCCTGTGCTGACTAAAAGACAGGTTCGGGTGCAAAATCCTTAAAAGCTTTCCTGCAAGCAGAGACAGGAAGACAGAGCCCTGAGAGAACAAGGCTAGGAATAACAAAAATAATTGTCCTCACCCTGACATAAAAATAGAAGCAGCTAATGCAGCAGTGATCATTTGAACATCTACTGCTATGGTAAGTTTAAGTTACACAACTGTACTATGTACTTCACATTGATCACTGCTGCAATAGCCTTAGCTACAAAGGTAGATTAACTTAGCTGATTACATTTGAGTGGTGGAAGGCAAAGGAGCCAGTAACCCCTGGAGAATGGTCTGTACAGAGGGCCAAGTGACAGTTTCTAGAATACTTCTCGAATCCAACTTCTAGAATCCAACCCTTTCCAAAAAGCCATTGAAGAAAGCAAGGTCCTTGTAAAATGGGTTGACCCTGCCTGCATAGATTTGTTATGCTGAGTATAACAAACGATAATAGCCTTAGACAACCATTTGAATTAGTCTGTTTTGACACCAGTTGTCCCTTTTTTTCTTACCTTCACAAGAAATGAAGAATTGATCCAAGGATCTGAAAGATTTAGTTATGTCAAGACAGTACCTGAGTTGTCTGTGGATATCTAAGGTATGTAATATCCTTTCTCCTTCATTTTTAGGTTAAGGAAAGAAAACAGGGAGATGCATAGTTTGACTTAAAGTAAATATGGATGGCACACTAGACATAAAAGAAGGATTAATTCTGAAATAAACCCTGTCCTTCTGGAAAATGGAGGAAGAGGGCCAGGGATGACTCACCATATGAGCTTGCAACACAGATACCCTTCCTGCAGAAGTCAAAGCAATCAATAAAACAGTTTTTGAGTTTTCCATGTTAAGAACCACAAGTCAGCCAGATTAGCTGGTTCAAATGGAGTGGGTGTTAGTTCCTCTAACACAAAATTAAGACCCTAAGGAGGGGCCTCTGGTATACTTGTAGATGTCTTATGCAAAACCCCTTTCATAGGTTCATAGGTTCATACTAGGCTACCTGCCCTAGGGCATTTATAAGCCTAGCCAGAGTATGTTTGGCTTTCGCCAACCATTTTAAATTAATTTTGCTATGCCCGATTTCGAGGTTAGTATACTGTGCCTCTGTCTAACAGTGACACAGAAGTGATACCCGGGGTAAACCTATGATCTCCCATCCACTCATCAAGATTCCTCTTGAAGAGAGTCAATGAGGGACTCTGCCTAACCTGGACTGGGATTTTATTCCAGAGTGAAGGGAGCCTCTGGGTTATGAATCTGTCCCTCCAGCATGTCCTATTTATTTCAGTGCTGAGGTTCAAGTCTCTCGAGTGCATAGCTCGATGGGATTTAGATTTTCTGAGGTGCAGCATGTCCATTAATTCCGGGTTGGACATGGCTTTATATGTCAGGCACAGATCGCCTCTGAGTAGGTGGTATGCCACTGAGTAGAGCTGGAGTTTCTTTAACCGGGCAGCATATGGCATCTGTTTGAGCCCTTTGATCCTTTTGGTGAGGTACTTTTGGGGTCTTTCCAGTTGCTGCAGGTGTCTGGTAAGGTACATCCCAAAAGTGGCATTGTACTCAACTATGGGCCTGATGAGGGTTGAGTAAAGAGGCACGATGACCTCCCCTGATCTAGATGTGAATCCCTCCATGATTAGGTGGGCTATATAAAATGTTTTTCTAACCACTTTGGCCACATGGTTGTCAAATGAGAGATTGCTATCAACTTGGGTCCCCAGGTCCCTAATTACTTCTTCTGTACTTAATGGATTACCACCTATGTGGTAATTTGTGGGCACTTTGTTTTTGCCAAAGGGGATGACTATACACTTTTTGGCATTTAGCTTGAGGCCATGGCTCTGGCACCAGTTGTCTGTTTCTATGAGGCCCTTTTGGAGGATGCTTGTGTCAGCTGGAGAGTCGATTATGGCGCCCAGTTTGCAGTCATCTGCAAACTTGGTCAGCCACAGTCCTTCCGTGTTGGCATGTACCTCTGAGAAATATATACAGAACAAGAGAGGTCCGAGGACTGAGCCTTGTGGGATGCCACTTGTAATTGGTTTGGAGTCTGACATGGCTCCAGAAATTCTAACCATGTGGGTTCTGTCCTTGAGCCAGTTTGCAACCCATCTAGTGACATTGGGGTTTATATTTAAGCTGGTAAGCTTATCTATAATGCCCGAGTGGGGTATTGTATCGAAGGCTTTTGCAAGGTCCAGGTAGGCTGTGTGGACCACCTTCTCCTCATCAATGGTCTTGGTGACTGTTTCAAAGAAATTGACCAGGTTTAAGAGGCAGGATCTGCCCTTAACAAAGCTGAACTGGGTAGGATCCAGTGTCTGTAGGTCCCCAATATCTTTATTTATGAGGTCCATGATGATCCTTTCCATAGCTTTGTAGACCAAGCTAGTCAGGCTTATGGGGCAATAGTTTCCAGGATCCGTTGAGGCCCCACCTTTGTGGAGAGGGACCACTGTTGCTGTATGCCACTCTTTGGGTACATATCCTGTAGTAAGGCTGAGATTGAACAGTAGTTTTATGTTTGGGTTTAGCTCTTCTTGGAGTTCATGTAGGATGCAGCCCGGGACACCGTCTGGTCCCATTGATGCTGTGTTTTTTGGTTTGGAGAGGGAGGCTCTTACCTGAGCATCTGAGATGTCAGGGGGGCAGCACACTGCTGGGATAGATATTTGCCCTTTTGGAGGGAGGGGTGAAGTTTGCGCTGAACCTGTCAGCTAGGATGTTGGCAATGTCTGTGGGTTTGGTGTATTTTTTGTCATTTTGGACTAATTCTGACCATATCTGGGAATTCCCACCCAGGTTCCTAACATAACTAAAGAAAGCCTTGTGATTATTCTTAGTGTCCTGTGCAATTTTTCTCTCGAAGCTGGCCTTAGACGATTTTATGAGTGCCCATATTTTTTGCTAATACTAATCAGGGATGCCTTCCCTTTTTGGGATTTTGCTCTATCATGTAGTAGCTTCCAACTTCTATTGTATAGTTTGTTTATGGCTGGGGTCCACCAGACAGGATGTCTGCCTTTGGAGGATTGGGTCTTGGTTTTATTTGGGATTGCATGATCCATGCATTCCTGAAGGTGTTCATAGAATGCATTTATAAAGGATTCTGTGGTCTGGGCCGTATTTTCCACAGGCCCGGGGGCTTTGAAGGATTCTACCTCGGTTTTGAGGAGTGTGAAATTTGCTTTAGAGAAGTTTTTCACTGTGGTTTTCTGGGCAGTGGGTGGGGTCGGGATGTGAATATCCAGTGATATTAGTTTATGGTCTGATCTTTCGAAAACATTTTCACATGTGACTGTTTTGAAAGATTAGGATCCATGGGCAGACATGCTGAAATGGCTGATAAATGGGAGCTTGATAGAAGAATAAGAATAACAGGATAATAACTCACACAAGTATTGTAAAACCAGAGAACAACTAGCCCTGAATGGGTGCTGGATATGATGCAGGCACCAACTAGAAAAAAAATTTTGTTTGCTAATATAAGATTTTCTAGCAACAGGCTTTCTTGCCTCCATTAGTATCTGCTGCACTTACTCAGAAAACATGTGCTTAAAAGGAATTAAGACCCCATCATCCAGGCAGTTATTTGAAGATGATTGATGTCAGCAGTATATCAAACGCCCCTGTTCTTATGTGAGCAGATCCATTCTGTGAGGAAACTTGTAGTAATAGCCACTGGTCATTTCCAAAAGAAGGGAGAACCATGGTTGCCTGTGCCAGAATGGAGTCACCACAATTATCTTGAGGGATTACTTCTGAATGTTCAAAACTACCCTGGATATTAGTGGAAAGGATGGAAATGCATACAGGAGCATTCCTGTCTCCCAACCCCCCCCCCAAAAAAAAAGAAAAGGCATCTGTCTTGCAGGCCTTCTTGCATGGAGTTCTGGAACATAAATTTGCCAGTTGATTGTTCAGAGAGGAGGCAAAGTGGTCTACTTGAGGAACTCCCTACAGATTGATTCAATCTCGGAAGACCCATAAATCTAGTTTCCATTCATGAGGGTCTACCCTGGTCCTACTCAGTTTGTCTGGTGCACAATTTTGGCCAGACAGAATGTAGGATGGCTGTAGAGTGAAACTGTGCTGTGAAGCTGTACCCTAATCCAGCATGGCAAGTTTGCAGAGGGAGCATGACCTGGTTTCGCCATACTTGTTGATGTTCCACATCACTGTGGTATTATCTGTAACCACTTAAAGAGGTTCCAGGGACCAAAGATGGTTCAGAGAGTTGACTGCCTTTATCAGAACAAGCTTTTCTTTGATGTTTATATGAATGCATCTGCCTTTCATGCCCCACACCTCCTACACTTTTATTTCTCCAAAAACTGCTCCCCAAGCAAAATCTGAAGCATCTTTTGTGACTGACTGTTTTGGAGCAGGGAGGTAAAGGGGGAGTCCTTGATTTAATGGTATCTGTTGTCTTCACCAAGTGATTTCTCTTCTGACCAACCCTTAGTACTGGGATCTGAAAAGATAGAGTATTGATACTGGGACCAAAGAGTTTTCAGATACCACTATATCTTTCTCATGTGGAGTCTTACCAGGGGTATTATGAGAATCATAGATGCCATAAGACTTACAGTCCTGAGGTATTCCCTCCCAGTGACTAAAGTCTGAGTTGTAAATCTTAGAAATAGATCTAAATAAAGATCTATTTTCTCCTGTGGAAGAAAAGCTGTTTGAATTGAGTTGTCTTTCTGACATCCCAGGATCATAGTCCTGTGTCAGGAATTCATAAAGGACTTTTGAATGTTCTCTTGGAATCCTAGCTTGTACAAGAAATATTTCACCTAAGAATGAGAGAGAAAGAGAGATGCCTGACAATTTTGAGAAAAACTCTGCAAAGTAAGCCAGTTGTCTAAATACAGAAAACTCTAGATACTCTGTAGCCTACAATGAGCTATAACTGGAGCTAGACATTTTATGAACACTCTTAATGCAGTGGATAGTCCAGTGATGGCAAACCTATGACACATTTGTCAAAGATGACATACGCCATGACATTTTGGGTGATATGTCAGTGACCACTAATCCCAGAGTTACCAAAGACACTGGTTTTGCATTCATTGCTAACGTGAAGTACGCTGAATTATTCTAGGTTTGGTGTTTCAAATGCACCTTTCAAAAGATTTCCCATCACTGGGATAGTCCAGTGGAAGAGGCAGAGAACTGATAATGTAATCCAGACACACAAAACTTTAGGAAACACTTAAAGTCTGGTTGAATAGGAGTGTGATGATAAGCATCTTTTAAGTCTAGTGTTACCAGGAAACTTGGAGGAGGAAGAAAAGGGAACAGGTTGTGAAGTGGCATAATTTTGAATGTGGGCACTATCACAAACAGGTTTAGGAAAGAAAGATGCAGAACTGATCTCCAAGCATTTTCTTTCTTTGGGACAAGTAACATCCTCAATAAAACTCCTTATCTACCTGGGAAGGAGGAACTGGCTCTATCACTCCTTGGGACAGCATGTGATGAAGAACAGGAGGAAACAATCAGTCTGGAATGCAGAATGAGGAACAACCCCACAGAAAGGAGAAATTTCCTCCCACTGACACATATAAAACTAACGAATGATTTTCAGAGCCCATTTGTCTGAAACAATCTGTTGCCAAAGGGAAAAACGGAGATTCAAACTTTCTGGAAGAGGAAGAGGTCCATGGTGGGAGGGGTTCACAAGGTCTCTTGAATACTTATTCAAACTTGTTAGAGTATCCTTGGTTTTGGGAGGCTTGAGACTTTTTTTTTAATCTCCTTGCCTTTTCTTCATAAATGTCTATTTACATGAATTATGTTAAGACTGTTTATTTTGCTTTTTGCCTAAACTGGATGAGGAGAAAGAAAGTCCCTTGGAAAATTTGGAAAAGGAGGGCTGAAACATCTTAAAGATTCCATTGATCAGCTTGTCCCTTTCATCACACTTTTTATCAACAGCACAGGAGCCAAACACTTAATCTCTATCCAAGGGAGAAGTTAAAATTTCATTTTTCACATCATCTGCAAGGTTCTGAGAATGCAGCCAAGCAAACTTCCTTAAAACCATACCAGCAGCTATAGCCCTGGAAGAAGTATCAACAGAGTCATACACACACTGCAAACAATGAGTAGTGACATGTGCAACAGACGAAACAGAGTTATTTAAAGCAGATTTTTTTTCATAAGATGAAACTGTAGATTAAACATTCTTCATACTTTCACAATATGTCAGAATATATTTAAATGTATGAGTCTGACAATTTAAAATTCTGAAATTCAAAGTTTTAGAAGTGTACATGTTTTTCACCATAATGTTCCCATCCTTATCAGAATGAGTAGGATTGGAATTAAGTGCTTAGCAGCAGTAGAATCAACTGAAGATATAGCTGCTGAGTCAGGTTTGGGAATAGTGTATTACAATTTAAAAGACAGAGGAACATTATATATCCTATATGACCTTTTAGGGACAGCTGGCTGACTCTAAGGACAACTGCAGGCACACACACATCCTGTAAAGCAGACAGGATAGGAGGAATGGGTATAGAGCTATGGAAAATCCTTCTGTAACAACTCATATTATTTTTCTCAGTGTTCTCCTGTCGAGAACATTGGAGCATTCTATCAGTAGTCTCAAAGAAATCGAATACCCCACAAGGACAGTCAGAAAGTGGTTTGTCCTCTGAGTTTGAATCAGAAATCTGAGGACCAAACCCTGAATCTGTCTCTGTAACTTTCTCTTCGGATTCAAAGTCTTGCATCTCTTTAGGAAAGGCGGCATCCTTCTTTTCTTTACCAGAAACTGCTCTACAAGTAAGATCAATAGCCTGTATCAAACCCTGAGACAGTCCCAGTAAACTACTCCTATCCAAAGAAATTTGAGGAAGAGTAGATATATGCTTGAGTTTCAGTTTCTTTTTGAGAGTATAAATGGGGAACACTGTGTTACTAATGGCGACCACTGCTTCCCCAGGAATGGGCACAGCATTCTGACACAATAAGGAAACCTTCCCTCTTCTCTCTCACAGGACTGACAAGAGTGGCTGTCCCTTGCCCACTGAAGGACCCTAACAGCCAAAGATGACGTGGCTTACCCCAGTCAATAGTGGCTGTAGGTGCTACACCAAAGGGATCGGAGGTAAAAGGTGAGTGGTCTGAGGTACAACAAATGGCCACAGCAAAGTCACCCACCTGCAGCTGAGGCAAATCGCCAGCTTGTTGTGGTGGCAAAGACTGTTTGCTTATTTTTTTTTTCTTTTTTATGGCTGGAAGAAATACTAATCATGCAAGTCCCAATCTGTTCCATGGTCAAGCCAAAAATGGTGCTTCTATCCTGGGGAAACAAGCAATAATGGCAGTAAAACTACCAAACCACAAAAGTTACTTTTTTTAACAGAAAAAAAAAATACTTTCAAACACTATGGCAGCTCCACAAAATTAAATAAACACAATTTCTTTTCAGAAAATAGTTTATCAGTTAAATAACATTACTTTTTTAAACTGACAGAAACAAGTGCTCCATTTAAAAGTGTATTTATTCTTGAGACAATCTATTAAAACTTAAAACTCCTAGCTTTAAAATAACTTTCCTGAAGAGGAAAGTAATATAACATCAAGAAGAAAAGAATAAGAAAATGGAAGTCTTTTTTTTCTCCAAAGGGAACTTATCTGCAAAAGTAAGGAAAGTACAAGCAGACCATCAATCCCCAAAAGCCTCAGAGGAGTGTACTCTTTGGCAACAGTAAAACTCTGAAGGTCTTTGAGCCCAGACTTATCTTTTAGTCAGCTCAGCTAGAGTTGCTTGATGGTTTGGGTGTGTGGAAGATGCCCCGATGCTTTGGAAGCTAGCCAGCTGTTATATCCATGGCAGGATATAACCCATATAGCTAAGGCTACTGCAGCAATTATCGATATGAAGAACATCACTGTCTGTCCTTTATAGATTTCTTTCTCTTTGGTGTGAGCTAATGTCAGCTGTCAGGATGTGACTGTGTAAACTCTACTTCTATTTTGTTAACTTCACAAAGTTACAATACTTTAAGTATAGCATTTTATTTTATCTGTTGTTTTAAGGCAGAGATGCTTTAAGAAATCAAATAATTTTTTTTCATGTTATAACTGCAAATAGAATCCGTATTAAAATCTAACATATATAAAGTAACTATGACCTGCATTAAAGCTTTTATCACCAACGCTTCATAGCTTCCTATAATGCATAATTGAGAAACATTGCAGATTACATTATTAATCTGTATACAGACTTACTTACTCTCTCCATTCAAGAACCTTCTAGAAAGAAAGAAAAAAAAGGAATGAAGTATATAAACATTGAGGTTATTAATTAGTTCACTTTTGATACTAATTGTAGAGTACACAGTCCTTCCTTTAAATATCATATTTATCACACTCCATTGAACAGAGAAATTTAACACACGCACGCTTTCCAGCCATCAGTCAGAAACCATCAGGTTTATTATCATAAATGAAGGTTAAACACTGCAATAATAAACTCGTATAACCCAGGATTAGTGGAATATATTTTTAAAAGACAGAAAAGAATCAAAACCAAAAGTGCTAAGTAAAAAACAAATCACATATAAACAGATAACTACAACATGCATTCAGATATAACACTAAACCAGCTTAAAAATTCCAATTCCTCTACAAGTAGGCAGCAAATACTGAATATGTGATTAGGAACACAGGAATAGTTTGGAATATGCTTTCTGGAGAATGTAATGAGCTGACAAATTTCCAAAATTCCATAAAGAGTATGTTTGGAGGACAGATGGTTCTAACTAAGGAAATGTTTCTTTTGAGCTAGGATATAGGATCTGGATTGTCTAGACATAGGAAGACTTTACTAAGTTTAAGATTATTGGCTATAAAAAAAGCAATCAGAAAATGGAAATTAACATCTATATCAGCCATGACTGAAACTGGTGGGATCTTTAGAAAAGGGAAGGAGCAATGTTCTTAGAAAAAAAAATTGAATTTGTTAGAGTAATACATGCAGCATAATGTTCAAGGGAGTGAGGTTTAAGGGAATGCAGGAAATGAGCAATTTATGTAACATTGGAATGAATGAAAATAATTAAAGAGAAAACATATATGTTTGCTGCACAATGACAATAAAGTCAACTGTTACTGTGCTTTGTTTTCCTTTCTGTTAACATATGTGAACCAGTGCTGCAGTTTAAAATGTGATGATTTAACAAAGATGTTTAAAAAAACTCATATCAGGCTGCAAGACAATTCTAGAAAAAGAATGCTTAAGGATAGAGCAAGAATGACAACTCTCCATCGTATGTGACAAAGCTTTTGGCTCATGTATCAGGGTAACATAATACATCTCTCTGGTATGCTGAGCATAACCTGTTCCTGTATGGAAGTATATCCAAATAAATAACAACTATGCTGCATACTGTAGGTCATGGAGTAGGCAGCCCCTTCATATACTTCTGTGTTATTTCCCTAACAAATAATTTCATCACTGTGTCTTGCCACGCATTTGTACTCTGGGGATCTACTCATTTCTAATGTCTAGTCATACACCTCACCATTCTAGTGATACATTTCACCATTCTAGTGCTACACCTCACCATTATAATGATACACTTTACTCCTACATTAAATCGTTCCAGAGAAGGCAGTCCAGTGAGCAATGAATTAATTGTATGATAAAACCAGCTAACAGCCTTATCGAGAAAGGTAGCGCTATGGAAGCTTCAGAGATTTTACAACAGGCATGTTCCATTTTATTCCAAAATGGAAATCTTTAGGCACTCTCCCAAAATATGTTGCTGAGATTTCAGTCAGCAGCATATCTCCAAGCTCAGCTAAGAGTCCCAGAGAATATTTTTGCATCCTTTATGTTATTACAGGAAAGAAGGGTATTTCACTAGGTGAAAATCCACTATGAGTATTAACATTAAACTTAGTAAAGGCTTTCTATGTCTGGGCAATTGAGTTATTTAAAAAAGGAACTGAAGCAGTGAAGAGTGGTTATGCTGTACACAAATCTTATCTTGGTCTGGCCAATGTCTTTAACACCATTCTAGATGCAGGTATTATTGAAATACTTGCAAATCTGCATCGAAAGCCTTAAGTTGTCAGGTGGATAGCTGGTTGTCTGACAAAGCACATATGATTAGAGTCACTTTGGTAATTAGATGAGTCAGACAGAGGACTTTCCAAACTACTGCAGAGACATGATGTTCAAATAATTAGGAATTATCAGCATGAGTATTTAAATCCCTTATGACAGTGCATTTTTGGAGGTATGTGCCATGTATATAGCATGTAAAAATATTTTGTTTACCAAAATTAACTACTTTATGTTTCTTCACATTTAATTTGAGACCTTTGTCCTTGCACCATTTCTTAATATGAATGGAAACAAATTACCAGAGGTATACCACAAGGCTTATTGTTAGGCCGTCTCTTATTTTGTATGCATTTCTCAAGACCTTCAGACCAACACTCCTAACCTCTGGTTATCTAAGTTTGTAGACAACTGCAAATTGTGTTCTATTATTCAATTTATTCACTCTTTCACTGACTGACAATTGTTCTTCACCATCATGTCTCTGCAATAGTTTGGAAATCCTTCTGTCTGGCTCATCTAATCACAGACAAAGACATCTCCACTCCCAAGTTTAAATCTGGTATTTGAGTTACCATCCAAAATTCAAAAGCATGTGTCTGGAGCGTTTCTCCCCGGGCCTCCACTGAAAATAGGCTCTGTCCTAGTCGGACTTCCCCGGTCAACAAATGTTAAATAAAAATAATAAAAAAATATCTCATCAAACCCATTATTGAAAATAATGCACCTTTTGAAATGCATTTATGAAAATATACTACTCATCCAAAGAGACCTCAGAAACATTTAATTAAAAAGATCAGTGTCTACAAAAATCCTGGTTGCCAGGACCAAATGGTAGCTCTCTTCTCACTTTACTCAGTCTCTTACAGACTCTTTAATACATATCTGTGCCTAGTTTTTTAAGCCATGAAAGATCCAACTCCTTTTGACCTCCTATTCCTTTGCAGAGCAAATGGTAACTCAAATACCCAGTTAAAGGAACTCTACCTTTATCAGCAGATACATACAACATTTTGGAATGATAAGATTTATAACCTAGCATGTCCCTCACCTCTGGAACAAACATCAAACAGAGAATCACCCTTGCCACCTTCAAGGCAAACCTAGATAACAGGATGCTCAGGTTCAAATTCCCCCCTGGTCTAGCTTGTTTTGTCCTCCTTAAGGCCAGAGGCAACTATTGAGTAGGATATGACAAGCTTGTGATGGTCTGCAGACTGACTGACCAGTCCATACCTATGGACCTATGAGTCCACAATACTAGTCTCTTCTTATCACAATTCCATGTCTACAATCATATGTGGTAGACAGCATGACTACACATCCACTGGGAGCATATGTATTGAAACATGGTTGTTTTTACCTTGCAAATTCACTTCACTTTATTACAGTTTAGAGAAAGTTAATCATCACACACACACACACACACACACACACACACACACACACACACACACACACACACACACACACACACACACACACACACACACACACACACACACACACACACACACACACACACACACACACACACACACACACACAATGTCTTGCTATTCATAAGGGAGGCTTTGAGGTTGGCTACAATACACGGAATGCATTTCCAGCAATGACATGTTACACTAATTGCTCCTATATGGTGTGAAGACTATGACACCAACAATCATGTATAAAGAACCTTCATGTAAGTCACCAGGCAAATGTAATCAAATAATCTGAAGCCATTGAGTATACATAGCTGCTTTAGATAATGCAGATTCCATCTCTTCAATGAAAAGGAACAATTCATGTAGGAGATATATTTTGTTATCTTGAAGCACCTTATAGACTAGGATGCTACAGTTGCTCTAAGTAAATCCTTCACCAATGAGTTTTTAGGTAAAGTAATCTGGAATAGCATGTAGAGGTAGCCTGCAACATATGGACTCTCATGCCGTAAAATAAAGGAAAATTCTGTCCTCATTATCTAAAATGCTATTAATTTATTCCGTTAAAATGGGGACCCCAAAACTCTGAAGTTAGAGGATTTCCATCTCTGTAGATCTCTATCTAGCCATGGATATGTCCATCCAGGAGTATGGCAATGTGGTTGCCATTGTGTAATCCATAGGGAGATGTCATTTGTTAAATAAACTTTACAGAGATATACAGAGACTATCCAAAATATTATTTCCAGATCCATAAGTCTTAGCTATTGTCAGCACTGAAGATATCCCTGCCAGCAAGAAGGGGAAGCTTTTCTGGAGGTCTGTCATTGTCCTTGTCATATCACTTTTATAGGTTGATAGGTAAGTACTAGGCTAGCTGTTCTCTTTTAGTGGTCAAAATAAGCTATCTCTTGTTTTAAATTGGCCTTACCCATCCCATGGTCAATAATTACATACTTCCCCTAGCAAGAATGACTGCGATCAGTCAAATAATGGGATCATCTTTTCCCCAATAGATCTCCAATTTCAGTAGCATCTTCCTCAAATATGATCTAGAAGATTCTAACAATTAACTATTTTGAAGACATGTGGCCACCAAGTATAATCTTAAGTCTGAGAACCACCTTCATTTTATTCATATGTGCTACTTTGTCAACCAGCATTTCGGGGATAGGCCTAGGTTCACTTTCAGAAGGAATAGAAATTTGAAGGATATGCTTTGCAAGGAACCTATGTCCAGTATATCCACTATTATGAAAACTGGACATATAGGGACATATCCATGTCATAGTTGTTGGGCTTGTACCCACATTTGCACCAACAATTCTTTTGTATATCCTAGAACAGGGTGGACCTATTCATTGAGGGGCTATGCCAGCTGCAGAACTAGGAATATAGTTTATTTAGCTACATGTCAACAGTGCAGTTCATTTTATGTTGGTAAGACCAACTGCATGCTAAAAGAGAGAATTTTGGGGCTTTTGTCTGATATCAGACATTATGATGTACGAAATGCCCTAGCATTGCATATTTCAGAATGTTCAGACCACTTTTTTAAATTTATGGTGCTGCAAGTGATGCATAAAAATATAAGGGGTGGGGATTTAATCAATGAAACTGAGTGCAGTGAATCAAGGTGGATTATAAGACTAGGGGCCGACAAGAGCCCTGATTTAAATGTAACTGTGCCTTTAAAACCTGTTCTGAGAAAAAGGAGGGTAAACCTCTGAATGTGACTGGACAACAGTATGTTTAAATGCTGGTTTTTAACTGTTTCTTATTGTCTGATGAAGGGCATGTTTGCCTGAAAGCACTTACTTCTGTTTTTAATAAAACTTCAGCTGGTTTTATCTTGAGCATCTGCCATGGCGTCTTTTGCCATATATACATTTTTGGATTTTTAAACTAGAATAATTCTTATAAATGAGAAGACTATTCCTTAACTTGTCTTGAACTCATGTGCATCATACATATCAAAAGCAATTATAATATTTTTTTTTATTGAAGGCCTTTCATAAGCCCAGTTTCTGTCCAAAAAGTAAGCACATAGCTCTCTAGAACCTTAGATATGCATCAGTAATGTTGGTAACCTTCATAGCTTTTATTAAAGGCAGTGCTGGAGACATCCAGACCCCCAGCCTCTTTGTATTACTCACCCAATTAAAAGCATGCATAGTTCTTTATTCTGTTTTCTGGAGTAGGGTCAAAGACAGAGTAAGTACATTTGTCTTATTCAAACTGGCATGTGGATATGACTTTTGAGCAAAGGACAAAAACATTTCAGAAACTCTATTCAGACAAGTAACCCATTCCAACAGGGTAAGCAGTATATCACTTGCATAGCAATTTATAGAATAGCAACATTGTTTTTGGGTTTAATTTCATTCTCCTCCAAAAATTATGACTGACAAGGGCTATATCCTTCACCAGCAGAACAAAAGATATATAGGGGGCCAGACTTGTGATGCTCTTGGATGGTATATTCTAGGAGATGTAGGCACCAAGCTTGACAAAGGAAGAGGAAACAGAATCAATTTCATTTATGCTATTATTAAATTAATCTAAAAAAGCTTATTGGGATATCATAGCAAGCAGATATGGCCATCTCAGCCTATAAAAAAAGCTCACTCCAAGTCATCTCTGAAGACCAAGATAAATAGTGGCAGCTACTCAGCCAAAAAGAGAAACATGAATGCGCTTTAGACATTGGCTGTAGCTTGACAGACTTTAATAAGTCTTGTCATAGCTATATGCACTAGAAAGGGTATGAGAGGTATACATTTTAGGAAAAAGGTGTGCATAGAATGCTTATAGTCTATATTTAGCACTGATATCGGGTCTACAACTATCAAATTGTGTGGATCCTTATCTGGTTACAGTATTATAATTACTGTTGTCTGCTTTCAGAAAAATGGAAAAGACTTTCTTTCCAGATAATGAGAGCATCTGTAATATGATGGAGTTTCAATGTTAACAATTTCTGTGGATTTAATCAACCATTAACCATGATTACAACATTGACTTTGTTAAAGAACATCATCCTGCATGTTAGTATTTGATTTTCTCAGCAACCATTTGCTTACTTTGTTGCTCTGAGCAGGTCTGAAAGAAAGGCACATGCACCTACACACATACACACACACACACACACACACCTACCTGCATGTCTTTAAAACTCACTCGATCACAGGGATGACATGCAGACTCTGCACAGAATCAAACCAGAGAACCTTTTGCTGTGAGGCATCAACTCAAAATGTTGCACCACCATTGCCAACCCCCCCTCAAGAATTTTGTACTTTAGAAAAAGGGAGAAACAAGCTATTCTCAGTAGCCTTTTTTTACCTTAACCATGATTTAAACTATGAACAATTATAGAATATAGAATGAGGTTTACTACTGGAAACATGCCCTGTTGACAGGTCACGTTATGTGGTCCTTCAGTGTAAAGCTGCTCAGTTTACTATCAAAATGTTGAAGTAACATTCAGCAAACACAGGAATGTCGATTTGTGGTTGGACGATTTCTGTGCTGCTGAAAGTTACTTGAGAGAGACAGTTCATTTCAGTGAATGCCACTGTGCATTCGCTGATATGAACTTCGATGTTATGAGTACAGATCATGGTACAGTGCGAAGTGGGAAATCCATCTCTTTCCTCTCTGTACTGTAATCTTGGAGTTGGAATATATATTTAGCAGGGTGTGTGGGGGCACAGCCCTCCACAGGGGGGTGCAGGGGGGCTTGCCCCCTGCAAAACAGTGAATTTCAAGGGTAGGAGCTACACTTACATTAGCTCCTATGTGGATATCCCGTTCACTTTTCGATCTAAATCTGACATTTAGACCTAATTAGTATGCATGGATTTGGCATTATGGTTTGACATTAAAAACAGAATTTGTTTTTAATGTCAACATTTTGAAAGTAAACCAATGCTGCTCAACTTAAACATCACTGAGAAGATGGGCTAGGCAAATCTTAACAGAAGTTAAGTCATCTCCTCCATATTATTGCAGGCTACACATCCTAAAATTGTTGTGAAGGACTCTGTTATTCTTATCATCAATTTTACAGGAGCATAACATGTTTTATGCCAGAGATGCTCTGTTTGCACCTTTGGTTGGACTATTCAAACTACATCATATGGCCTTTGATGCCCCACTTTAGTCATTGCCTGCTAATTCAGTCTTTTCCACTCCTCGTGTTATGCATACATGGCACACTGTAAGACATCACTTAAATCTCTTAGCTCCTTCACAGTGGCTGCAAGATACTGCACATTTTTGGGGTTGGTGGTTTGCCATACTGGGCTGTGACACTAACCCAGCAGATTAGGCAGCCTCATCATTATAGCATTACATCATGACCATTATGTCTAAAATGGCTAGCCTATATTCCTAAAAAAAGGTCTGGATTTTCTTCATCATATATATTTCAGTTCAGTTCTTGCTAAGCATTAGCACTGTTTCTTTGCTGAAGCATGCCTAACAACAGTTGTCAGTTGATTTCTTGAAGTACTCTATTAATTCTCCGCACAATTTGTTTAAGTAGTACCTTCATTTTCTGCACAGTACTTAACAGGAAAATGTATTTTTGCAGTTCTAGGCAGTAGCTGGTCCATATAACCTGCTGCATATGCTCCTGTGATGATATGAGATATTCCCAGCTATGCCAGGAGAAGTAGAGCAGTGGATATGTAACATATGCTAGCACGGCTAGCTGGAATTTTGTAAAGAATTATGTCATTTGTATATCAAACTGATTTGTACAGGTGTTTGTGTTGGAAATGCATTTGTAAAGCTGTTTGTGTTAAAATGTATCAACAGTGTGCCCTGCTGGGCAAAAAAAGAAATGTACATGCATTAGTGTAACTGTTTAAATGTATATATTGTAATAGAGGATACTGGAAGAGAAGAGGTTAATCACAATCCACTTGACTTTGAGAAATAGTAAAAAAAATAAATTACTAAGCCTAGGTTATAAAGATGTTATCTCACAGTTTTGAATGAAGCCAGAGATGCAATGTCTCTAAGAAACATGGTTTTTAGTCTCTGTAGGAGGAGTAGAAGTTTGTAATTGTTTTATGACTTCCAGAAGCTGCACCAAATCTGAGCAATCCTCTTGTGTGTGTGTACTATTGACATGTAGGTACTACATCCTGGCAGTTTCTAGCAATGGGAGGGGGGGTTGCATGGGAACCAGAAGTCACATAACCAGATGTATGTGATGTCACTCTGTACAGAAATAATATTTTACTATTAGGTGAGACAGAAGTCTCATTTCAATCTGTTTCTTGGGACTTGACATAGAAGGGACCCTCACCTACTTCATCTTGCCTTGCTCTATTAAATAAATAGGAACAGTAATTCTCTAGATCAGTCAGGAAAATATAGTGAGAATAGTTAAGTATTGCTTTTTCTGTAACTGTGTGAATCTTGCCAGCTGTGTTATTTTTAATGTTTCCTGTGATTGAAACTGGTGTTTATTATAAATAGATATTTAGTATTTTCATGTTCTTTTATTATTTATTATTAAATATATTTAAACTTTTCATTGTGGCTGGTACTTTAGAAAATATTTGAATATTTGAGAGTACTTATATATATTAATGACACTGTGGTCAATCTTGAAAGCCTGGCTGTTTGGTCAACATTACCATTTGTGTTAATATTAATTTCACTCAGTATAATTGGGTAACCTTGTAAGAGCCTTAGAGTAGCTGGCTTTGGGGTGTCTGGTGGCAGGGTAACTATCTCATAGTCTGGGTTGAAGGGGTCATAGCTAGTAAATCTGTGCCAGCCTTTCCCAGATATGTGTGTGTGTGTGGGGGGGGGGGCAAATCCCACAGTATGTGTGTGTCAGCTACTTGAAGCAGGGACATGAAACACTGGTTTCACAGACAGGGTACTGGAGAACTGGACTTGGACACCTGGCTGAGGTCTCAATCCTATAGCTGTACCAATGGGGAGGCTTACTGGGTACCTGGAGGGAGACAGAGAAATCCAGACCTCGGAATGAGTGTGTTCCCTGTATGCTCTTAAGAGAAATTGTGCTTGATGCAGAGTGGTCTGCATCTGGAAATACTGAGTGTATCCATTTGTATTCCAAGTGAACATCCCTCTCCAGTGTCAGTGGTGAGGACTCAGGCTCCTTGATTACTGGCCCAGCGTGAGGATGTTACTTTTCCCTGGCATGATCATATGAACTGATATCATGACACTCTGCATTTTCTGGCCTCCGATGAGAAGAGTTACAGCTCTAGTCATTCCTTGACCTGTTATGTTGTATCTCTACATGTCACAGAAATGCATTTTGTAATCTCAGGTGCATAAGAACAACTGGCTAAAATGAATTTTTTCAATCTTCATCTGCTCACAGTAGTTGTTAGCTCTCCCTTGATTGTCCATTCATGCCCCATTACTGGGGCAATAGTCAGTTGAGTCCACCATCCACCCAACCATGAGGGCTTTTTGAGCCCAAATCTCAACCCTTCCAGCTGATTTATAGGCTGTCAGGTGGGAGAGCTTGCAGTGCCTTATCCTGTGAATCAGAAAGCTCCTGCACCTGTAGTTTTGTAAAGTCTTGTGCCATGTGACTGTCATATTGACTTGCATAGATGCTTGTATTAAAAAGGTATTTGTAAAAGTTGCTTATGTTAAAAATGTTGCAACAGAATCTTAAGAGAGTTCTGAATGTGTATTGTGTCAAAGTCAGGTGACTAGATGTGATGTAATTCCATAACCACATCTCAAAGACATGCTATAGGTGGATTGGACTCTCTAAATTGGCCCTAGGTGTGAGTGCTTGTGTGTGTGTGTGTGTGTGTGTGTGTGTGTGTGTGTGTGTGTGTGTGTGTGTGTGTGTGTGTGTGTGTGTGTGTGTGTGTGTGTGTGTGTGTGTGTGTGTGTGTGTGTCTTCTGTGGAAGGTTGGGCTCTGGGCTGGCAAAAAACACTGTAAAACTCCACTGCCAATCATGAGCAAACAGGTGATCCACTGCAGTGACCCCTGACTGGGAAAAGCTGAAAGAAGAAGAAGAGATTACATGATTAGAGACAATGATGAGAACTTGCTTGATGTCTTAATATGAAGTGGGTGTTCATATTAGACTTATAGAATGAAGTAAGGATAGAAGGAAAAGGAGATTATAAGAAGACTGCAGGTAAGGTGTCTTCAGGTAGCTTAGGTGAGTGGGGAAGAAAGAGAAAAACATAGAGGAAAGGTCTTCAGAGAGAGAGAGTGAGAGAGAGAGAGTGGATAAGATAAGGTAGTGAGAAAAACAAAAGAAAGGAGTGAAGTAGGAGGTTGGAGAGGGTTGTGAGGTGTGACTTAGGTTGAACCAGGTGAATGAAGTATAATGAGTAAGTGCAGCCAGAACTGGTGCAGGAGCAGGACCATGGTTTTATAAAATATTCTTTTAGGGAGCATTCAAAAGGTGTGTAGGTTAGAAATAGTTGTGGTGGTTAGAAGTGGAAAGTTCCATGTTTTTGCAACTGAGATGGGGTGGCAGCATATGCAGCAAAGATTTTACCTCTTACCTATCAACATCAGACCCTATAGATCCCCTCTTTTATACATGTCCTACTATACACCCACTAGGTTAGTCACCCTACAACAGCTCCCTGCGTGATATCCCCATCTTTTTCTCCTTTTCTGCTGAGATAATAGGTTAAAACTTTGCATTATGGACTGTCAGTTTCCCTCTGTTTCTCTTGAGAGCCTGGTGGACATGAGTTTTTTTTTGAGGCAGTGTAGCAACTGCCTCATGTACACTGACAACCCCTAAATCCTAAATCACTCAAGTAAAATTTGAGAGAGATGCACCTACGCTAAGAATCTGGAATCACTGTGCCCTCATACCCAGAACAGCAACACTAAAGAGGTTGTCAACTCTCACAACATGGCTCCTCTTTGTAATATGCACTCAACACATAAACCTTCATAGACAGAGGTAATCTACAGAAATCTACCTAAACACCAGAGACCTCCAAGACACAAACATGCTACACTTAACACAATACCAAAAGTACCCAATACACATAAATACACTAGCACCCATGTCTCACCAAATAAGCCCTTAATGCAATGCACAACTATTCTAAATGTTTTAGTTACAGTATAAGTGACTCTATAGTGAGACATACAGATGCCCCACTCACCAGGTTGAACAAGGAGAAGGTTGCGGTCAGTTGGCTGTCTGGTGCAAGGATTCACCAGATCACAGATGCACTCAAGTCTCTCAACACAAGTGCCATTATGACTCTGTCATAGTTCATGTTGGTGTAAATAATTTGAGATGTACCTCTCTGGACTATATGAAGAGATATGACTTATGACTGAGCTCTCTGAATATGTGTCCCAGGCAGGTATATCCTTAGCTTTGAGCAGCATTTTACCCTCACCTAGGATGATGCCACAGTATAAACAGAAAATGATTGACTTCAATAATTGGCTTAGTTTCTGGTGTCGTTCCAAGATAATTCAGTTCCTGTCAGCCTGGTATGACATGGTGGATAGACCACTCTGCTTTGGCAGAGATGGTCTTCACCTGGAACCTCTAGACTTTCAGTTGCTGACTAAGGCACTTGCTTCCCCCATAATGCCTTTTTAGGCAAGGTCACAGCAACAAAATTCCCAATGCGAAAATATCAAACACAGAGAAACTAAGGGTCATGCTGCTAAATGCTATGAGTTTAAATTAGAAACTACTCTCTGTAAGCACTCCTCTAGCTGGAACATGCTGATGTCCATGCAGTCACAGAATCTTTGCTTTTGCCGCAGAAAGTACCCCAGCCTTGCAAGGCTACAATGCCTTCCACACTTTCAGACTACAAATTGAAGGAGTGATAACCAAAGGAGGTGGAGTATCTAACTTCATTAAATATAATTACACCTCTAGACTGGTTAGATAAGAAAATGCTATGGAGCTACTCCAAGTCCAAATTGCAATGGGTAAGACCCCCCCCTTCAGGTCATTATCAGTTACAGGTCTCCTTCCATGAACCAAGATCTCCACACAGCTTATTTTGACCTACTTGGGACAGTTAAGGTACAACCTAACACCCTAGTCATGGGTGACTTCAACTATTCTTCCATTAATTGGAAAACTTATACGATCCCAAACTCACTTGCACAAAAGTTCCTGGACTTTGTTCATTTAAATGCCATGGAACAAATAGTTCACCTCCCTACAAGGGGCACAATATTCTAGACCTTGCCCTTACCAATATGAGTGATCGATGCAATGCCTCAAGTGTTGGACCTGCACTGGTTAAATCCAACCATAAATCAGTAATTTTTGAAGTTGCAATAGCACCAGAACTACCCAAAGGAAACGTCAGGCTAAAAATGTATTTGATTATGAAGAAACATTTTAGAGAATATCTATTTAACTGAATGTATTTTAAATTTTGTGTATACCACTTTAAGGTAAAGGGAAGTGATCTTGTGTATTATGACCACATGGTATAGTCATTAACCTTTTTAAATGGTTGTCTCTGAGTAGAAAATGTATCTGATGAAGTTCAAGCATTATTTGGATGAAAAGCACTTTATAAAGGCATTCTCATACATCAGAGCATCATTTGGGGTTTGTGCCTTCAGTAGCTGGTTTTTGTTTATCAGGCTAAAAAAGTTCACCAAGCTCCAGTTTCCACAGATGGCATTGATGGCTATATTAAGGTATACACTAATGCCCTGTATAAACATCTACACCAATGTATATACGCAGCCTTGGTGGGCAGGATTAAATCAAGATCCTCAAGAAAAAAACAAACCATCCGGGTGGATGCCTAGCATTAATAAATTATACAATAAGTGAAAAAAGCTACTGTCTAACAATACAAAAGTGAGATCCCAGAACTGGGAGAGTACTCTCTTCAGCCTAAACAGGGAAATAAGACAACTCTTAAAATCTTTAAAGAGCAACTGTGAGAAAGATTTAGCAATAATAGTCAAGGATAACCATAAGGCTTTCTTCAGCTACATCCACAACCTAAAAGGTAGGACTCAAATGTGTGCTGAACTAATTGTGTTGGCATCACACACACACTGATCCTGCAGAAATTACAAACTTGCTAGCAGACAGTTTTGGTGAAAATTTCACCCCCCACCCCCTCAAGCATACCACAAACCATGTCTTCATCATCTCTTCCTTCCTGTATCTCCAAAGAGCAAGTCATCAGTGCTTTTTCCAAGGCTAAAACACACCTTCCATGGGGCCAGATGACATTCTGAGCTGTGTTCTTAATGTTCTAAAACAAGAGCTAGCTACTCCATTAGGCACTCTAGTCAACCACAGCCTGAGTACTGGTTGTGTCTCCATTGAATAAAAAACAGCGACTGTTACCCCCCCCCCCCACACACACACACACAAGGGTGGCTCGGCAACAGACCCGGGTAACTATAGACCCAAATGTTTAACCAGCCTCATATATAAGGCAATGGAATTAATCATATTCAAGCTCATAAATAAGGATATTGGTGATCTCCACACCCTGGATCTGTCCAGGTTTGGTTTTGTCAAGGACAGGTCATGCCTGCTAAACCTGGTGGACGTGACCAGAACCATAGATGAGGGCAAAGCCATGCAACAGCATGTCTTAACTTGGCCAAGGCCTTTGATACTATCTCACATTCAGGCATCATTGACAAACTAACCTAGTTAAATATCAACTCCTATGTTGTCAAGTGGGTTACAACCTGGCTCACAGATCGACAACACTCAGTCAAAGTGGGAAACTTTACCTCTTCCAGCAGACCTGTCACTAGTGGAGTCCCACAAGGGTCAGTGATGAGCTCCCTCTTATTTGGCATATACTTCTCAGATGTTTAGGCCGAAATGGAGGGGCTGTGGCTAACCAACTTTGCAGATGACTGCAAATTAGGTGCTATCATTGAGTCCCCTAGCAATGTCAACATAATTCAAAAGAGACTTAGACAAACCAATGACTGGTGCCAAAGCCATGGTCTTAAACTAAATGTTAAAAAATGCATCATCATTCCCTTCAGTAGAAACAGTGTCCCCACTGATTATAAAATAAACAATAATAACCTAAGTACCAATTCAGAAGTGAGAGACCTGGGAACACAAGTTGACTGTTACCTCAACTTTGACCACCATGTGTCTACTGTGGTGAGGAAGGCATTGTACATCAATCACCTGATTAGCAAAGGCATCGCCTTAAGAGCAAAAGAGGTTTTAACTCTCCTGTACTCATCCCTCATCAGACCTATGCTTGAATATAATGTTCCCTTTGGTATGTACCATACCAGACACTTGCATCAACTTGAGAGACCGCAGAGATTTCTAACTAATAAAATTCAGGGTCTCCAGCACATGTCTCATATGGATAGACTGAAGTCGCTATCACTTTACTCAGTAGGGTATAGACTACTTAGAGGTGACTTATGTCTGGTTTACTGGGCTATATCTGACCCAAATCTAGTAGAAATGCTGCATGTTCATAAGTCAAATGGGACTAGAGTCACCTGTTCCAGGGACCCCAACCTAGCCTGCAAGATAACAGGACCTGCTGCAGAGACAGATACATCTCTCAGAGGTTGCCACTCCTCTGGAATAAGCTTCCAATCCATATCAATCAGGGAACCTCCATGACCCTGTGTATGAGCAACCTGGGTGACTGGATGAGAAACTGTAAATTTCTGTCAAGAATTGACCCAGCTTCTCTCCTGAACATTTGTAGTCCTTACTGGAAAAACTTAGTCATAGATGATATCTCTCATTTAGTATTATATTGGGCTTTAATGGCTAGACCTGTAATGACCCTCAGATCAATAGCCTAGTAACTTCCTATGAAACTATGAGCCTATGAGTACAAGTATAGTCTTTTTCCAGGGGATTTATTTGGTTTATTTATGGTGAGGAGATGTTTTTCTCTTGATCCAAGAGTTCTTTTAGGGAAAGATATGTTGATTAAAGGGATAAGAGCTGGGCAGACTGATGGTTTGTGTATGATTCTTGTATTGTTGTAAGTTGAATATAGACTGGGAGTTCCAGCCAGCTAAGTATAAGCAGAGCTTCACAGTGATGGGCAAAGGAGGATAAGTTAGTAGCAAACTTGGCAACTTTGTTGCAGCAGCTTTCACATTTTTTTATGGCTGATTGTAAATTAGTTAAAACTAGGGCTCCATAAAGTAGGGAGGACCAAGGTATCTTTGGCTATAGTACTTTTTGTGGGTATGTTCATAGAATGTTTGTTTCTGTGTAACATGACAATTTTTTGATGAGTTTTCTTGATATTGCTTTTGATGTGTATGTCAAATTTAAGATTATCATCTCTTATGACTCCTAATAGTTTGGCATGTGAACTAATTTGATTTCAGTGCCATTTGCCAAAAAGATTTTGAAATATGCTTTGTTGCAGTTGTGAGTTTTTGAGGTAAGGAGGAGGAGTTTTTTTTTTTTTTTTTGGGGGGGGGGTGAATAAGAGTTGGGCTTTTGTAAGCCAGGTTTAAATACAGATGACAGCTTGCTGAGTGATTTCTTGAAAGTGAGTTAATATTTGAAGAGCACGTGATGGTAGACTCATCTGCATATTGAATCAAGGTGCCCTCACAAAAAGACGAATATAGGTTATTGATAAAAATATTGAACAGTGGAGGGCCAAGGATGGAATCTTGTGGGAGTCCTGTGGAAGTGGGAAAGTATGCAGAGATTGACCCTTGCCATTTTACAGCTTCTTTCATGTTGGCAAGGTAGCTAGAGAACCACTGACTAGATAGAGATGATAGACCCAGGGTAGAAGGTGGATTGAGGAGTTTACTGTGAGAGACCATGTTAAAGGGTTTTGACTGCAGATGCAAGTTTATTATAGTTGTGAGCTTTCTTGATGGTCTGTAAATGATAGTAATGCAGTGCAAGTACCATGGTCAGCCCGAAATCCATATTGTATATTGGTAATAGCAGAGAAATTGTTGATGTATACAACTTTCATTGATTTTATTGACAGGAGATAGGGTGGCTATGGAACAGAAATTTGTAATGTCAGTGGAATTACATCCTTTATGGAAAGATATAATGTGTGCCATTTTCCATAAGTCAGGGACACAGGGTTCTGTAATTGATCTATTAGTAAGAATGCTGATTGGGGATGCATTGCATCTGCGGCTACATTTAGTTATTCTGGGGGAAGTTTGTTGGCTGAGGAGAAACAAGGTTTTAGTTTGTGTAAACAGTTTTTATGAGAGTTATAGAATCTAGTTGAGAAGCAAAGTGGATGGCGTTGTCTTTGTGTGTATTGGAGAGGTTGCAGTTTGGTGAATTTTGTGAAAGGGATGTGTTATGGGGGACTTTAGTTGTCCAGAAGAGGTTGTCTTAGGTGAGTTGAGGCTAACTTGGCTATGAATTCTATGAAGTATGCATTGAAATTCATAGCTGTTTGAAGAGGCGAATGTCTGGTTATGGGCTGCAATCCACTTTTTGTACCTGGGTTGATGAGAGAAGATATGGAGGACCAGAATGTTTTAGGGATGTTTTTATTATCTTGTAAGTGAATATAATAAGACTTTTTATCCTATTAACTTGTTTCTTCATTTGATTTTGTAGCTGTCTAAACAGCTGCAGATTTTTGTCATTTTTATAATTTTGCCAGTTAATCCATGCTTTGTCACTGTCTTTCCTAAGGAGTTTGCATTGGTTAGTGAACAAGGGGTTGTTTTTAATTTTCCGACATACTTTTATTTATTTATTTACTGACATTTGTTAACAGGGTTTGTCCAACTGGGCTTGTGGCCCATTTTCAGTGGAGACCCGAGGAGAAAAGCTCCAGTAGTACATTTTTAAACTGGATTAAAGGAAAATCCACAGAACTCAAAGTAGACACTGGTTTAAAATGTGATGTTATATCAGCAGACATTTGCAAAATTGAGACCTAAGGAACAACTCACTGTAACCAGTAGTGTGAGATCTGTTGCTTATGGAGATGAAGAAATGTAGTCCAAAGGTTCAGTGATGCTTTTATGTTATTTGGCCAAGAACTGTTACAACTTGTTATTCTATGTAGTCCAAAGATTGGTGCAATCTTTATTGGGTCACAAAGATAGTTTAAGAATTAATCTGCTTTCCTTTGCTAAAGAAGTTCATCATTTAAGTGCATTTCCAAGATCTAATTTCTCTGAAGCCATTTTCTCAGAGTATGCTGATGTTTTCAGTGACAAGTTAGGCAAACTTCCAGTTGTATTTTCCATGAAGTTAGACCCAGAGGTCACTCCAGTACTCAGACCAGCAAGAAGAATTCCGATAGCTATGCAAGATAAAGTTAAGGCTCAGTTGTATAAAATGGTGCAGCAAGATGTGATTTGTTCAGTCACAGAACTAACTGAATGGGTGGTGTTGTCCATGGATAGCCACTCATAAAAAAGGCTCAGACAAAATCAGAATATGCACTGACCCAAGTGATCTGAACAAAGCATTAAAGAGACCATCCCCGGGATTCATGAAGCTTGGTGCAAGGCTGGCGTTAGGCTTGCGCCGACCATGCAGCGTGCGGGTGGCGCAGTAGTGCCATATGCATATTAATGAAGGCGTGCTGCTGCCACATCCATGTGCATAGAAAACGAGCGCAAGTGCATGGGGCATGTCAAAGTGCCGCACGCAGGCGTGGAAATGTCGGCTGTTGATGTTCAACTAAAATGCTGAATATTACAGTCTGCCTGCAATAGTAATCACACCTGTCATTGTCCGTGGATACAGAAACGTATGCAAAGCATGCAAGACAGTTCTTGCGAACACAAAATTAAGAAGAAAACACAAATGCACGTTAGCGAATATTGAGTCTCCATCCCTCGAACAAATGACATTTAAAACCGTGTGCCCATATTCTAATGCAGTGTTGATAGTTATACCAAGTGGAAGTGAAATGCATCATGTTAGCGCGCCGCCAATAGCTAAGTCTAGCCCAATGGTCAAGGTTACCACCTGTCCCACATTGTGAGGGACAGTACACATCTGGGCAGTTGTGTCCATACCAAAACCATTATAAATGTAAAATATCCTGCGACCGTATGACATAATTATGTCCCACATCGCATGTAATAGTCACATACAATAGTTATTTCCATATGTAACATACCACATGTTACAAGAAATAGAATAAGCAAGTAAACGAAACAGAAGGAGCATATAAACTGCTACAACAATAAGCTAACATGTAGGCATAAAACAAAAGTATTATCCATTGTACTGACCGTGGGTATGTGTTGCCCTGTAGAATCTGATTTCTGTCCGGAATATATCCCATCCTGGCCATATGAAAAGGTGGCAACCCTACCAATGGTCAGAGTATTTGGCCAAAATCCGCCCATCTGCGGTCCAAGCCGTTCTTGTCAGGATGTGTCAAAGTTGAACGGGTATTACCCGGGTGTACCTACCATGTCATGAAAGATAAGTATTTGCGTGTACCTATGTGCATGATGTACAGCATGTGGAAGGTGAAAAATGTCAGGGTAGTCCTCACAACCATACAGGTGCCTGAGATATGTAGTGTATGCAATGTGTTCCATTGACCATGCCATGGGCCATCAAACAAAGAAGGGATGGATGGAGTGTGTGGAACATGTGTGTGGGGGGGATAGGTAATGTTATAATCCACAAAGGTGAGACTGTGTGGATGCACAATAGGTGAACTGGAGGTGTATGAGGGAGCAGTGGGTGAATCAGAAAGAAACACAAAGAACAAAGATACACATCTGCAATACAACCTGACAGGCCATACTGTAGAACCCAATCACACAAACATATGAATATTAAAATGTGTGATACACGTGTACAGAAATGTCACTGGCACATACCCACAGAATGGTCTGAACTGAACTGAGCCATCCAACTGCAATACACCTGGATGCATAAATGAATACCCATCATCCCCTCTACAGCACACAACCTGCCCCCATTCCTGAACGCTCACCAAATCCAGCCATACTCGGGCTACTAGCTTGGCGCAGCCATATGTACACATAGTGACCACTACTCATATGGAGTAGGCAGTGTCACCATAGTCAGTGTCAGGATTGCAAACTATGTATCCCTTGCATGTAAAACCCTATCACATTTTCGTAAGTCCAAAAAAATCGAAGGTTGTTTGCTTGTTCAATTTTTGGATATCCCTCATGGGATAAGTATCCTGTGTAAACATCAGACTTGGTATCACGACATGATGTTCAGTCCTGTAGACATCTGGACACAAATTGTATGTGCAGTAGTGGTTCATGAGACTGCTCAGCCTCCTGCCGGTCATGCAGAACCTACTACCTGGGATTAAACACTTGCCTGTGATGCACGTCTCCCCACATGAATTATCGAGAAAATATACTGTACACAGTCACATAGTGGCACTTGGAAATAGGGTGATTAAGGCGCTGATGTAAGCAGGGTACCTTCTGTCCCACTTTGTGAGGGACAGTTCCTGTTTGGGTAGGTGTGTCCTGACCAAGAATGATACAATGGCACATGTCCTGTGATTGTAGGAAATAACTATGTACCATATTTCATGTAACAGTTGCCTAAAACAGTTATTTCTGGATGTAAAATACGTAAATCGTACAAGAAATAGAATAAGCAACTAAAGTGCTGCAGGAATAGACTCTCATCTAGGAATATAATTAATGTTCTAAACCCTGTACTGACCGTGGGTATGTGTAGGCCTAAACAATCTGGTGTGTCCAAAATATATCCCATCATGGACATATGAAAATGTGGCAACCCTACCAATGGCCAGAGCATTCGCACAATAACTGCACAGCCTCTTAATCACTCATAAAACCAGTGACCTTTGGAGGAAAGATGTTGAATGACACTTGAATGAATAATGACAATAATTAAGAGTAATAGTCTCTTTTAACTTCAGAAAATAAGTATTAATACATATGCTCTGAATCTGTCAACACATTTCAAATTAATAGTACTAATATTGTAGAAGTGTCTGTGATTGTCCCTGATTTGTCATTGCCTTGTCCCTGTCACTGTTGAAATTAGTTCCTGAGTGTTTGAGAGGTCCGTACACATATGTACACCAACCAACTGTCATATTTGTTGACAGTACTATTGAATACCTGTAGTGAAGTTATAAGTGATGGCCAGAATAATATCCTTCGGATATAGGGAGGTAAAGGCAGTGGGGATGTGCAGTGTACATTCAACTGTATGGGAAATGTAAATAGGTATGTAGGTGTATGTACAGACAGATATATATATATATATATATATATATATATATATATATATATATATATATATATATAAATGAATGAACATGGTCACAATAAAGCATTCGTAATGAATGTGAAGGGAAACACCAGTGGAAACACCCCCAACCCTGTATTATGTAGTAGAACAACCCCCCACCCTATATTATGTAGTGCCAACATAATAATCTGGTCAGAGGTGCCCAAGCCCCTGCGTCTGTAAACACAGGTAGTATGTTAAAATTGGGACCAACTCTGTCCAAGTGCTACGTCTGATATTTGAACAGGTACAGGGCAGTTCTGGTCACCAGTCAGACAAGCCTAAACCTGGATCACCACATGAACACCCTGACGATCAAACACATGTATGTGCTAGGACTATAAGCTTTGGAGTTCTGAATATCCTTGGAGTGAGTAAACATGCAGCACGGGTCCAGAGCAGTAGGGAATAGGGAATGTTGCATGTGTAATACTGTGCCTGCTGTGTAAGTGAAGCAGTGAGGCGTATGTTAGGGTAGCTATGAACCATGGGTATACATATAAATGAAGCAGAACACCAATAGTGTAGTGGTTAGAGCATCCGCCTAACGTAAAGGCATTCCCGGTTCAAGTACGACTATAGCACATATTTTCTTGTGTAATGAATGCCTCTGTGCTGTAAAGCCAACATTTAAACATGTAAAGGTGAGCATGTGTTTCGCATGGGGCCATTAACCAGATTCCTTCAATCAAAGTGGTACTGTCATAATGAATAAGGCACACGTAAGCACAAAGAAGTGGCAGTAAACATATGTAACTCACAATAAGCATATGCAAGTGCGTCTGCGTGGGTGTAAGCAGTTCCCAGCATAGCAAATGTATGTTGTTATGTACAGATGTAAATTATACACACACACACACACACATATGTATATATATATATATATATATATATATATATATATATATATATATACGTATATATTTTCGTGGTTGCAAAATTCACATGCTGCAATGAAAATCAGTGCGGGAAACACTGTAAGGTGCTATTTTATGTTCTTACTGATGAAAAATCAGTTTGGCTTACATTCAGGAAATGAAACAATCGTGCAAGTCTTCTTCCTGTTTTGTGTGCATTGCACATGCACGCTTCAATTGGCAGGACTGCTGTCTTACTGATGAAAAGAGTAGTTTAACTGGGAGGAAGGAATGCTGAGAAGAAAAACATAGACAACTGTTATTCTAATCCCTTAGAACTGCCCAATAACTTTACAATACAAATTGTTCCTTTTCCTAAAAGTAATGTAAAGTTTTTGGGCAGTTATAAGGAATTAGAATAACATTTTGAATAGTAATCAGGTCTGCTCTATCATTACTCATAGTTAGCATTTCTTCTGGACAAGGATATCAGTAATTGCCTGTTCATCTTCACTTTGCTGATTGGGGAAACAATTTCATTCGAGTTTTCATGCAGCCGCTTCCCCCAACAATCAAAATCCTGCAGTGGGTGCATATACACTGGTGAGAGAAACAGCATCTGAAAATGTATTAAATTCACCATCCAAACTGTGATATTAGACACTCATATGAACTCATATTAGACACACTTAAGAACCCAACCAACAGGGCGATATCAGCCATTATAACTCAAGCGAGCATCTGCAATGCACGCAAGACAGGGAGAGGGTTTCTCAAATTGTCCCTGTTCCTAAAAGTAATGTGAAGTTTTTGTGTCATTGTAAGGAAGTAGAATAACAGTTGAAAGTGTTTCATGTACTTGGATTTGTGGATGTATGATATATATCGATAATACCTAAGTATATATATATATATGTATATATATATATATATATATATATATATATATATATATATATATATATATATATATATATATATATTTGTGTGTGATTGTAGATATACACATGTACATAACTAGGTTATGTTACAGCAATTACGGGTAACATATGTTTAGACCAGGCATATGTTACTGGGAGGTCCAATAAACAAAGGTTTACCTCCCACACAACCCAGCTAGGCTGGTCAGACATACAGACATGCAATAAAGGTAAATACACTGCTGCTTTCCAAACCATTGGCAGGAAAGTACCAGTGGGAGAGATCTGCAAGGTCTACACTTTAAACATGGATAACAGGGTCCCTTGCGGGACACCAAAAATTTGCCATACAGGCGAACCTGTGGCAATCGACGCAAGCAGGATGTAGCTGTACATGGAACAGTAGGTTGTGCAACTGTAATAACTCATGGGTTGACAAAACGTACAACATGTGTCCCGAGATGGGGAGAGTGGGCAGTGCGTAGGGGTGTGTTCATACCCCAGCTGCGCTCACAGTAAGTATTTGTCATGAGTGCTGTAGAGGGGTGTCAGGTAGGTGAATCATGGGTATGCAATAATGGGCCTAAGTGTGCAGGTGTTGGTTGGCAGAGATGTATTAGGCCCGCCAAGTGGAAGTAAGTAATATTCCTATGTGGGCACTGCAGACGCTCATACCTCCCAAACCTGAAGAGCATTTCTACTGGATAGTCCAGAAAGCATTGGGGGAACACATAGGGAATATATCAGTGCCCTGTACCCAATTATCATGGACGTCTGTGATTACGAATCAGAATGTAACACAGTCCTACCTAAATCCTTCCAGAACTAGTGATATTAGGTGGACAGGTGGCGGAATGTGATGACTAATGACAACATATGTATATATATATATATATGTTACTGTAGATATAACATGTACATACCTAGGTTACGGTATAGCAATTACAGTTAACATATGTTCAGACTGGGCATATGTTACTGGGAGGTCCAATCAACTAACATCTACTTCCCACACCACCCCAGCTAGGCCGGTGAGACAAACAGACATGCAAGAAAGGTAAATACACCGCTGCTTTCCAGACCACCGGCAGGATAGTACCAGTGGGAGAGATCTGCAAGGTCCACACTTTAAACATGGATCACGGGATCCCTTGTGGGACGCCAAAATTTCTCTGTTAGGCAACCTGTAATGATTGATGCGGCCAGGATGTAGCCATACACGGAACAGTAGGTTGTGCAAGTCTGATAAAAAATTGTTTGACAAAACGTATGTGACCCTTGACGGGTAGAGTGGGCAGTGTGTACGGGTGTGTTCATACTCCAGCTGCACTCACAGTAAGTATGTGTCATGAGTGCTGTAGAGGGGTGTCAGGTAGGTGAATCATGGGTATGCAATAATGGGCCTAAGTGTGCAGGTGTTGGTTGGCAGAGATGTATTAGGCCCGCCCAGTGGAAGTAATTAATATTCCTATGTGGGCACTGCTGTTCGCTTTTGTGAGGGACACTCCACTCTGGCCAGTTGTGTCCTGCAAAATGAATGTTACGGCACATGGCCTGTGATTTCTGGAAAAGAGTTCATATATTGTTTGTAGTGGTTGCATAAAATGATTTTGTTGTATCTGAAACACCTAGATGTTATAGGAAACAGTATTAGCAACTATAATGCTACAATAATAACCTTAACTAATGCAAACTGGTGAAGTAGTCAATTTTCTACTAGCTGTGGGTATGTGTTGCCTTGCCAAATCTGACATCGCCACATATAGGTCCTATAGGGCTGCCACCTTTCCAAATGGCCAAAGTGGGACCTGCTCCATAGAAATGTCAGACGTACCAAGTCAGAACATACCTACAGCCATGCATAGTACAGAAATATACATATTAGTACAAATCAAAGCTTAGTCTAGCAGCAGTCAAGTTGCTTATGCTACTTCATATAACATATCGAAGTGTCATTTATACAATAACCGTTACATGCAACTATTAGAGAAACGTAGAATATAATATTGTCCTCTAATCAGGACATTTGCTATGTCTAGATTATTCTCACATGACACATATGCCTAATGAGGGACTGTCCCATGCAAAGTGGGAAAGGTGTTACTCCTAAAGTCTCACTTCGGCCAATTTAAAAGGTGGAAAACCTACAATAGGTATGCGGTAGCATGACCCGGCAGAAAGATGTGTTTCCCAAAACACATTTACATGTCTGCATTGCAGAGTATCGGTTCCCATGTATCAGCCAGATGGGAGCAGACTGTATGAGGAACACGCATATAATAGATTATGTCACTGGACAGGCTGCCGATTCCGTACAGTCAAACGCCTGCCGTCGCATAATGGTCAGCCATACCCGATACTGTAATCATGTAGTCCAATGTAATAGGCATCACAAGGGATCGCGCCCACCCAGCGTGAGTGACAAAGGCAAGCACCAATGTCGGTGCACGTGCAAGTGAGGGACCGAGCAGGTGTAAGCGTGTTTGTCTACCAGTATGCGAGTATTGCACTGTTAAAGAAATGTGGAGTCTAAACAAGTATAAGAAGCTGTAACCAGAGGTCAGTAGTGCTTAACACCGCCAAACCCAAGTACAACCGCTCCCAACTGATGCAATGTGCCTTACCCACTCCTTATCCAAAGACCTTGTTCTGGCCACAAACAAAGAACCGTCCTTTGCAAGTGTTGGTAGCAACACCCTGCGCACACAGCTAATCTGAATTACCAAAACACCATGGCATATATGCAGACAATAGACAGTACCACACACATACCATACAGCACAGTCATCCAACAGTATAGCAATGTACTGGCAGATATGTCCGGACCACTGGTGTTTGCAGACCTGGCCGTCTTGTGTTTAAGTGTGTGAGCATGCCCAGTATGACCGTTATGCATGTTGTCGACTGACATTACCGTCATACCTTCATGTGTATGAGCATGCCCAGTATGGTCAACTGGATCACATGTGTCACATGTCCAGGTAGTCAGTACTGTGGTGTCGTCCCCTACGTTGTACACTGACAGGTGGCATGCTGTGTCTGTAGGGTAGCCAACGGTCATGTGGCATTGACTGTTGCTACATTTCTGCACAGCGTGGGGGGACATCCAACTGTATCCACATTCCTGCACAGCACCAGGGTTGGCACACATGACTTTCACATGTGTACATTGGAAGGGGGGCACAGCTGACAGTTGTACACTTTTGCTACTACTGTACTGGTATGCCAGGTATTCCATTTCAGTGTGTGAACCTACCTAATGTGCTGGCTAGAGGCATACCAGTGTACTTCAGATCCTAGCTTTAATTACCAACATAGCGGTTTTAGACATCCTAGCCTTCACAACCTGCATCCAACTGTCTGGCCGCTGTAGTCTGTGTGTGTGTCTGTGGGAGTTGGGGTCATCCATTGGGCATATCCATAGGC
The DNA here is from genome assembly GCF_019279795.1 of Protopterus annectens. NCBI lineage: Eukaryota > Metazoa > Chordata > Ceratodontiformes > Protopteridae > Protopterus > Protopterus annectens. Next base: position 1,207,588,755 of record NC_056746.1, on the reverse strand, counting down.
CATTGTATAGCATTTGTCTGTATTGGTCTACACCTGTCCAGCTGTTTGAGACTTGTGTGGGCTGTATGGACACACATGATGTTCAGCCCATAACCTGCAGTGGGTTAGGGCACCCTGTGTACTGCTGGCTACTATTGTGACCCCGGTATGTACTACGGATGTCATGGGGCCACTATGGACATGTACTGTCTGCTGCCCTAACATTCGGCTGCCAAATTCCCTTGTATGCTCACATCCATACCATAGCTACAGGTAAAAACACATTCTAATACAACTGCCAATTGGTAGGTTGATTGACTTACATTGAGGGTGTGTCAGACCTGAGGATGGTGCTGGAGGGCTGCCTGTGTCGGATGCACACAGTGCACTTCCTATACATGGCTGAGCACAGGTAGTGTCATGTTTGGCATCCCTTTTACTGTCTGTGTGAGTCAGAGAGGGTGAAATTCCCTGGGTACCTACTGTGTCGGTGCATATGCCATGCATTGCCTCTTTGCCAAGGGCAGGTCATACTGTGCATGCCTCCTTTCGCCTACTGGGTCCAGCTCAGGTAGTTCCTCCTCCTTGTCACACTGTGCCTGTACAGGCCTTGGCATTGGTGGGGGGCTGTGTGGCCCTGCCCCATGCTGTTCCTGCTGCAACTGTTTCCGCAGGATCATATTGTGTAGCATAGCACATACCATAACAATTTGGGTGCATGTAGCTGGTGAATACTGCAAGGCTCCACCAGATGTGTCCAGACACCGGAACCGTGACCTGAGCATCCCAAACACACGCTCAATTATATGTCTTGCCTTTGTGTGTGCCTCATTATGGTGTAGTTGTTCAGGTGTGTGTGCATTGCTGATGGGTGTCATCAGCCACGACTCCAGTGGTTACCCAGCATCCCCCACTAGGTGACTGTAGGGGATGTCCATATTGGCAATGGTGTGGTACAGCTGCGTCAGATGCCATATATCAGAATCGTCATAGCTTCCAGGGCAGCCAGCACACACATTCAGTATAATGCCCTGGCCATCGCATATGACCTATCTGTTGATGGAGGGTATGCCCCTGCGGTCAATGTAGGCCCTACCCCGCTCACCAGGTGGTGCTTTCATGTGTATGTGCATGCAGGCTATAGCACCCAGTACCCCAGGGTAGTCTGCCATTTGGTGGAAGAGACGCATATTGTTGGTCAACACCTCACGTGTGTTGAGGACATGTACGTGCTCACTGGCATGTGGTGACATGGCATCTAGGAACTGGTGCTATACTCTGGATGCAGATGCCAGTGAGATCCCCATGATATCCCCAGTTGTGCTTTGGGAGGACCTGTGGCTAGTATACCTAGGCCTACACATACCTTGGTATCCACTGGGATGGGTTTCCCTCGGCCTGTTTGATGTGTCAGGTGTGGCTGGCACAGCTTAACAAGCTGCTGTAGGAGGTCTCTGTCCACCCCATAGCGCTCCACTATCTCCAGCTCATGTAGCCCCTGGTAGGTTACCCTGTGTTTGTAAAGTCTTCTCTGTCTCCTCACTAAGGGTTGTTCGGCAGCATTCACATCTTCACCACCCTCAGCCTCCTGCACATGTTGGTCTATGTTGCCTGCTGCAGCCCTTCTTATTTGGTTGGATTGTGTCGAGAAATGTCCCTGCATGTATACACCAGTGGTGTAGAGTGTGGAAGAAACCTGTGTGTATGGTGCTTGGTCACTTTACCGTAGTGTTCTGAGCCGGGCTGGGCATGTAATCTGCTGATTGTGCTAATTATCTCCTGTTTGTACAGCTTGTTCACCTTGACTACTCCACTACTGCTGTTGTCCCTCCCAATTTCACTAGGCAGGTATAGACACACCCCTAGCTTAGGCATGCTAAGGCAGGAGAAATCCCGAGGCACAGGGCTCCAATGTACGTACAGTATGCCTGACACCCCCCCATGCTTTCACCTATATTCGAGTCCTGCACCCAGCTATCTGTACACATACACTCTTGGGATCTGCACCACACCCTGGGGATAAACGGGATTCACTATTTTCAACCTCATTTGCATAGTATTGTCCTCTAATGCATAGTTATATGACCCATACTGATCCTCCAAAATAATAACCACTGCTTACTGTCACTCAGATCCGCACACAACTGGTTAAAGGTGCCTTACTATCACCGTATTCGATGTCCCTTGTTCTTCCCAGCAACAAAATAACCAGTCTCTACACGACTAGAACATGCACACCACAGACGATGTGCTTTACCACTAAGCCATGGCAGATATGCATACACCCGAGGTGATCACGTACAGATCATCCAGCACAGACATTCAATAGTATAGGACATGTATTCCATCATGTAGATTTATGTGTGCTAATGTCCAAATATATATATATATATATATATATATATATATATATATATATATATATATATATTTATATATATATATATACATATACACTACACACACACACACACACACACACACACACACACACACACACACACACACATACACACACATATACATATACACACACATATGTAGATATATAATTTATATCACAACAGTGGACCACATGATACCAAAGCACTAGACAAGAATGAAAAGGACACCACATGTGCCACCTGCATTATGTAGTGGTGTTACTATCAAGGCAAGTGTGTTTCGTTGCGTCACACGGGTCAGACTGTATTAAGGGTAAGAGTAGGGCTGCTGACATTTACTCACATGACCTACTGGCGAATGTATGTGTATGTCTTGAAAACCCAGTCTCTTGGGCGATTATGACATTTGTGGACACTATATAGGAAAACAACAAAACACACTCAACACATCATGGAGCTAGCCACTCACAGATACCAACACATAGGATATGACTGCCAAACACACACACCTGTCATGCCTTGGAATAGAACACCTACCTGTCTATTCTATCACACTACAGCATTACGTAGTTACAGAACGTGCTACAAAGATTACTGGATCACAGCACTCCCAGAGGCATACTTCTAGGTGGGTGACATCATCAACAATGGAAAAGATGCCGATAGGGATTGTATGGAGAGTGAGCAGTCTAAAAGCATTACTCTGTCCCCAGGCAGCTGGAAACACACACACTTGGCAGGGCTGGGATTAGAATATAGACCTAACTACCATATCACACTACAGCATTTCACAGTTACAGAATGTGCTACCAAGATTACTGGATCACAACACTCCCAGAGGCATACTTCTAGGTGGGTAACATCATCAGCAATGGAAAAGACGCCGATAGGGATTGTATGGAGAGTGAGCAGTCTAAAATCCTTACTCTGTCCCCAGGCAACTGGAAACACACACACACACACTTGGCAGGGTTGGGATTAGAACATAGACCTAACTACCTTATCACACTGCAGCATTACGCAGTTACAAATGCGCTACCAACATTACTGGATCACAGCACTCCCAGAGGCATACTTCTAGGTGGGTGACATCATCAGCAATGGAAAAGACACCGATAGGGATTGTATGGAGAGTGAGCAGTCTAAAAGCATTACTCTGTACGCAGGCAGCTGGAAACACACACACATTTAGCAGGGCTGGGATTAGAGCATACGCCTAACCATCTTATCACACTACAGCATTATGCAGTTACAGAACGTGCTACCGAGATTACTGGATCATTGCACTCCCAGAGGCATACTTGTAGGTGGTTGACATCATCTGCAATGGAAAAGATGCCAATAGGGATTGTATGGAGAGTGAGCAGTCTAAAAGCATTACTCTGTCCCCAGGCAGCTGGAAACACACACACACACACACACACACACACACACACACACACACACACACACACACTTGGCAGGGCTGGGATTAGAACATACACCTAACTACTTTATCACACTACAGCATTACGCAGTTACAGAACTCGCTACCGAGATTACTGGATCACAGCATTCCCAGAGGCATACTTCTAGGTGGGTGAGATCATCAACAAGGGAACAGACACCGATAGGGATTGTATGGAGTGTGAGCAGTCTAAAAGCATATTACTGTCCCAAGGCAGACGGAGACAAACACATGCCAGTGGTGAGAGCAGGACAACTGCCTATCTACGGACCACTATTACAACACTACATAGATACGAGACGTGCCACAGACACTTCACCTTTCAAGACAGTCAATATGACCTTCTAAGAATGCGGACATTGACATGGATGCTGGCAGTTATGGTGTACATACCTGTGAACCAGTGTGTTCAATGTAGGAATCCATCCTGAAGTGGCATATGGCCATCTGTTGCCTGGATGACCACTATCGCTATACAGGATTAAAATGGTCATGCCCATATACATGGAGGCACATAACCGACACAAGTTGTCACTGCGCATGCTCACACACTTAGTAGCACACGTCCGTTTGGAATGCACTATGTGTCCATCTATACAACAGCGTACTGGGCATGCTCACACACTTAGTAGCAAAGGGCTGTCTTGTATGCACTCTGATTCTAAACATGGAAGGGCACAGTGTGTCGATAGTTGTCATTGTTAGCATGAACGCTGCACTACATATATCTTCTACACAACGTCTGCTGCTGTCCATCATGTTAGCTGTACCAATCTAAACCTGGCACACTAATACCACCCGTGGTGATGTCCTGCCAGGAGTGGCTACTTCGCTCATATAGTACCATTCATAGACGAATGTTCTGAGACCAGGTAAACACCCTGACACCTAGAGGACAACTGCATTGTATGTGTATGCTAAACAGTGCTAGATGTGTAGCGTTCATAATCACAGCTGCCAATCTAGATCCAACAATGGGGAATACTGACATCTGTGCAGTTAGGAACACCTGGCATAAGGTTCAGTTGTGCACAGTAGCACTACCACCGTATACTTCAGATACAGACATGTGGGCCATAACACCGTTATGGACCGCTCCAGGTGGTAGTGTCCCCATGTACATGAAGGCCACTCACATGTACTGACCAGTACACTCTCAAAAGCCATCACAGATGTGTCAGGTGCAGATCACAGTGTCAAAAGCCACATTCTAGGATGTAGCCCTGAGACATCACCATGTCCTTGGACCAGCAACACACATCCATACATTAGTACAACACCATGTTACTCATGACCAGTGGACTGTACCTAGCTCTACAGCAACTGTGCAGACTACCCATGTGCTGACAGGGTTCCATCATGTGATATGCAATGCAATGATACCACTGTTCATATCCAGGTCGGCTGTATACATAACAGGGGGCCTGGGTCATATACAGCTGTAACAGATAACTGTTGCTGTACACCAGTAAACACACTCATGTTTGGATATGACATACATATACCTGCTGTGGTTATGTACATGCCCCACACACGCACAACACATATGTACATAGCATAGCCTTTGCTGTCCATCATGCAGACAAGTGGCTACAGCAATTACACGCATACACATGGAAGGTAGGTCCATGGCTATTGAATGCTAACAGTACATAAGGTGTGATAGCAATGTTGACTGAGTTAACATTCCCTCTGTACTGGTTACCCATGACAACTATCATATCATACAACAGTCCATGTGTCATGTATGTCATCACACATGTCCACCAATTGCAATGCATACAAACATGGCTAAATGACAGGAATGTAGGAAATACACACATGTACTTGTAGTGGTGTGTATTCAGCTATCATGCGTGTACAGTAGCTGATGTTTGCAGTTCATCTGTGTCTTACTACAACATGTAGTTGCAATGCAGCCCCATCACTGACACCTGTATATGGTGAAATACTGACAGTACGGTAAGATGTACATCAGGTATGGATGGATGTGTGTACATAAAGTGGTGGGCCAACTTTGCAGATGGATGTTTGCTGAAGACAGCTCACAGGTGTGTCACAAGTCATCCTACCATAACATGTGCAAACACTAAGCTATGTTTCTGTTAATTAAAGGTGAAGACATACAACCTACACAGTGGTCAGGGTGTCACTGACTGTAAATCACTTGACACCTGTAACACTTAAGTCCTCCCATGTGCATATAGCAGCACAATTGCCGAAGGTAGCATCGGTACACATTGTAATGCGGGCAATACTGCTGCATGTCTGTCATACGTATCATAAGATGGCAGGTGTTTGATTCACAGTACTGCCATGTGTGTTTGCTTGTGTGTCCATATATGCCACGTATGGTGGGGAATACATCCCAATTGTTATGCACCCCTGTACACTGTTGTAGAGATCTGTACATACTGTAGTGTAGAAAGCAAGACATAGGCAGGGGTGGTGTGTGTATCACACACATGTTAGCTATCTGTATGTGCATGACATAGGTGAATTCAATTGTGGACTCCACAGTGTGTGTGTGTATGTATGTATGGCTATCTGGTCCATGGAGTGAGGATGTATGCTACCATAGTGAACATATAGGACCCCTAACCCCTCCAGGTGATGCAATCTACTACCCTGTTGATGTCATCAGTCTTAGGCATTACTGACTACCTGTACATGTTCATTGTCTGTGTCGAGTCATGTGTTTGCACAGTACTGTAATGATGATTACCACATAGGCAGGGGTCCTCACCTCAACACTATCTAGTGTGTGTGTGTGTGTGTGTGTGTGTGTGTGTGTGTGTGTGTGTGTGTGTTATAGTGTCGTTGACCCCGTGAGTGTGGGCGTGTTACTGTGTCTGAATACATGTGTGCGAATGTGTGTGTGCGTGTGTGTGTGTGTGTGTGTGTGTGTGTGTGTGTGTGTGTGTGTGTGTGTGTGTGTGTGTGTGTGTGTGCATGTGTGTGTCTCTATTGTAATGTAGACTCTTTGTTTTTCTTCACAGGTGATGTAGGTGCGTTACCCTCCTGCGGTCCATCTGATGTTAGTGTCCCCACAGACTCTAGCAGTGATGATGAACATATGCTTGAGGTACAGGCAGGGTTGTCAGGAGCTGAATCCATGCCATTGGTTGCCATTCCACCTATATCCCCCTCTTCCCCGCACGCAGTTCTCATGCCAACACATACCCCATCACCAGTGACCATAGAGGAAGGACAGTTAGCGTGTGTTAACTTGGAATATGAACGTGTGGTGGCTATGGAAGGTGTGTCTTCACACCATGGTGTCAGTCAAATGACTGCAGATGTGCCACACAGGCATGTGGCCAGTGCTGCTCATAGGAGGACCACATCAGCCATGTGTACTGTTAACCTGTGCTGGTCCACATGGTGTATCATAATAAGGCTGATGTGAGGCATATGACCTTGACATTAACATGTAGTATGACATGTAATTTGCTGACATGTGCATTGACATGCATACATGTTTGACACAATGGTGTCCTGACACATGTACAGCGGTGTAATGGTGTCACATTGCAGTGTTGTCTGTATGTCCTACAGATAGAATGCACTTTTAGCAGATGTGCATGACCATTGAAGGGTATTATGAGGCATCTATATTGCTATACAGTGTGAAGTACAGACACAGTGCCATTGCATGGAATCATGAGGCGTCTCTATTGCTATACAGTGTGGAATACACACACAGTGCATAGCCATGACTGTGTGCATACACAATGCATAAATACTGTGGATTGTGACCCACGTCGCTGAGGTGTATACACACTAAACCATGATGTGTCATGTGTGACAGGTCACCAAAAGACATATGGATGACACCCCTGCACAACTGCTAATGTTTCTTAGCTGCCTAGCAACCATGTCCACACATGGCAGACTTGTCAGTACACCACGTCCCACATGACATTTATGTACCACACACATGAGGTGCACGGCTGACAGTGATGTCCAACAGCAGCAAGAGAAATGTATGGTATCTGTGGCCTGATGTGGTGTCTGTGTATGTATATAGATGCTGTACAGGTGACTACTGTCATGCTGTGACATAGTCAAGATGTTCAATACATCTTATGTGGTTGAATTAAGTGACACCTCCACAAGCTGTGCACAGGCTTTAAGGATGTCCAGTTCTCCACATCTACTATATAACCATTCAAAAAAGGCTATAGTTGGACCATGTGTAGACAATGTACAACAGGGTGTACACACATACACATCACATCTACTGTGTGTTGCTACATGACTCTGGCCATCCTCTATGGCCATGTGTGAACATGTGTTGGCCAAATGTTTGTGATGGCCGTATATCTCACATGTCTGTGTTGTCCCATATGACATACACCCATAGATGTCAGATACTCCACTGTCCACAGGGTTATGCAGACAAAGGGTTGCATGTTTGGTATGTGGGGTATATTTTATGGGATAGTGAGACAATGTTGCAGCCGGACCACTACATGTCATGGACATGTCAGATGGCACATCACAATGTGTGCACTCATTACAGGGGCATATTCCACAATGATGAATCCTGTGGGCTGCCCATACTCCAGCTCACTGTGTCGTACTGTTTGTGTACCCCACATGTGTTGTTCTGATGTATAGTACATATTCCTACACTGAACAACACCTCCACCATTGTATGCACAGCTGTCCACACATCTAGCAGTGACAGTTTCTGTGGTTTCATGTCGGTGTTTCATTTAGTTTGTATGTATTGCACATGGATAGCCAGTGTGATTGATTAAAGATGCGACCTGTATATCATGACTGGATCATACATTATGTGTACATGTGTTAACTGGCCACATGGTGAATAGATCTGTGCATTAACATGCCTTATACTGATAACTGTCTCATCAGCAATGGCCTGCTGTCTCTGCAGCATGCCAGAAGTACCTATATAGGGGTGACACAGCAGTATGATCATTATCCGTGACTGTATGACAGCTACAGAGCGTAATGTGCATGTTAACACATTCGCCAGTACAATAGGATATACTATGGAGTATGCACATGTGTGCATACACAGGGTAGCATACTATAGTATGTGGCATGTGTGTAAACATACCTTGCATATGATGTTACATTACATATTGTACAGTGACAACTAAATGGGATATAATAGTTATATGTGCAGTAGTGACTTACCAGGCAACTCCAGGCTCGGTGGTTGGGAGACACCCACCTCCACGATGGCAGCTAGAGTTTGTGGATGCTGTTCTGATGGCGTCCCAAGGCTGGCCAGTAGCTCCTCGGTAGGTGTGAGTGGGGGCTGGGTTGGTGGCCCACCACCTGTTGTACCTTGTTCCCTGGCGATTGCATTTGCACGCTGTTTTGCATGTCTGATCAGGTCTGTGCAGTGTCTGCGCACCTGCTGGTAGGTGCGGTTATGGCCACCCACATCATTAACCCTCCTGCAAAGTTCCTGCCACAGGTCATCACACTGCTGGGCATGCTGTGGCACATGGCTGAACAATACCTCATAGTTATCCTGGAGGTAAGGTATGAGGGCCTCATCCTCCAAGCAGCTATATGCTGGCAGTCTTGATCAAGGCATATCTGAAAGACATAATGATGGAGACAGGTCACAGTATCTCAGAGATGCACAGAGATACAGCTGCACATACATGTGTATTACATTTAGTACATATGAACAGTTGTCTTTGCAAATCTTCATGACACTGACATGTTTGTGTCACACACATGTAACACCCGATGGGGATTGGATATTATCACCATATATGTGTGTCACCTCATTACATTGCTCATACTCCGTGTGAATGCTGTCTTGATGTGGGCATGTCTGTTTGCCTGTACTGGTGTTCTTACCTATCAGCACATGCCTGGATGTGTCCACATTAATGCTGTTGACCTTGATGCTGTGTATATGTCACATATCAACACATACACTGCCTTAACGGACATGATCTGTGACAATGCAGACATGCGCATGGAAACCTTTACATGCATGTGTTTTGCCATATACATCTACATGGCACTGTACAGCAGTTCAACATCCTGCCACGTATCGCCTGTGTTGTACATGTGATACACATGGGACAATGGCTAGCCGGATGGTATTTGCAGGGATGATTATCAACTATAGCATGTACGGCCAAAGTCATGCAGTGTGTATGCCCTGGGCCATGTATGAGCATAGGATGTAAGGTTTTCTAGCTGTATCCGACAGCCATGTTCCCGCCGCCAGGTGAATCAGTGCCACATAACTGATCCAGACAGTTAATGATACATCTACCATGCGGTCAACACACCATGTCTGACAGAGATGAAATGTGCAGCTTTGCTGGGCAGGGTTGCATAGTATGGCAGGAGTAAGTAATGTGTATGGCACAGGGATCTGTCCAGCATGTGGCGGTCCTTGTACTAGGAAGGTGGCTGTCCATGACGTATGTATTTCAGATCAGGATATGTACGTGTAGCATGTCCAACATCACAGTGTTGGACATGTCTTTATGCAGGGTAGGCAGCATGCTGCACAGTAGTTATGAGGATTGTGAAGGCTGGTGTCGCCCATCCAAGCATGGCAATACCCCTTAAAGGTGATATGTGATACGATATTGGTCACTTGAGTGATGAGTATGGCTGTAGAATGATTTCCATGCTCATGGATGGCACCCTGTCATGACTAGGGTTGCCTCTTATGACTACTTAATAGGCATGGTGACATCACTAGTTCAGGGAGGTAAACTGCACAGCACCATCCCTTACACACAGTGTCCATTATGTTGACCGCTGCCTAGGTGGTAGTTCATTGATACAGGGTTATTAACCTAGCGATGACAATGCAATATGCAGCCGTCAGATTGTGCACATATGTCACGCACCTCACCCACAAAGCCCATTCTGTATGTTGTCCACAACACTGAGTCAGCTATTGCTCCTAGGTCATGGTCATTCACATACGTACATATGCAGATGCCTCCCATTTGTCTGTGTGGTATGGGCTACAATGAGCGGGGAGTACAAAACATTAACCCTGTTTTACTGTAGCTGCCACGGGTGTGATATGCACATGTCACTCAGACACCTTTTGTAGTGTTGGTTCTGTCAACAGGCTACTGGCAGAACACTCCTGTGACATACAAAGGTACATCTAGTATACTGAGTGTAGGTGGAACACAGTATGGATGATGATGTCCTATGACCTGTCACAGGTATGATATGCAGTGTGAAATCATCCGTACTGTCATCTACATCTGTACTGCTAACAACATATATGTTGATTAAGGTTCATGGACTTTCAGACTATACTCAGCAGGGTAATAGTGCAGTGCCTCCCATTATGAGTGGTGTCTCCACTTTGTGGGTTGTGATAACTGTTGGTGTGCACCATTCAGCGTTTTCACAGACTGACATGAACCTATGTTTTACATGATGTCTATATGTGTAGAGCAAACTGTTTTGCCATATGTGTATGATTCAACCAGGGAAGTGGACAGGTCACATGCAGCCTGAGTGCACCTTGTACCATCATAGTTATGGTTACAAGGTCCCTGTAGTGTTCATGGATATGTGATTGTGTACCTGTTAGGGGGGCAGTCAGTTTATGTTATTCGACACCCTGTTTGTATTGCTTATTCATGCTTAGCACTTGTTCAGAACATGTAAGCACTTTTTGAGCTACTAATTGCTATAGCACTCAATCCTACTCATTTCCTACAGGTAAACACTGTTTGTATTACATTTCCAGCTTGCTTAGAGTAAAACAGCTGTTGTACACACTTACCTCACATATCTAGTGAGAAATAGTTGAACATTCAGGCATGTCCAAGTGTCAATTCCCAGTGTTATCGCCTGTCTATATGATGAATATGGGCATCATGAGGCAATATAACAATTGTCTCATGTACACAGTCAATGCTCACCTCCTAACATACAGCACTACAACCTGTGGGAGATGCACATATGTAGCCATGCTTTAGGTAATGCTCTCTCCAACCCAGACTGAACCTGACAGTTATGTGGGGATGTTAAACGTTTGCACCACACCACACTCATCACATAGTCTCACTAGATCTCCACCACCACAGGCCACACATAGTAAGACTACAACATTTGCAGAGCCACTCAATACTACTCTGTGTAGGCAACAGAGGACTCCAAAGCAGAAACGCAGGCAGCCCCCTATCACCAAACACAACACCAATTACTTATAGCCCACAGACCCATGTGTGCCCATCAACTACAGCCAATAGGGTGATATAACATACCCAACACACTAGTCATAGGTGACTCTGTAGGCGGTCACACTGATGTCCCACTCAGCAGGCTACACAAGGTGATAGTTACTTTCATCTGGCTGTTGGTTAACAGGATCCGCAACATAACCTATGCACTCGGGTTACTCCTCAACAGGTACAATATGACTGTCATTCTCCATGTTAGTGTGAATGCCCTGAGATGTAACTTCCTGGACTACATGTACAGAGACATGCAATAGCTCTCTGATCTTGTAGCCCAGGCAGGTATCGCCCTAGCCCTGAGAAGCATTCTGCATTCATCCAGACTGATAATGCAGTACAACGACTGAATTATTCACTTCAACAGTTGGCTATGATTCTGGTGTCATTCCAAGGGTATCCAGTATCTGTCTGCTTTGAATGACATGGTCGACAGAACACGATGCTTTGGCACAGATGACCTGCACTTGTCGGCCCTGGGATTACGGATAACGTCTAAGGCTCTTGCTGCTCCTATAGTGCCTGTTTTAGACATGGTTCAAATAACATATTCACCACTATAACAGGAGCAGGCAAGCAAAACCTGAGGGTAATGTTACTCAATGCTTGACATCTTCATCTCAAATGCACTCACCCGAGGCACTCCTTGTAATGGACCACTTCGATATCTCTGCAGTGACTGGGACCTGCTTCTAGGCTCCTGAGAGCACCCCTGCACTAACAGGCTATTACGCAGACCACACCTTTCAGTCATGTAACCAGGACCAGAACACCCACGGTGGAGGTGTGTCCATATTTCACAAGGATGTACACACCTCCAGGCTGGTTGCTTAGCACAATGCATCAGAGGTAATCCAAGTGCAACTAACTGTGGCCATAACTGCTATACAAATTGTAGCTTGCTATGGATTCCACACCATACCCCATGGTTAATGGCCCTCACTTCTTGCTGTACTGGAAAGTAGGGTTCAAACAGGAACTACTGATGTGAGACTGACACTACCCCACACTTAACTGGGATACCTACCTATGTACAGACACATTAGGTCAACGCTTTCTGGGATTCATAACCTCCAATCGGCTGGATCAACCTATCCACACCACCACCAGGGCCAACAATATCCTAGACCTGGACATTACCAACATGTGTGACTGGTGGTCCACACCTGGGGTTATCCCCTCGTTGGTCAGATCCGAACGTATGCTAATCACCCTTGTTATCCACATTCTGGCACCACACCCTTCACGGAAAACACAGTACAATATTTCTACAAAGCCAACTTCAGGCTTCTTATGACAGCAGTAGTAAATGTCATGACACCCGTGCAGATGGACAATATAGTTACAAACGCTGAATCATACACAACTGCACTTCATTAGCACTTACACAACTGCATGGATCATGCTATCCCAAACAGACCCATGACGGTACCCAACAGATAACGGACGGCACTCTGGGGGTCCACTGCCATGGACATAATGTACAACAGAAGGAGGAGACTGTTGCAAAGTAGAGTACAATCCCATGGGTGGGGTAGCTCCCTGGTCAGCCTCAGTAGAAATCTGATATCCCTTATCACATCCTCCAAAGCTAGCTATGTAAACATTACTGCAACTCATTCCAAGGACTGCCACAAAGCGTTATGGAGGTATGTCACTACTCTCGATGGCAATACCAACATCTGCTCTGACATACAGTGGTTAGGCATGAACATTACAGAACCAACTGATATTGGCAACATCCTGGCAGATAGGTTCAGTGCTAACGTTACACCCCTCTCACACCCTAAAGGGCCCAAATCTATATAGGAACAATGCAGAGTCCCTGCGGTCACAACTACACAGTTCCAAGCTGCACTCTCTAAAGCCTGGAACATAGACTCCATGTGACCATCCAACATCCCAGGCTGCGATTTACACAAACCTCAAAACGAAATGGCTCCCCACTTGGGCACCAAATTCACTAATAGCCTTGTATCAGGCATTGTGGCCCCTGAATGGTGCACATCAACAGTTATCACACTCCAAAAAGGTGGCGCCACAATGGACTAGAGGAACTATTGCCCTATACACTTGACTAGACTGTTCTGCAAGGCTATGAAGCACATCATCATGGAAGTAATTCACAGAGACATTGGTGGCCTCCAAACCTTTTATACCACCCAGTTTGGATTTGTTAGGGCCAGACCATGACTCCTAAATCTGGTGGAGTCCTTTGAGACAGTTACCAAGGTAGTAGATGAGGGTAAGGAGGTCCACACAGCCTACCTTGTCCTCTCATTGCTTTCAACACCGTTCCCCATTCTTGTATTGTCAACATACACATCCACCTGCACATCAATCCGTACATCACCAGATGTTATGCAAAGTGGCTCACGGATAGGACTCACACAGTGAGGGTAGCATACCCTAGTTCCTACTGTAAATCAGTTACAATTGGCGTACCCCAGTCCTCGGTCATAGGGCCCCTCATGTTCGGTATATGCTTCTTTGAGGTACAGGCTAGCACAGAAGGACTTACCCTGAATAGGTTTGCAGACAACTGCAAACTAGGGGCCATGATTGATTCACCAGCTGATACAGACAACCTCCATAAGGGTATCACTGTGACGGATACCTGGTGTCGATAACATGGCCTCAAGCTGCATGACACAAGGTGCATATACATCCCCTTTGGATTACACCAATCACCCACCGACTATCACATGGGTGGTAGTCCCCTACATACATAAGACATAAGGGAACTTAGAACACAAGTAGATAGCACCCACTCCTTTGGTAACCATATTGCCAAGGTGGCGTGGATATCCTTCTACGTGGCCACCACAATCTGTAATGGGTTTGTAGCCGGAACAAATGCAGCCATTGTACCTCTCTACTCCTGACTTATGAAACACGTTGAAGGGTACAACACCCCATTTGGAGTGTACCTTATGAGACAACAGCAACAGCTTTAAATACCACAACATTAACACACCAAGAGGATTACTGACCTCCGAAGGATGACGTATGCAGCCCAACTACAGAAACCCCAACTGTACTCATTTGCATACTGCATACTCAGAGGTGATCTCTACTGAACATACAAGGCCCATGTCCAAAACAATATTGATGGATATGTTTCACATAAGCAACATAAGCAAAAGCCACTGAGAGCAACATGTTCTGGGATATGTACCCAAACGCAACAATGACTAGGACGTGCTGGAGGGATACATTCCTGAACCAGACACTCACCATGCTTTGGAACATGATTCCTATGTACATCAGGCAGGACCCTCACTAGCACTCTTCAAGAGATACCTCGATGGGTGGATGGGAGACAGACATGTACACCAGGGATCACTGCAGTGGCTCTACTGCACACAGGTGCAGGAAACAAATGGCTCTGCTGTTCACAGGCACAGGACACTAACCTAGGGAGGTGCCGCAAGTGAAAACACTGTAGTTGGGCTTACAAATGGACTTGGCCAGACAGCATAGTACCTAACTATGAACCTATGAAGCTATTACATGCCCTTTGTGCATAGATAATTGAGTAGCTCTTCCATTTCAATTAGCTATCATGCTGTTACACTGTCTGGTGACTACAAGCCATATGTATCCTGTTATTGTGTATTGTACATGCCAATAGACATACCTGATGTTTGCATAATATAACAGTAATGCTATGTAAAATTTTTGACATATCTACCTACAATACTGTACATTTCACATTTTTGCAACAATATCCCATAATGCAAAGCATAATTGCACAGCAGGACCACCTTAGACATGTTATTCTCAGTTATACGCCCATACATATGCCTACTGTTACAGTATATCAACATATACTATACCCTGTTATGGCACGTACTTGTTGGACAAACCCTACCACTGACAGCGGCTAGAGTGGTATTGTTGTGTTTACAGCCCTTATGTAGCATCCCTTGTGGTGTATGAGGTGTTTACCTTGTGGTCCACAGCAGTACACACAATTTCTACAAGCGTTACTATGCTCAACAAGTCCTCACTACATAATAGCTTTTCCCACTGTATACATTGCGTACACTTTCATTAATACAGAACAGGCACTACATACACTAACATACTGAGTGTTCTACATACCTTCTTAGTGGTCCAAGTTTACGAAAATATCTGTCTCACTCCTTTCCTGTTTTAACGGTTTTATGGTATGTGCATATGGTTTGAATGTATGGCAAGCCATCCTTTTATACGTAGATACCAGTAACATGTGGTATCCTGCCACCAATTGGTGTTCCGGAGTAGATGATTACATGCACATCAGCTGTGCAGCTACTCCATTAGCCAATTACACAGCAACAGTGGAGTATAATTGAATACTCCACTTGGGCATTGTCCTTTTGCCCTACCTTCGAGGAAGACGGCCTGGATGTGTTGTTTGTGATGAATTGCAAATGCTATATGGAGAGACACAGATATTTTGACTTCATGTCCCCCGTGGATTGTGTGTGACAGCTAGAGGATGTAGTTCTACATGTGAGTGTAGCTGTTATCTCAACCGTCTGATACGAGACTATTGCAAACAAAACCTGTAACATCTGTGTCTGTTCCATTGTACAACAGCAACGATTTCACATAGCGCCATTACAGTGTGTCTCTCACAAGGTATGTTAAGGCTTCTGCAGATGTCATTGAGTGAGTGGATGTTTGTGATGTTATTACAGTCTGTATTGCAATTGTTTTGGGTGTAGGGGAGATGTGGGTGGGTGTACATAGCAGATAAAAGTTTGTAGGGACTGCATTTATACATATTCCATATGTGTGTGAGGGCTCCTTCCCTAATTGAATACCTATAATTTAGTAGACTAATACTATGGTTATTGCAGGCTTATTCATTAAGCCATTGTTAATTGGTTCCTATATAGCATGCAGGTGATGTTGATCCTTCAATCCCTCCGGAAATACATCGATATGTAATGAAATGTTGCTACATGAAAGCTGTCTCGTGTATTTCTGTCACAGATATTTGCACTCATTGGAGTTGTGTTGGTGACTGAACCTCTTTGGCTTGGGTTGCCACCTTTTTAAATGGCCATAGTGGGACATTTGCAGCACACACATCGGATTTTAGAGGCCGACACATACCCACGGTCAGTACAAAGGATAGAACTTAACTTTTTTTCCTAAATAAAACCTTATTCTTGTAGCAGTTTAGTTGCTTATTATGTTTTTTGTAACATTTAGGTATTTTAGATACAGAAATAACTATTTTATGCAACTATTACATAAAATATGGGACATAATTATGTACTACAATCTCAGGACATTTGCCCTTTTTAATATTTTTTGTCAGGACACAACTGCCCAAAGAGGGGCTGTCCCTCTCAAAGTGGGACAGGTGGTAACCCTATGCCTAAGGCCGGCTATAACCACACCTACTGTAATAATCTACCTCCAGGTTAGCATGAACAGACACACAAAGCAAACACACACACACACACATACACACACACACATTACAGTCCTAAGGAAACACACACAGCACTCAGAACACACACTTACACACACTACAGCAATCAGAAACACACTTAAACACAGTACCTACCTGGACCGCAGCACCAGTAGTAATAACTAAATGTCCCTTAACATCATGATAATAGTACTCACGGTTCTAGTGTTCCGGTACTGTGGTCTTTCAGTCTATAAGCCTCGTGATTACGCGTGTCGGTATGTAAAGCATTCTGTAGTTGGCAGTATCCTATTTATTTGTAACTCCATGGTTGTGTACATGTTGTTAACCTATCTATATATTTGCTGATATATGTATATCCGTATATATCGACATATATCTCTCTATCACCCTTTCTATCTCTATATTATATATATATATATATATATATATATATATATATATATATATATATATATAGAGAGAGAGAGAGAGAGAGTGAACACACCTTTCGCTGGGTACATGGCAGTGTATACTATTTCCTGAACTCCGCCCTTTTGTGTTTTAACCTGTCACAATACACACCTGCCGTTGGTACATCTCAGGTAGCTTAGTGGTAGGTGATTGTGTACATGGTTGCGTGTTCTACTCCTGGCAGTGGTCATTTTACCTCTCAGAGCAGGCACTATTAGTACAAAGGTGAATAATGCAGATTTCAGCTGTTTTGGCCATCTTTGACCGTGATCTGCGTGATATTCAACAAAACTTAGACCTGTTTTGCGCATATCCATGTAGTCATGTTTAAACTATGCTTACTATCACTTGCTGGCACATAAACCCGCTAACATGTGCTTAAACGTGGTCTAATGACCTGCATCCAACATCCATTATTCATGGCATCAGAATTATGTAACAGCCCTTGCAGGTCGTGGAACTGGGAACATGCACGACACAGTCAGTGGCTTTACCGCTTGGACATCTGGGATATGTACAAGTGTTATGGTGTTTTGTATGTGGACTGTACTACGGCTGTTCCTCCATGCTGCAAACAAATGTGTAACTCAGTTAGTTTACATATGGATGATACCTATTAATGTTATGTCCAAGTGATGTTTAATGGATGTGCTCCAGCTACGGGAATCCATGTCACAGTGAGACACACACTGTAATGTGCTACACCTTGCCACAACCATAACTGGAGAATGCTGGGGTGACAGATACCTGTCATGGATACTCCCCATGCTTTGGAACTACATCCCTGATTACATTATATGGAGCCCCTCACTAACACACCAGGGAATTCTTGCAGAGTGGGTGGGGAACAGTGGCTACACCCAGGGATCCCACAATTCTCTCTGCTCCACAGAGGGACAGTTAGTTAATTGATGGTGTGGTGACAGCAGACATGTTTTGCCTAGGCTGATGAATGGCCTCTGACAATTAGGCATGTACCTACCGATGTACCTAGGAACCTATACATACAGTATGAACACATGCTGTTAGCTTCGTTTACTGTTCAGGTGTTGACTTACCCTGTTCTAATAGCTGTTGTGAGTGCAATAGTTGAGGGCTGGCTATGTAGGATTCACATGGTACACCACCTATACATAACAATTTACAGGTGGTCGTGTGTGTGTGCCATCCATTTTACTGTGTGTGCAGGTGGAGAAGTATGTCAGTCCATAGGGGCCTACACTGTCAGTGTATGTGCTATACGTTCCCTCTTTGCCAAGGCATGGGCATATTGGGCATGCCTCCGTATGCCTACTGGGGCTGGTACAGGGTGTCCGTGGTCTGAATCCCTCTGTGCCTGTGATGCCCTTGGCAATTGCGGTGGGCTGTGAGGGCCTTCACCATTATGTCCCTGCTGCAGCCGTTTCAGCAGGACCATATTATGTAGCATGGCACATACTATGAAGATGTGGGCACATGTGCCTGGAGAGTACTGCAAGGCTCCACCAGATATGTCCAAGCAATGGAACCATGATTTCAGCATCCCAAACACATGCTCTATGATGATTCTGGTTTGTGCGTGTGCCTCATTATGGCGTTCTTGCATGGGTGTGTGTGCATTTCTGATGGGAGTCATCATCCATGGCTCCAGTGCATAGCCAGCATCCCCCACAAGGTGGCCATATGGGATGTCCCCCCTGACAAATACCTGATACAGCTGTGAGGCATGCCAGATGTGGGGGTCATGGTAGCTTCCAGGGCTGCCAGCACACACATCCATGATAATACCCTGGGCATTGCACACGACCTGGCAGTTGATAGAGTGGTATCCCTTGTGGTTTATGTAGTGCCTACCATGCTCACCGGGTGGTGACTTGATATGTATGTGCGTGGCAGTCTATTGCACCAAGTACCTCTGGGTAGTCTGCCACATGGTGGAAGAGACACATATTGCTGGCCAACTCCTCCTGAGTTCGTGGGAGGTATATATGCTCATTGGCATGCGGTAACATGGCATCCAGGAACTGGTGGTGTACCCTGGATGCTGATGCCTGTGAGATCACCATGATATCTCCAGTTGGCCTTTGAAAGGTACCTGTGGCTAGTATTCTCAAGCTTACACATACCTTTGTGTCCACTGGGATAGATTCCCCTCTGTTGTTTCTGGATCTGAGGCGTGGCTGGCACAACTCAACAATTTGCTGTATGATTTCCCTATCCACCATGTAACGCTCTAATATCTCCAGATCATGTAGCCCCTGGTTGGTTACCCTTGGTCTGAACACTCTTCTCCTCCTCCGGGGCCTGAGGTGGCTGTCAGCATCATCCTCCACACCACCTTCAGTCTCCAACACATGGTGATAAATCACAGCTATGGCAGCTCCCAACAAGTACATTGTAAAAGTTCCCGTATGTTTGCACCGATGGCGCAGTGTTTGGGAATACACGAGCGTGTGTGAGGTTCCTTCACACTTTATACTATTGTGCTTTGAACACTGATGATGTTATAGGGTGTGTATGTACAATCAGAGCTGCAGGGTATCTTATGTGTTTTACCACAGATACTGCTATTGTGATGCCTTTGGTGTTGAATTACATTTAGCTGCCGTGGATCACCTCTTGGCCTTGCCTTCACTTTTCTTAACGATTCCCCTCCCATTGTCGGGCATGCATCCAGCAGCCTGCTTTCTTGTTTTGTACTTTTCCAAGCCAGGATTGTGTTGCAAAATGTGTTCTATAGCCGATCTACTGCAGGTTTGCTTTGCTCTGCGGTGACAGTTATCTTTTCTTTGCAATCCAACACCTCCTCTATCCTGTTCTGAAGGTTGCTACTAGCAGCCTTGTTAGCTGCCATCAATGGCCCACTGTGAGTCAATAGGTGTTAATTACTCAGTTGTACTCCAATTACCCTACTGCAGCATTTCCTTTTTGTCTCCCTATAAACTTCCTGTTTGAGATGTGGTGCGCGGCACGTGCTGCCGCTTACCGGGTTTCGGGCACATTGTCATCCACGTACACATGTGCTTTCGGGCACCATGTGTGCTCTCAGCTAAGCAAAGCAGTACCTATATCCACACCCCTATCCTGCGGCTTTGCTTAGCAACAGGCAACCCAGAATTGCATTGCTCCAATGTGCTTACAGCTACGGTGGCACACCCCACTGCTGATGTCATGTATACCTCCAGACCACTCCTTAGTGTTGTAGTGCTGCACCGTATGGTACATCCTTAGGCCAGTGGGAC
Source organism: Protopterus annectens (assembly GCF_019279795.1). Classification (NCBI taxonomy): domain Eukaryota; kingdom Metazoa; phylum Chordata; order Ceratodontiformes; family Protopteridae; genus Protopterus; species Protopterus annectens. The sequence continues at coordinate 1,207,567,615 of NC_056746.1, read as the reverse complement.
GTTTGCGATTCAGTATTACTTGCCTCATTTGCATGGCATTGACTACTAATTCATAGTTACAGTGCCAAACACTGTCACAGACTCTTAGCAACCCTTGCAGCTTGGTTGTGGTGTAGCATGCATACCATTGACTATTATGGTGAAATCATGATTTGTGTTACATTGCAATTTTATGACATCTGTATATATTTTCCTTGTGTTCCCGTTTGCGCACACATGTCCTGCGGTTGCAATTTGCGTTAGCGTGGCCATGACATTAAATGTTATTTTTTATGTGTTGTGCATGTTTTTTTATGCCATTGGCTGTATATTTAGCCACTGGCATATGTTAACTTTGGAATACTTAAGTTTGATCCGCTTTCATGGCTCTGGTGTTCTGTTTGGAAAAATGTAAACCGCTTTTTTTGGTTTACATTTCTGCATGCTTACGCTATGCCTGTACCACTTCAAGAATCGCTATGTACCTTCATTTGCATGCTGCAGTACTGCGCATGAGGTGATTCGCATACATGAGCCTAGAGCTGCGCAGATCTGGCGTACGCTGGTAGTGCACGTGGAATTGGATCGTACCTGAATCGCTCGGCGGCCATACTTGGCATTATACCGCCTAAGCTACGCCTGTGCCTTGCGCAAGCTTCATGAATCCCAGGGTGTATCATCCAATGTGCACAGTTGAAGAAGTTGTAGCTCTAATACCGAATGCAACTGCATTTTCTGTTTTGGATGCAAATAATTTGTTTTGGCAAGTGATGCTGGATTGCAGATCCTCATTTCTAACTACTTTTGGTACTTTGTTTGGTAGATACAGATTCCAAAGGATGCTATTTGGAATAAATTCTGCAAGTGAAGTCTTTCAGTGAGCAATGGAGCAAATTTTTTCAGGTTATCCTTGTGCCATAATGGCAGCAATAGATGATCTATTGTTTGGAGGCAATGGTGAAGCAGAGCATGACAGAAACCTCAAGAAAGTTCTAGACAGAGCACATGCAGTAAACTTGAAGCTTAATCCTCTGAAGTGCAAATTCCGACTTCCAGAAGTTACATATGTAGGACATTTGTTTACGAGTACAGGATTGAGATCAGACCTGACCAAGCAAGCAAGCAGCTATTCTTGAGATGTCAGCACCAGATAATATACAAGCTTTACAGCATTTCCTGGGCATGGTCAGCTATTTAGGCAAATTTATACCAGACTTCAGTGAGACAACAGCATGTTTAAGAGAGCTCACACACAAAAATGTTTTATGGTCATGGTTGGAACAGCAAGAAGGCATTTGAAAACCTCAAGCAGAAAATTGCCACCCCCTCCTACGTTAAACTATGATGTGAATAAACCAGTTACTCTTTCCTGTGATGCTTCAAAATTTGGTCTAGGTGCAGTTATAATTCAAGAGGGCAGACCAGTAGCCTATCCATCTAGAACACTAACCCAAACTATGATGCAGTATGCTCAAATTGAGAAGGAGCTTTTGGCAATAGTATTTGCATGTTCCAAGTTTCATGATTATATTTATGGTTGAGTCATTCAGACTGAAACTGACCACCAACCGCTAGTTACTATTCTAAAGAAGTCTATGTATTCTGCTCCAGCGAGATTACAAAGAATGATGCTCAAATTGAAAAAGTACAATTTCAAAAAGGTCTACACAAAAGGCAAATTGCTCTGACTGATACCTTATTCAGATTGTCCGGAAATACAACAGAACAGCTTGATGCAGAGAATTTTGATTTTGATGGGATGTCAGTGTCTAATTTTTCCACCACTACACTTGATGAGTTAAGAGATAACACTCAGACTGATCCAATTTTACAAAAACTGAATCACTATATTAATGTTAGATGGCCATCAAATCTAGTATACTACCTGAAGTGCAAACTTATTTTCCTTAAAGAAATGAATTGTTGATGGAGGATAGCATTATTTTCAAAGGTCCTAAAATTGTTGTTCCTGCTTCCTTACAACAAGAATATATCCAGATTTTCAATCATGGTCACACAGTGTCCACATCCACTAAAAGAATAGCTAGAGAATTAGTATTTTGGCCTTCATTATCAAAATACATTTATAGAGTACTTTCTTCTCATTTAGTATGCAATAGAATTAAACCACTTCAGCTAAGTCTAGTTCCTGAATTACCTTGGTCTACTGTAGCAACTGATATATTTTTGAGTGGAACAACCAACACTACCTAGTTTTGGGATGCTCTTATTCGAATTGGTTTCAGATTGATCTATTATTTAACCTAACATCCACTGCTGTTATTACTAAGTTTAAACGTCATTTCTCAGTTCTCAGTTCATGGTAGTCCACACAAATATTTTTCTGACAATGGTACTCAATACACTAGGCAGTTGTTTCAGAAATTTGCAAAAGAATGGGACTTTGCACATATCACTAGTAGTCCTGAATACCCTCAGTCCAATGGTCTAGCTGAACATGCAGTGCAGAGTGCAAAGCAATTACCTGAAAGGTCAAAGTGTGACAATACTGATGTGTTCTTACCCCGTGATGATATTCTTGGCTCACCTGCTCAAAGACTACTTTCCAGGCAAACTAGAACTATGCTACCTATTTCTTCCAATTTGTTGCAGCCTAAACCTAAGACTAATAAAATCATCAAGGCTCAATTGTTTAAGAAGCATAATATCCAAAAATCTAGTTATGACAGATCGAGCAGAATACTTCGTCCATTGAGGGAAGGAGAGACGGTACGAATTCAGACAACAAAAGGTTTTGATAGAATAGGACAGATTACAGGCATCTGTGCTCAGCTGAGATCCCACATGTTAGACTCCAAGGGTGTGGACTATAGGAGGAACCACAGACATCTTCTTCCTGTACCAGAATCATCATCATCATCATTGCAATCACAACATTGTTTCTGTGATGCAAACTCTAAATCTAAGAGTGAAGCAGACACTGTTTCCAGACCAGAATGTGTTCAAAATTCTGATTTCATTCCAAAAAATGACTCGAACATTCCACAGATCAACCATTTTGCATAAACTGTTCCAGATGCTAAATCTAATTGCCAGTTTTATGTTTCGCGATACGGACGAATATCTAAGCCTAGTGTGAAATACACAGCAACATGGACTTGATTGTATATACATGTGTATTTAGTATTGTATAAATGCATGACTAAGGATTACCTGTGATTTCTGCATGCCGAATGGTCTCATAACAATTATATGATCTACTTCTCAAAGAGGGAGGATGTAGATCAGAGTGTAAATCTGTGTATGCTATATATTTAAGAAGGATGCAAGGCTGTACATGCATGTATAAATTCCAGACACGTGCAATCCCTAGTGCCATTTTGAAGGAGCAGCCACAGAGAGAGAGAGACAGCATGCATGATTGCAGTTGTTAGCTTATATATAAGTTACTTAAGTTAAAGTCAGTAAGCTTCTATAGGGATGTGCTTGTATAAAATAAAGCTGCTTAAACAGAACCCACAAAGATTCTTCTATTGTGTCCGAGGTAGGAGAGTGACAGGGGAGAATAAAGTAATGGTTGAAGTGTGCTTATTTATTATTACTACTGATGAGGATGTTAGAAATGAGAGAAGTAGGATAAATAAGGTGTCACAGGAGGGTAACAACATGGTTAGTGTTGTAAAAATGTATAGTATAGTAAGGTGAGTTAATAAGCATTGACAATAGTGTGGAGAATAAGTGGGTTTTTATAGGGAGGGAACAGAGTGAGATTTGAGAAAGAATTTAGAAAAGACGTGGTGGGGATGGGGATGGTATAAGAGAACAGTTTGTGATTGAAGTAAGGCACAGGACAGGAGGATGAATAGAGGAGGTGGAGTTAACAGAGGTATAATTTTAGACGTAGTGGGGTGGGTGGTAATTGCGGGTATGATAGGGGAGCAGAACTGGATGGCCACCTTTGATGAATCAAAAATAACATTTTACTTGAAGACTTTTTTATTGTCAGCATCCGGTTCTGGATGTGGGTGGCTTGGATTTTAGTGTCCTGATAAAAGAGATAAGTTATGGTTACATATGCTTGTCCCAACGTGACATATTTCTGCCTACAGTTAACCACAATTACCTGCATAAGGTTCTGAGTCCTAGAGTATGCACAATTTCTTTAAGACACACATTATTACCCTGTTTTTAACTGTCTAAACCATAAATTGTACACAAAGAACAAACATAAAGTAGCAACTTGTAGATTACTCTCACTTTTGATGAGAACTTTTTGAGAACTTCTTTATCTTCATATACACAAAAATTAGTATTTACTTTGCTATCTTAAGTCCCCCTGCTTCACATACTTCACCCTACTCACAGTCATTTTTACACTGTGTGCCTATTTTACTGACCCTTTTGGTGGTGTTAACCCTCATAATAATAATACCTTTAAAAATAGTGCAGACATTAACATTCACTAAAAACAGTGAAAACAGTAACATCAGCAGGTTGAAGGGGAAACTGAAGTAGTTAAATACAGTCCTATAAACCAAGCATTGACACTCATGCACAGTACAGAAAGCACAGGTAAAAGATACAGCCTTAACAAATGAAGCTCTCGACATGATTTAAGCTGTTTGTATGTGACTGTGTGCACATGTGCATGTGCACATGTGCATGTGAGTGTGTGTGTGCTCATGCAGAAATGTGTGTGCGTGTGTGTGCTCATGCAGAAATGTGGGTATGTGTGCATATGTTCAAGGAGAAATGTGAGTGTGTGTGTGTGTGTGTGTGTGTGTGTGTGTGTGTGTGTGTGTGTGCGTGCGTGCGTGCGTGTGTGTGTGTGTGTGTGTGTGTGTGTGTGTGTGTGTGTGTGTGTGTGTGTGTGTGTGTGTGTGTGTGTGTGTGTGCGTGTGTGTGTGTGTTTCTCACTTACCTTTCCCTAGCTTGTTAATTACAGTCATGAGGGAACGTGGATTAACGACAATACAAGTTAAAGGTTCTGTTTGTGTTTATAGACTGCCTGATGGTTCTGTTTTAAAAGCATTCATCACTACTATACTGAAAACTGCTTTCCCCGTACATCATTTGAACTGATTACTAAGCAAATTGATGGTATCCTTTTCATTTCTGGAGCAATATGCTTTAAAATATAGTCTATATATAGTAATCACTACAGGATGTATGATGATAAATGTGTGTCTCTTTGTTGCTAAAAATAAAAAAGGTACACTTTACTAGCTAAAAAGGTATCTGTAGTCCTTGATGAGCATTCTCTCCCATTTTCAGGTGATTTCTCACTTGAGATTTTTATACAGAGACCATTGTCTATGCAAAAGACTGCCTCCTCTCAGAATTGTAATCCAAATGCCTATTCCCAATGTAGAATGTCTGCATCCCTTCCTAATTAACCTAAATTTGACACCAGTGAACATGTGAGCAGAATATAGTGGAGACAAAGGAACTAGCCAGCATACATTAGCCATTTGAAATGGAGATTTAGCTAAATGTATCCATTAATGCTGAGGGGAGTTAGTGACTAGAACATGTCATTATAAATAGTTTTATCAGGGCAGTCCTATCTTAAAGGCTGGAGATAATTGACAATGGATGATGAAGTAGCACATTGCTTCCTTGGGCTACTATGAAGCCAATAAATTGAGAAAGTAATGCAAAGGAGCTGCACATGAAGCACTAAGTATGAAAAAATATGTCTCACAACTGATGACATAAAGAAACATAAATAAAAATGAGCAAACTAAAACCCTCTACAGAATAGATGTCACTCCAGAATTACTTAAACTTTGGAATAAAATGGCATTTAAAATGAACAATTGTAAAGTTATTTTTGTTAAAACGTTAAAACTACCTTTTGCAAGATGCTGCATATTTTCAGGAGAGCTCTCATATTAACTACTTTCCTAAATAAATGTTAGTGGAGTTGAAAGTGTCTTTATCTACAATTAATTTTGAATTAGCAAAATGAAATGCAAGAAGAAAACAGCACCATCTTTACTCCCAAATGTTAATCCAAAAGATATATTATAGTCCCTGCAGTTTTGTCAATTTCCCTAATTCAAATGGAACATTATAGTACCTTATCAGGAGATGGCATTTCCATCCAACAGAATCACCTTAACGCCATGCCGGGCATGAGCCATCACTTCATAACAGAACCACTGGATCAAACCTGTTTTAAATGATATCACAGCACCTCGTTTCAAGTTGGAGGCTGTTATCGTCTTACCATTTCTCTGAAAGACTTTCTATTATTGCAGCAGTTGCCAAATAAAAACAATTTCATAGTGATTATGCAAATTGTGGCATTCATTCTGCCTGCTTCTTACAGTGGTGACAAGCAAATGTGTCCTTCTGCTCTGAAAAGCTATTCTGTCAAAATTCTTGCTTCATTTACTATTGCTGCATGGTGATTAAAAAAAAAACACAATTAGACTGTTTGGAAAGATTGTCTATGAAAAAGAAGTCTGTACGTCCAGATGGTCAGCTGTTTTAGATAAATAGTGATCAAATATCCTGAAATTTGTGTCAGCAATTTATTGAGCATGCATTAATTCTATAATCCATGACATTCTTTTATATTAGTCTTCCAGCCTGTTATCCCATGTATTACTACAAACAAGACATTATGCACTTGACTGCAGGTTTTGCTTGAGAGCATTTTACTCCAAGAAATATCTCTGTCTATACTTCTATATGACAATCTGTATATTCATCTACACATACCATTTTAGTACTCCATGCTGTTCTCAAGGAACTAAACAAGGGAATAAGGAAAAAGAATCACTGTGATATATTGAGTTACACATACCTGAATTCATTGCAATTATATGTGAGTATTAATGCACTCATAAAGTCCAGTTAGGTTAGGGTCTATATTAGAACATCGAAGTTTCAAAACTTCTAATGTTTTAATATCAAACCCTATTCAGCGAAAGCTGAAAATATCGAAGCAACAGAAAACCAAATTTTTTCCTAGGGAAATAATTATGTTGTCTGTTTCTGTTGCTTTGGTATTTTCAGTGCTGTGGTGGAAAGTTACGGGTCGGGTTCAGGTAAGTGTGCGATTGAGTGTGGGTTAGGGTAGTTAGGGTTAGGGTGCAGGTTAGATATGTGTGCTGTTGTGTGGATGTGAGAGTTAGGGCGGGTTATTTGAGTTAGGGTTAGGGCGCAGGTTAGGTATGTGTGCTATTGTGCGGACGTGAGGGTTAGGGCGAGTTAGGTGAGTTAGGGTTAGGGCGCGGGTCAGTTAAGTGTCTGATTGTGTGGACGTGAGGGTTAGGGCGGGGTAGGTGAGTTAGGGTTAGGGCGCGGATGAGGTGAGTGGGCGATAGTGACGGACTTTAGGGTTAGGGTTTGGGTTAAGGTAAGTGGATAGTTAGTGGTGTGTATAGTTTAGTGTAGGGTTAGGTGTAAGATTTTAGGTGTATGTTCATAGGTTCATAGGTTCATAGGTAGGTACTAGGCTATCTGCCCAAGGGCATTTATAAGCCTAGCCAGAATGTGTTGGCTTTCACCTCCCTTTTAGATTAGTTTCCTGAGCCTCTGTCCAGCAGGACCATTGAAGTGATCCCAGGGGTAAATTTACGATTTCCCATCCACTCGTCAAGATTTCTCTTGAAGAGAGTCAGTGAGGGGCTTTGCCTAACATAGATTGGGATTCTATTCCAGAGCAAGGGAAGTCTCTGGGACAGGAATCTATCCCTCCAGCATGTCCTATTTATTGTTGTGATGAGGTTTAAATCCCTAGAGCGTGTGGCTCTAGGAGATTTGGTTTTCTTGAGGTGGAGCATGTCCATTAATTCCGGGTTAGATATGGCCTTGTACGTCAGGCAGAGATCACCTCTGAGTAGGCGGTAAGCAACCAGGTAGAGCTGGAGTTTCTTTAGTCGAGCTGCATAGGGTCTCTGTTTGAGGCCCACAATCCTCTTGGTGAGGTACTTCTGTGGTCTTTCCAGCTGTTGCAGGTGTCGAGTAAGATACATACCAAATGGGGCATTGTACTCTATTATGGGCCTGATGAGTGATGAGTAGAGGGGCACAATGACCTCTCTTGATCTAGATGTGAACCCTTTTGTGATTAGGTGGGCTACATAGAAGGATTTTCTAACCGCTTTGGCAATGTGATTACCAAAGGAGAGGTTGCTATGTACTTGAGTCCCTAGATCCCTAATTACATCTTCTGTACTTAGTGGATTACCACCTATGTGGTAGTTCATGGAAACTTTGTTTTTCCCAAAGGGGATGACTATGCTCTTTTTGGCATTTAGCTTGAGGCCATGGTTCTGACACCAGGTATTTGTCTCTGTGAGACCCTTCTGGAGGATGTCTGTGTCAGCCGGAGAGTCAATTATGGCCCCCAGTTTGCAATCCTCTTCGAACGTGGTCAGCCATAGCCCTCCCGTGCTTGCCTGTACCTCAGAGAAGTATATACCGAACAGGAGGAGTCCCAGGACTAAGCCCTGTGGGATGCCACTTGTAACCGGTTTAGAGTCAGACATGGCACCCGCAACTCTGACCATGTGAGTTCTATCCATGAGCCAGTTGGCAACCCATCTCGTGACATAGGGTTAATGTTCAAGCTGGTAAGCTTTTCTATAATGCCAGAGTGGGGAATGGTGTCAAAGGCCTTTGCGAGCTCCAAGTAGGCTGTGTGGACTACCTTTCCCTCATCTATGGCCTTGGTAACTGTTTCAAAGAAAATGAAAGAAAACATTTTATGAACGTATTATTAGGTTAGGTTCAGGTATTTTTTTATTCAGAGTATGCTGCTAATTGTAAGGTTGTTCAGTTATTTATTTATTTGCAATTTTTGTTCGTCACCATTTTTTGTCTGTGATACTTAGTACAAGAGACTTGCCTTCCAGGAATGCGTTTGCCTTTAAAAAGTTGAATGCATGTGTAAAGTTGTAACTTGATTGGTTACTAAGACCATCTGATTTTAGAAAACACAGATTTGAATTTATTTTTTTGTTTCTGAAGAAGTTTGCTTGTCTGGCAAATGAAAAGTGCTTAAAACAAAAACTACCTGTGTATCATTAAACTACTTGTTTTACTTCGATAGCTTGCTGTGGCAGAGTTTTCTTTCATTTCCCAGTTTGTCGGTTTTATTCGTTTAACTGTTTCAAAGAAGTCAACTAGGTTAAGGAGGCAAGATCTGCCTTTAACAAAGCCAAATTGGGTAGGGTCCAGTGTCTGGAGGTACCAAATGTCTCTGTTAATGAGTTCCATGATGATGCGCTCCATAGCTTTGCAGATCAGGCTGGTCAGGCTTATAGGGCGATAGTTCCCAGGATCCGTTGTGGCACCTCCTTTGTGGAGTGGGATAACTGTTGCTGTACGCCATTCTTTGGGTACATAGCCTGTGGTAAGGCTGAGTTTGAACAGTGAATTTAGGTGAGGGTTTAGTTCATTTTGGAGCTCGTGTAAGATGCAGCCTGGGATACCATCCGGTCCACTGATGCTGTGTTTTTTGCCTTTGGAAAGGGCTTTTTTCACCTGTGTGTCTGTAATGTCTGGCGCTCTACATTTTTCTGGGATGGACACGGGCCCTTTTGGGGGTGGGGGGGTAAAGTTTGCACTGAACCTGTCAGCCTGGATGTTGGTAATGTCAGTTGGTTTGGTGTATTTTTTGCCATTTTGCACTAGCTCAGAGCAGATCTGAGAGTTGCCACCTAGATTTTTGACATAGCTGAAGAAGGCTTTATGATTAGCTTTAGTGTCTGTGGCAATATTTCTTTTGAAGCTGGCCTTAGATGATTTTATGAGGGATCGTAGTTTCTTGCTAATACTGATAAGGGATGCCTTCCCTTTTTGGGATTTTCCTCTATCATGTAATAGCTTCCTCCTTCTGTTGTATAGCTTATTTATGGCTGGGGTCCACCAGACTGGTTTCCTCTTTTTGGAGGAATGAGTCTTGATTTTACTTGGGATGGCTCGATCCATGCATTCCTGTAGGTGCTCATAGAATGCATTTGTAAAGGATTCTGTGGTTTGGGCAGCATTATCCTTTAGCAAGGGGGCTTTGAAACTTTCCACCTTGGTCTTGAGAAGTGTGAAGTTTACTTTTGAAAAGTTTTTCACAGTGGTTTCCTTGACTGGGTGTGGGGTCGGGATGTGGATGTCCAGTGTGATTAGTTTATGGTCAGATCTTGCTAGCAACGGGTTTACCTCTGGTGTGGAACATTGATTCCCCCATGTTGGTGATGATCAGGTCAAGTATGTTGTCTTGTGGGAGTGGTGACCAGTTGTTCCAGGGCGTTTGAGTTTATAAACTCTAGGAAGCATTGGGCAAAGGAGTTAGTACTTGAGTAGTTTTCCCAGTCAATGTTTGGGTAATTGAAATCACCCAATATCATGGTGTTTGGTAGGACCTTCATATTTTCCAATGTTCTCAGGAATGCTGAGTGTGGGTCCTGAGACAAGGTGGGTGATCTGTAGCAAGCTACAATCTGAAAAGCAGCTTTGCCCACTGTTAGTTGCACATGGATGGTCTCCGAGGCCTCGTTCTGTGCCACTAACCTGGAGGTGTGGGTATCCTTGATGAAGATGGATATACCCCCGCCTTTTGTATTCGGTCTGGGTTCTGGGGCCGAAAGGTATGGTATGAGTTATAGCCTGGTAGTGCTGGGGTGCTCTCTGGAGCCTTGAACCAGGTTTCTGTTACTGCACAGATATCGATTCTCTCCATACTGAGGAGTGCCTCGAGTGTGTGCATTTTGAGGTTTAGACTTCTGGCATTGAGTATCATTGCCCTCAGTTTTTGGTTTCTTCTGTTGTTTATGGAGGTGGGTTTGTCTTTTGAGCCTTGCCTAGAAAAGGCACTATGGGGTTGGCAAGAGCCTTAGCCAGTATTCGAAAGCCTAAGGGCGACCGGTGCAAGCTGTCTCTGGCGAAGCAACGTGGCTTGTCGAGCATGTCATCCCAGGCTGACAGACACTGGATCCCCTTTGAATGACACCAATAGCTTAGCCAGTTGTTAAAATTGATCATTTTATCTTTATACTGTGGCATCATTCTTGGTGAGGAGAAGATGCTACTCAGGGTCAGTCTCTTTTTATGTAGTCCAGGGAGGTACGTCTCAGGTCGTTCACACCAACATGGACAATGACAGAGTCATATTTTTACCTGTTTTGGAGTGACCTGAGTGCTTGCATTATGTGGCGGATCCTGGCACCCGACAGGCAGCTTACAGTAACCTTGTTCAGTCTAGTGAGTGGGACGTCAGTGTGCCTGACAATAGAGTCACCTATTACTAGTGTATTGGGTGTGTTATTTAGCCTTAAGGGCTGTGATTGCATGGCACACTGACTTTGTGAAGTATGTGATACGTGGTTGTTGTTGGGTGGTGGAGGTTGCTTGGATGTCTGCTTTGGAGGTTTCTGCATGTGGCTTGCTGTTTGTCTGGTGTGCTTGTGTTGTGTGTATGTGTTTTGGAACATCAAATTTTTCCCTAGGAAAAAAATTGCTGTTCTGTATGGTCGATGTTTTCAGCTTTCACTGAATAGGGTTCGATATTAGAACATTCAAAGTTTTGAAACTTTCTAATATAGACCAGTTAAGTTACACCTCTTCAGAAAGTGTCAGATCACTTGAATTTAAAGCGATAGCTCTATTGCTTACTTTAACATAACAATTTCATAACAAATCAGTACAATTCAGTGTATTTGTACTTCATACTAAACTTAAAACACATTTTTCATAATAAATTTGTGAATAGGTTACCATAGCAAATTAGAAGAATTACTAAACGGAGGCCCAGAAATGGCTTCTGCAGTTAGTATACCTATAACTGAAATTCATCCTGTGTGTTTGATGACAAATAGGTTGCTGGAAAATTAAGTGTGCTTACATGTTACAGGCTTACGTAGATCTAATGATGCAGACAGGAATCTGTGAACCTTCCAGTTGAAAAAATGCTGCTAGCTGTAGTTTGTCCCAGGTATTAACCACATATAGGTTCATAGGTAATTACTAGGCTATTGGCCCTAGGGCCTATATAAGCCTAAAAAATAAAGACCAAACTAGTAAATCCAAAAAGACCCGCACACAAAGCTGGAACCAGTGATAATACGTCAGCAAACAGTTTTTATTTAACACAAGGTTAGCGCTTTCATCTGGTGTCAATCACCAGACTTCATCAGAATGATGAAGTCTGGTGATTGACACCAGATGAAAGCGCTAACCTTGTATTTAATAAAAACTGTTTGCTGACCTATATAAGCCTAGCCAAAAAGGTACCCTGGCTTTCTCCACCCAAGAAAATTATTTTCCTGTTCCCCTGTTGAGCAGAGCCATAGAAGTGATCCCCGGGATGAATTTCCTATTTCCCATCCAGTCATCAAGATTTTTCTTGATGAGTGCTAATGAGGAGCTTTGTTTGATATAGATGGGTAGTTTGTTTAAGAGTATGGGAAGTTTCTGGGACAGGAATCTATCCCTCTAGCCTGTTCTGTTTATTGTGATGACAAGGTTTAGGTCCCTAGAGCATGTAGCTCAGAGGGATTGGGATTTCATTAAGTGGAGCATGTCCAACAGCTCTGGGTTTGACATAGCTTTGCATGTTAGGCAGAGATCATCTCTGAGTAGGCGATATGTGATGGAGTAAAGCTGGTGTTTTTTGAGACGGTCTGCATAGGGCATCTGTTTGAGGCCAGTAATCCTCTTTGTGAGGTATTTCTGTGGCCTTTCCAGTTGTTGTAGATGTCTTATGAGGTACATACCAAAAGGGGCATTGTACTCTATAATGGGTCTAATGAGTGATGAGTAGAGGGGAACAATTACCTCTTTTTTCCTTGATGAGAAACCTTTTGTGATAAGGTGTGCCACGTAGAAGGATTTCCTGACTACTGCGGCGATGTGGTTATCAAAGGAGAGACTACTGTCCAGATGTTGAAAAGCAAGATGTAGTCGATGCCAATAAGGAGATGAAAAGCAAAACCCAGAATTGATAGTAACACATACAAATCTTATTAATGTATACTACTGTCCACCTGTGTCCCAAGGTCTCTTATCATACTTTCGGTGTTGAGTAGACTACCGCCTATGTGGTAGTACATGAGTACAGAGTTTTTGCCAAAAGGGATGACGATGCACTTTTTGGCATTGAGCTTGAGGCCATGGCTTTGACACCAGGTATCTGTCTCAGTGAGGCCCTTTTGTAGGATGTCCACATCTTTAGGAGTTTTGATTATGGCTCCTAGTTTGCAGTCATCTGTGAACTTCATTAGCCAAAGACCTTATGTGTTAGCCTGTACTTCAGAGAAGTAGATACCAAACAGGAGAGGACCCAGGACTGAACCATGTGGTACTCCACTTGTCACTGGTCTGAAGTCGGATTTGGAGTCTGCTACTTTCACAGTGTGGGTTCTGTCAGTGAGCCAGTTGACAATCCATCTTGTGACATAGAGATTTATACCTAGTTTAGTGAGTTTATCTATAATTCCAGTGTGCGGGATGATGATGTTGAAAGTCTTGGCAAGATCTAGATAAGCTGTGTGAACCGCCTTACCCTCATCTACGGCTTTGGTGACTGCTTCAAAGAAATTTATTAGGTTTAGGAGACATGATCTGCCTTTTACAAACCCAAACTGGGTGGGGTCCAGCGATTGGAGATTACCAATTTCTTTGTTTATAAGTTCCATGATGATACGTTCTATGGCCTTGCAGACCAGGCTCGTCAGGCTAATGGGGCAGTAGTTCCCTGGGTCCGTGGTGGATCCCCCTTTGTGGATATGCAATATGAAGTAATATTGCTTTAGTTTAGTTGTCTCAGGCTGTCCCAGTTCTGTGGACTGTGTGTATAACACATTCAAGTCCTAAATGTATGCATTAGGCCTATGAGACAACAGAGTTTAGTACTGGGGTGCTTACTCCCCACTTTTCCTCTATCACATGCAGTAACTTAGAAATAAAGCATCAGTGCCAGCTGGCTAAAATGAATAATTAACTCTTCCAGACATTTTACCAACTGCACACAAACAGCTTCCATTCAAATCCATGTTGAATTATGTTAGGGCATTTAAACCCTAAGTGACAGATTTTCAATGTGAGTTCATGTTCAGTTTGGTACTGCATATTCTGATATCAGAAAATAGTCATTGGCCCAGTTTTTTTAATCTTAATTACAACAAAAATATGTCTGTTTTCACTTGCTAGTGCTTTGTGCTAATGTCTACCATTTAAGAATATTGGGAACCACTCTCCAGTCTATATGTCTACAGCTTGAAATAGAGAAACGTATTTTTACCTCCACATTTCTTTAACTAGACACAAAGTAAGTTGACTGCAGCTGTGGAACTTGTGCACTGAACTCTATGTTTCAGACAATTCCAAAGCTGTCTTTTTACTGTTTTGGTTCTCATCTCTTTCAGAAGGCTATAACAGAACTGAGGTTTTACTGACTATTCATTGGTTTGTTATCACAGTAGCAGTGCTTCATTCTCATTCATTACTTTATTAAATGACTAATGTGGCCCTGAATCGATCTAATCATTGATTGCAGGAAACTAACATTCATAAGTAGTTGTACTTGGACTTGCTAAACTGGTAAAAAGCTTGAGACTTAAACACTAGACCATTTTCTGCCTTTATTCTAATTTGAATGTGCCACATTAAGACATGTAACTGAAACATAAACATTGCTTGAAGACTGAATCTCTTTTAATCGTGTGTGTTAAATTTTGTTCATTAAAACTATATATGGATGGATCATGAATTTGCCATCCCTTCCTCATTATAAAGGAGTAGTCAGTGTGCCAAGCAGCATGTCTCCACAATGTTCCTGGGATACCTTTATGCTATGATCTATGATTGTCAGATTAGTGACTACACATCTCAGCTACCAAAGTGTATATGTATGTATATATATATATATATATATATATATATATATATATATATATATATATATGGATCTACTTCATATGGTCGACATTTCAGCATGTCGATATTCATATGGCTGAGACCATATGATTGACATTCAAAATGTTGACCATAGAAGTAAAAATAAAAAACACAAAAAAACTTACCTTCACACTGCTATTACGCTGCTATGCCCCCCTGCATCCCCCACACCCCCAGGAACTTAAATATACCAACTCTGAGATCACATTACAGTGTGGAAGATGGAAATCGTTCCATTCCGCTCTGTACGGAGATGCCGGTTCTACATGGTTGACATTTCGAATGTCAATCATATAGTCTCAGCCATATGAATGTTGGCATTCTGAAATGTCGACCATGTGAAGAGAACCTATATATATATATATATATATATATATATATATATATATATATATATATATATATATATATATGTGTGTGTGTGTGTGTGTGTGTGTGTGTATGTATGTATGTATATCAGTCTATTAGAAATGAAATAATAAAGAACCTCTCCTTGAAAAAGAAATCCCCTAAGAAACAGACCTCTGAAAAGAAAGAAATATGTTTCAGAAAATAAGAGTACTGCAAGTAAATTAATCATGAAGGCAAAGAAAAAGAATAAACTTAAGCAAGAACACTGTCAGAGGCAAAAGCAAAAAGTATATTTCAGGTTTCTAAGTTTACTTGAATCTGACACTGACATGACAGAATGGCAAACATGTTTTTTTCTGGCTTAGCAGTTATCTGACTGAACTAAACATTAAAAATTAAATGATAGAAATAGCATTGCTACTGCTTATGCCAAGGAAAGAGTCCTAAATCTATATGAGGCAATGTCAGATGAGGCAGTGGTATGGGGTACACTGCAGGAGCGAGTGATTTACTACATCCAACTGAGGTAGCATTAAACATTTCAGAAATGCACTTTAGGGTACTCAGGTGGATAGATGTGCAACATAACAGAATGAAAGGCTGGAAAAAAAATACAATTTCCTGATTAGCTCATAAAATTAAACACAGAATATAACAAATAGCTCTAGAGGAAAAGGAAGAGTAAACAAAGAATATAATAATACAGAGCAATATTTGGATAGCACACACAAAAATAGATAATCTATTAACTGATATTGTAAAAAAATATATAAAAAAAATCAGAGTCTATTAACTGCATCAGAGAATGAAAGGTACTTGCCAAAAAAGTACTATATCTGTCATTTCAGTGTCTCTGCCAAGAACACAATATGCCTATACCTTGAAGGACATCTA
This sequence comes from Protopterus annectens, assembly GCF_019279795.1. NCBI lineage: Eukaryota > Metazoa > Chordata > Ceratodontiformes > Protopteridae > Protopterus > Protopterus annectens. The sequence continues at coordinate 1,207,551,523 of NC_056746.1, read as the reverse complement.
GCCTTTATTAAAACCAGAACTATTGTAAGGGGAAGATATGGCTTCCTGAGCTTGGATGTATGTTAGCACTATCTTCAAAACTGCAAGTTATAGTCAGCTCCATGTCACAATGTCACAGAGAGATAAAGCCCTGACTGCAACCCGTGTAACCAAAAATTCAGTTATTGGATCCTGCATTTGTTGGAGCTGGCAGGGAAGGAATAATGATATGAGACTTGCTCATCTTTCCCAGAGAGAGAAACTGGGAACATAAGTAGCAGGGTAGACTGCATTGAGCTCTGACCATGGGCAGTGTCAACAGCAGAAGCAAGGCTGAGCATGGCTGAGCTATAGGTAGGCACTGAGAGGTCCTGTCCATGAATAGCCATGTCTCAAGGCAGTCCCATCCTTCAAAGGATATTCACATACAAGAGGGGTGGAACCAAAAAAATGAGTCAAGATAAGCCACTTTATGCAACAGTGGTAGCTCACGAAGTCCCCTCAGTCACATATAACAAACTTACCATTTTAGGAGAGGTCAGCACCCATGACAGTCTGGATAAAAGTACCTAACTGAAATACAACATGGACTGGATGAGAGGGCACACATTGGAGAAGTCACACTGCCAGAAGAGATAAGCAGAACAATGTCATCGGCAACAAACAAATGAAAGAAAGAAAGAAAAACTGCATGTTGTGTCACCCTAATACTAACAAAAATCCTAGAGTGTCACTAATGAGGCAGGAATTATAAAATAGTGTATGGAAGGAAGTTAGCATGAGGCCTGTATCCCAGTAAACAACTATGAGTATATTTAGTCCATAACAGTTGACTGTTCAAGGTTCTTTATTGTAGTCAGTGACAATATTCTCAGGAATTAAGTTTATATGTGTAGAGGCTAAACTGTTCTGTATTTGAGCTACTAGAGACAGTACATTCAGGTAGCCTTCACAGATTATCTGTATACAAAAATGGAATTTATTAGTGTGACTTTGAGTAAATGGCATCATTATGGTTTCTGTTCAGTATCCTCATAGCCATATAACTATCAAAATGAAGAGGGTACCCTTTGAGCAGCAAGTATTTAAAATGTTGAGGGATTACAGCCATTCCAATCAACCCACCACAGGAAAGACTTCAGTTATGAGTTTAACAGGAGGATTCACATTAGTTTGGAGAAAGAAGAGAAGCTGCACAAACACGGCAATGACATCAGCCATCAGAAATGCAAACAAAAATATAAGATAAACTCTTAAAAGAAACACCAGAAGAAATACAATAATGCATGCCTTTCAGAATGGACAGTCTGGTTTTGCTTAACAGTATCCAAGGACAAAGAACCATGCTTGGTATATAAAAGCATTAGTGACTTGCCACTACAGAGCTGGAGTGGCTGCAAGCAGGGCAGGGAGATGGAAGAAAATATCAAAAAAGGAGATTGAAGCAACCCTTATCAGAAGTGTTAACAATGCCAGTAGGGAGCATGCTGAGGAAAGAAATGAACAGGGGATATTATAACTTTACATAGCACTGGACAATGGAGAAGAGATTGTGTTTGATAAAATTATGGGGGTGACCTGGTACAGAGACCAGCTCTGTGCTATTGCATGCTCTTTATTAGCCCAGAAGGATGAGATATTTCCTGGCTAGAACTGGTTTGCATTCCAAGAAATCTGGGTGGGAAGATGGGAAGCTGCAAACAGTGTTTCAAGAGAGAAGGTTGCAAATTATTGGTGTCACAGAAACATGGACCAGTGAAGAAAGTGGTAGGAAATGGGGGTTCTTGGGTGTAAGTTGTTCAGGAATTACAGAGAAGGGATAAGTTGAGGTAAATCAGCAATATGTATAAAATGGGGTGTCAGTTATGAGGTGAGAGAAAAGAAGCATCACTAAACCAGGGATCATGGGAGCAATCAGGGTCAAAACCTAGTTAGAGTAAATGAAAGGAGGAGCTGCTGGAGTGATAATACATTATCACCCAAACACATCAATGGAGGGTAATCTAAATATGGATCTTAGACAACCACTAGCAGACTAGAAGATTTCAATGATCAGGACAGACACAGGAAGAGGGAGTTGACTGAGGACTTGGACCAGGAGATATTCATGCAATGATGCAATACTCTACCAGCAAGAGCAGAATTCTGGATGTAGTCTTAGTGCAGAAAGGTTTTTGTAGCTCCAATTGAAGTTACTAATAACTGTCAGTGATCATGTCACTGTGTCGTTTTGAGTGGGGGTAAGGGAAGAAGTATAAATATGATATGAGGGATTTTGTGAGAATGGATTATGAAGATCTGGGGAAAAGTTCATGTTCAGCCAGAAGACTCTAGATTGGCTGAGTCATTTTACAGGTTGTCTGGTTTGTCTTGGTAACATGTTTTACCAATTGGTTTTGTGTTCAACTAGGAGATGAAGCAAATGTGGATAAACTCAAACTATTGAGTGGCAGTAGGGTTAGATACTTGGGGCTGTGGATACGAACATAAGAAAGACACAGAGTGGCAGAGAGAAGAGAAGAGAAGAGTATATAAATATGGCTTCAATGATATATCAGGTTTCACTTAGCATTAAAGATAGGACCTTGCAGAGGTGGGAAGGAGTAGCTGCAGAGATAGGATTGCACATTTCAATGAAGCAAACATTAGGATAACAAAGACAGTAAAGGAAACAGAAGAAATATGAGGAAGAGGCTTTCCAAAGGTATCAGGAAGAAGAATATGGGTTTTTATATAGGAGGAATTAAGGGGACACATGTGAACAGGTAGAGTGAAGATACAAGGAGTGCAAAAAAATGCACAAAACCTGCTGTTTTTTCATTTTTTTTTTATAATGAATTTCATTATTCAATGTTCAAGGCTTGCGGCTGGGTATTTATTAATTTATACAAGGGTATTTACTCAAAACTGGTGAATAGTAGTTTGTTTAATCCATTTTGAAAACAGACTGCTTAGCTATAGCTACCATAAGTTAATGATGCCAGCATCTTGTTTTAGGAGCGTATAGTGTTAATTGTGCCAGCATCTTGCTTTTAGAACATATAGCGTTAATGATGCTGCATCTTGTTTTAGGAGCATATAGCATTTTATTTAATGATGTACCATACTAGTCTAGGTGGTAGATGCTTATCACCATAAAACAAGAAAAGGAAAAAGGTATCAATAGCCCTTCACAGAAAGTGCTGTGTTTACACAAATGAAAGAGTTTCAGCCTATATGCATTTAATATCTGCAACAGTGCACTTTAAGGCACTGTTCTAAGTGTGAGGTCTACAAATTCTGGAAAGCCAGTAGTCATAGATTTGCTCTCCAACATTACATCATAATGCTTATTTTATGTTTGTTAGGCTTTGGAAAACACCCAGTATACCAGTGTTCATTTGCTATATGCTCCTTAGGTGAAGCACCTCACATATACTCTTGTCTTTAGAAGAGTTTGTAAGGCAGCTCTTGACAGGAAGATCATAGATGAAAGAAAAAAGTAACAGATGAATATTTTGCTTCAAATGTAATCAAAGAGAGAGTGTCCTGCTGAGAGGAGGAAGTGGGTAAACCAGTGTATACAGACACTAGGGTATAAGAGAAGAAGAAAGTGAAGACAGAACTGGTGCCTTTTGAGAAGGATAAAACACAATATCAGATGTGATCACTCTGAGGGTCTTCAGAAATGTGGCCAATGTTCTGGGACACCCACTGATGTAGATATTCAATAGATTATTATCCAGTTCATAAGTGCCTGAGGACTTCTGGACAGCAAGTGTGATACCTTTAGAGAAAGATGGGGGTGGGAGATGGGCAGGAAAACTCCAGGAAGCTATATTATCGGAAGAATCCTTAGAAGAAGACTGGTCGTTTTCATATAGGATGAAAATTGCTATAATAGCAACTATACTAGAAAATGCATAAGTTTCAAGACCAGAAGGAGATGGGAGGCAATCCTGATCCAGTTTAATGACTGTGTTATAAGTGAACATTAAATAAGAGTTGTCACAGTGTGGTCCACCTAGACTTCAAAAAGACCTTGGACTCTTTCTCATGTAGGAGTGGTATAGGAAACTTGCAGGGGTTGTAGACAGGAAAATGACTGAAGAAATATATTGCTAACTGGTTGTGCAGAACAAATCAGAGAGTTGGAGTGATAGGGATGATGTCAGCAGTAAGAATGCCTACCACTCCCTAGTTGTACCCCAATTGGACTTTAACGCTTCTGTGCAACAGCTACTATTCTCCTGCGTATAGATTAGCTGTCACATGTATCACATATGACCTGCTTTTCAATACTGCTAGTGCCCTTACTCTAAAAAAGGTTTCTATTTGTCCCAGCCTGAGATGTATTACATTTTAAGAAAGTAGTAATGGATAATTAGAATTACTTGCCAACAGAAATGTGGAGTAAGAAAAACTATGACAAGTTCAGAAAAAAATGACATTTCTCCTTAAAAGCATGTTATGAGTGTAACTTTTACTATAACAACAGATAATAATTGACAGTTTTCAACTCTGCCTCTGAACTGGAATTACCCCTATATTTAAACAAAATCAAGCAGGGTCTGTCACTACAATGGTAGTCAATAAAACATCCTTACTATGGAATCTGGATATTACCATTTGCCTTTGCATATGCAAGGCAATGTATTGTAAAAATCTACCCTGGACTGCTTTTCTAAATATGTTTATATTGTGCAAAATGTCTTTAGTCTGACCTGTTAAAACCTTCACATATGGACTCAGCAGAAATATTTAACATCCTCATCTGTTTTGCTAATGCAGATGCTCAGTGGTAAGAAGATGTATTTCCATTGATTAATGTCTACTTATTATGTTTCCAAATTTTAATATTTTGGGTATATATTATTCAGTATACGAGTCAAGAAATGTTTCCTCATCATTTGAATCTTTGTGCAATTCAGAAAAGTAACTCCTCAAATAGTCAGCATACTTGATGTACAGCATTGGAATGATATTGCCACAGATTTAAGATGTGACCATCAAATAATTCTTCTGAAAATATTTGTTGCCAATTGGCACACATATGAGAGTGAGTTTCAGCATACAAACACTACATGGTGAGTATGAATTTTTAATTTCTCAGCATTTTAGCAACAAGTTATAAAAGTACCTCCATGGGAACCTCCTCATCTTCCTTGTAGCCTAACATTGTTATTTTAAAATATACATCAGAAACTTTAACTTCTAATTATTGACTGTTCATAACTCTGTAAATAGCATATAAAAATGTTACTGGTTCATAGGTTCATGGGAGATTTCTAGGCTAACAGCTCAAGAGTCCTTACAAGACTAGCCAGTTTTACCCAGATTGTATTTAGTTTTCTATTCCTAAGGGAAAGATTGCAAGGGTCAGCAAGAAGGGTTTGACTATTTTTATAGACTGCCTCTGTTCATAAAAGACATGGTGCTACCCCAGGAGTGAATTTACAATTTCCCATCCATAGGTCCAGATTGCCAAGGAAGGACTTTGCTTCCCATAAATAGGAAGCATGCAATCTCTGGTACTATAGCTGTCTTTCCAGCATGATCTATTCATGTCACAGATCAGGTTTAGATGTTTGGAGTGGGCAACCCTCATGCAGTTAGTTTTGTGAATATACAAGATTTCTGTGAGGACTGGGTGAGAGACTGCCTTGTACTTCAGGCACTAATCACCCCTCAGTAATCAGTAAGAAACCAAACATAGTGATAGAGCTTTTAATTGGTCCACATAGGACATGTTGGTTATACCCTGTATTTTTTTTTGGTGAGAAACCTCTGAGGATATTCCAACTGTTGCAGGTGCCTGGTGCGGTAAATGCCAAAGAGCGCATTGTATTACATTATTGGTCTAATGAGGGCCAAGTGCTGTGGTACTATGACATGCTTTGTTCTGGATGCCATGCCCTTACTTATAAACTGATCCTCATAGAAGAGTTTCCTCACCACTGTGAACACATGGTGGTCAAAATTCAGATTACTACACAGGCAGTCTCATCACTGGGTCTACTCTTGGGGGAGTGCTATTAATATTGTAATTTCCAGGAGTATTTGATTTTTGAAAGGGTATTATTATGCATTCCTTTGCATTTAGTTTGAGGCCATGGCTCTGGCACCAATCATTAGTCTGTGTCAGCCCTTTCTGTAGCATATCAACATCATTTGGGGAGTCAATGATTGCTCCCATCTTGCAGTCATCAGCTGACTTGGTCAGCCAAAAGCCATCTACGTTTGTCTTGACCTCTGAGAAGTATATCTCAAACAGGAGGGGGAACAGCACTGAACCTTGTGATGCTCCACTTGTGACTGGCCTCTTGCTGGATGTGGATTTCCCCCAATCTGATAACGTGTCCTATCTGTGAGCCATTTGGCTATCCATCTGGTGACATAGAGGTTTTTGTCCAGCTTTGTGAGTTTATCTGTAACACCCAAAAGGGGTAGTGTGTCAAATGCCTTGTCCAGATCAAGGTAGGTGGTATGCACTGTCTTACCCTCTCCCATGGCCTTGTTGACCTTCTCAAAGAATTTCACCAGACTGAGCAGGCAGGAGCTGCCCTTGATGAAACCTCAATCCTTCCACTTAATTATTTCTGATGGCTGAATAAAACAATCTGCAAATAAGACTCCTTGTGATTTCTCAAAACAAAATGCATAGAATTTTTAAACGCATATTCAAAAGTCTGTACTTACATTTCTTTTAATTTGCTATTTCAGTTCTGCTAATTACAGGAAGTCATTCTGCAACAGTGAACCCAGGACTAAACAGTGCTGTGTCCATCAGTTCTGTTTTAAGATTGAAATCACATTTTTTTATAAAGAAGGTTTTAATATGTCAACTGTTTTTAGGAGTGTTCACATGTTCACAAAGTTATTATGTATCCATTTGTTCGTTCTTATGCAATGTATGTGTTTTAGAATAGATATTTTGTTATGCTTTTATATTATGCCTTTACATTTTATGGCATTGTTGCTTTAAGAAATGTCATTATTTGTACAGGTGATTGTTATATGTTTTATATAAAAGGGCTGTTGGGTAATGTGTACTTCATTCTGAGCAAGTTTCCATTAGAGAAACGAAAGCGCTCAATAAACAGTATTTTTGAGTGGATCTGGACCTCGGTTCTTCTTTTTTCCTCTGAGCAGGAGTTAAGATGTCCTGGCTAAAAGCCTAGGTCGAAATGCCCATAAATCTTTTCTCCATATTGCCCAAACTAGCAAGGTTCACAGACAAATTGTGATTTAAAGTCTCTATAAGCACTGACAAGTTCTCAATAGAAGAAGTCAAATCCTGACATGTACAACTGGAGCTGTGAGCACAGTTTTCACTCCCATTCATCCTTCAACTGATAAAGAACAAAAACCAAAACTTAGAAGAATACAAAATGAAGAGAAAAATGTCACTAAGCACCAGTTTATTCCAAATGTTGAGTGCTTTCGTAAGAACAATGTCAAACTTCTTCAGAACACAGTTTAAAATCACAATTAAGCTTAAATGCAGCAATTAAGTCACATGACTAAAAATTCCACCCCTCAATTAATCCTTAAAACAATACATACATCTAATATAAAGTTATACACATGTAAGCACCTACACACATAAAGAACCTTACCAGTTTAACAAATCTGGCATCAAAATTCCTACTTACAAATACCCCCATATGTACAAGCCCTTAGGAAAACAGAAATTCAACTTTTAATTTTAAAATACTATTTATAGTAATAGATTCATTTAAACCAGGGGGTACAGTGGCATTACTCCTTAGCTGCCAAATCAGTTCTTTACATTCAAGCAAAATTTCATGTGCTCACCCCCCACACTCCTGGTCAAAACTAACCTTTTCTATACAAGAATACTTAAAAGAATGCATGGGAAACCTGATAATATATTTGGCTAATGCATTTTTATCATCTAGCTTGTGAATATCATATTGTTTTTTTGTAAATCCTTGTTTTAAACTTGTTCTTGGTTTTTATACTATATATAGTATTTTAAAATTAAAAGCTGAATTTGTGTTTTCCTAAGGGCTTGTACATATGGGAATGTTGATGCTAGATTTTTTAAACAGGCAAGGATTTTTATATGTGAGTTGGTGCTTATATGTGTATAACTTTATATTAGATGTATGTATTATTTTAAGCATTAATTGAAGGGTGGATTTTTTAGTCATGTGACTTAATTGCTGTATTTAAGCTTAATTGTGATTTTAAACTGTGTTTAGAAGAAGTTTGACATTGTTCTTACGAAAGAGGTCAACATTTGGAATAAACTGGTGCTTGGTGATGCTTTTCGCTTCATTTTTTTTTTTTGTTTTTCTAAGTTTTGGTTTTTGTTCTTTATGTCCATATAGATATTTTTATACAATTTAGTAACATTAATGAAGTTTCATTGGGGAGAAAAATCATATATAGTGAAAATAGGAAGTTAAATGAGTTATAAATAGGCATAGGATGAGAACAGACAGTATAAAAATAGGAGATACAACGAAATTGAAAAGGTAAGGTAAGGGAGGAAAGAAAAGAGGAAAAAAATAAGGGGTTAAAAGGGGGAAGGATGATAATAAGTAAGAAAAAAAGAAAAAAAGGAAGCACAAGTAGAGATCAGTCAGGCCTACTACAGGGACATAGCCATGTTACTTTGAAATGTTCCTTAAGGAGAAGTTTGAATTTGGATGTGCTTTTGGTGTTGAGTATGTTTTGATGTAAATTGTTCCAAATCTTGGTCACTTTATGGGAGAAAAGAGATTCACCATATGTGTTGTTAGATCTACTGACCTTTATGAGTGTTTTGTCAGATGACCTGAGAGACTTACTGCCTAAATATGGTTGCATAATGTTGCACATAGATGGGCAGTTTCTGAGTGGGGAAGGATAGAGGGGATTAGTAGAAGTTGATTGAAGGCTAGTTGGTTGGGTATAATGATAATTATGTTACTGAAACTGACAATTGATAGTTATGATGGTGTATACTATTGGTTGTTAGTTCCATATTTTTTGTCACCTGTGTATTGTGGTACCTTCTAGCCTGGATTGTGAAAGAAAAGTCTCTTGGAACCATATCTGTTAGTCTTTTGACAATTGTTATGATAATGACTGTTTCTTTATCTTAGTATCTCAGTTGCCTCTGAGATTTGTCTACAATTTCTTCTTCTTCATGCAGGCTATCCATCTAATAGTGAAAGAAAATGCCATTGCTGAGAAAAATAAACAAATGGGGCAAGAGTTGTATTTTGACTTTGCTGAATAATATTTAAATTCTGTAAGTGTTTACTGGTATGTATATTGTACACTCCAGTGTTTGTGAGAAAGAGAATCTAGTTAGTAGCATGGTATCACTGGCAATGTGGTATCCAGTGTCAGGCTATAATGGGTAATTCAGGTGGCTACCTCAGGACCCGAAGCTCTTGGGAAGCCCATGCCAGTCATTCAGTAGATTGAAGTTTAAAAATTGTATACTTTTATTAAACCTTTGCTACCTGCAGCACCACTACCTCATTTACATAGCTTTTGTCCACTGCTACAAACTTTAGATAGCTTATGTGCTGAACAAAACAGAAAAATAAGCATTTATTTTTAGTTTTACTAAAAAAACTACTTAATGCATCCATGAGAATTTACCAGTGAGTATTCACAATGCCTACCATTTCAGCATTTGCTGTATGGGTCATTGATGCAGGTATTATGGTACCATTCTGCTAGGGGGAAATATTTATTTATTTTTTAAGAAAGAAATATGTCTTTACTTAAAAATAAATAAACAGTACACAGTGCCCCTATCTAAATCAGTCACAGCTTCAGTTCCTTGCCATCCAATGATTCATTCTGATGACATGAGTAGCAAATCAGTAAAGTGGGTATAAATATATATATATATATATATATATATATATATATATATATATATATATATATAGGAATACTTCCATTGGTCAATTTGAATGTTAGGCTTGCCCCGCTGCAAAAAAGGCTTCTAATTTGCATGGTCTGAGTTTCATCTTCAAAGCAACATAGGCATTTTTGATATTAGTATCTTGACGTTAGTGCTGTTCATGAAAAGTTGATTCAACCTGGATCCCTAAAAAATGTTATCTGTATATCTATCTATCTATCTATCTATCTATCTATCTATCTATCTATCTATCTATCTATCTAATCTGTCTATCCATCTATCTATCTAATCTATCTTATTCACCTCTCAGTCTATCTATATGGGTTCATAGGATCATAGGATCATAGGAAGTTATTTGGCTATTGGCCCCAAGGCCCTTATAAGCCTAGCCAAAGTTTAGCCCATGTTTAGACAAGTCAGCACCCTCAGCCCCTCTCCAGCAGGGACACAGGTGGAATCCTAGGGGTGTATTTTCTGTTTCCTATCCAGTTATCCAGGTTGTGCTTAAAAAGGGATAATGAGGTACTCTGCTTGACTTGGAGAGGTAGTCTATTCCACAGATGGGGGGAGTCTCTGGGACCCAAATCTTTCCTGTCAACAAGTTCTATTGATGTCACAGACTAGATTGAGGTCACACTTGTGGGTTATTTGTGTGGAGCTTGACTTGGGGATATGCAGCAGTCCCACCAAGGCGGGGTCTGAGATGCTTTATATGCCAGACAGAGGTCACCTCTGAGGAGTCTGTATGAAATTGAATACATGGACAGGGCTTTTAGCCTATCTGTGTAGTGTAGATGTTTGAGGTCTTAGATTCTCCTGTGTGAGGAATCTCTGTGGTCTCTCCAGCTGCTGCATGTGCTTTGCAAGTACATCCTGAAGGGGGTGTTGTACTCAATAATTGGCCTTAAAAGGGAAGAATATAGGGATGTTATAACCTCCTTGTCCCTGGATGAGATACCCTTACTTATGAGGTGGACCATGTAGAAAGCTTTCCATACAACAGAAGCAACATGGTGGTCAAAAGTCTATCAACCTGGGTGCCCAAATCCCTCATGACTGATTGCATGCTTAGGATATTGTTATTAATGTGATAATATGTGGGGATGTCACTCTTCCCAAAGGGGATGATGATGAATTTTTTGGCATTCAGCTTGAGGCCACGTTTCTGGCACCAGTCATTTGTTTGCATGAGAACCTCTTGGAGGATGTCCGCATCACTTAGGGAATTGATGACCAGGCCCAGCTTGCAGTCATCTGCAGACTTGGTCAGCCATACTCTACTAATTTTGGCCTGCACCTCAGAGAAGTATATCCCGAATAACAGAGGCACAAGACCAATCACTGGGGTACACCACTCATTACGGGTCTACTGCTTGAAGTGGCATCCCCTATTTTGATTAGGTGGGCTCTGTCAGTGAGCCAGTTTGCTACCCATCTGGTTGCATATGGATTGAAGCCTAGCTGAGAGAGTTTATCTATTATGCCCGAGTGGGGTATAGTGTTGAAGGCTTTGGCCAGGTCAAGGTAGGAGGTGTGCACCGTCTTCCTCTCATCCATGGCTTTAGTGACTGTCTCAAAAAAGTCAACCAGATTTAACAGACATGACCACTCCTTGAAAAAGCCATACTGTGTGAGGCCGGGTGTTTGGAGGTTGCCAATGTTCCTGTTAATGAAGTCCATGATTATCCATTCCATGGTCTTGCAGATCAGACTAGATAGGCTGATGGGTCTATAACCTCCATGACTGGTGGATGCTCCATCTTTGTGTAAAGGGATGACAGTGGCTGTCCTCGACTCAGCTGAGACAAAGCTGGTACTCAGGCTTTGGTTGAATAGGGTGATTAATGGTGCTGCAATTCATGCCTGAGTTCCTGTAGGATGCATCCTGGGATGTTATCGGGTCCCATGGAGGCTGTATGTTTTGCCTTTGAGAGGGCAGTGATGACCTGTTCCCTAGAAATAAGGGGAGGAGGGCAGGTACTAGGGGTGTCCTGATTTACAGATAGGGGGGGCAGAGGGGTGACGTTTTCACTGAATCTTTCACCCAGTAGGTTGGCTGTATCTATAGCATTTATGTATTTGGTGTCCTTGACCACCAGTTCTGAATAGATCTGGATGGTTCCTTTGAGACTGCGGACATATGTGAAGAAGGGCTTATGACTGTCTCTAGTAGATGTGGCCAATTTGGACTCAAAGTTGGCTTTACAGGATTTCACTAGAGCTTTTATTTGTTTGTTCAGGCTAAGGAGAGATTGCTTCCAATTGTGCACCTGCACCTTCTTGGTCCTGGACAGCAATTTTTTTCCTTTTGTTATATAGTTTATTTATTGGAGATGTTCATCAGACAGGTTTACTGTTCCTTGCGGATGATGATTTTGTCCTGTCAGGTATTCCTGATTCCATGCATCTATATAAATGCTTGTATAGTACTTTGGTGTAGATTTCATCATTGTGGCCAGTTCCTAGTAGGAACTACCTACAGGAGGGGAGGGCTGTGAAGTTGTTTATACCATCCCTCATGAGGTTGTAATCACCTTTGGAGAAGTTTTTTTGTTTGACCTTAGTCAGAGGGGGGTCAGGGGAGATGGTGACTTCAAAAGTGACCACTTTATGGCTGGATCTTAACAGGGAGGATGATACTGTAGGGGTGCTGCAGTGGTTACTCATGTTGGATAATACCAAGTCCAAGATATTATCACCTCTTGTGGGGGTATCAACTAGCTGTTCCAAGGCATTTGCATTGATAAAATCAAGGAATCTCTGAGCATTTGTGTTCTGGCATGAGTAGTTTTTCCAGTCTATGTTTGGGTAGTTACAGTCACCCAGGATCAGGGCAAAGGGTTGAATCTTGATAGATTCGAAGAGGTCCAGATAGGTGGAGTGGGCATCTTGAGTCAAATTTGGGGGCCTGTAGCTAGCTATGATTTGAATAGGGGTTTTGTCAATGGTTAACTGCATCTGGAGTATCTCCTGTGTGTCATGCCTTATGACCAACCTGGAGGTGTGTGTGTCTTTAATATATGTTGAAACTCCACCTCCTTTGGCTTTGCTGCCCACAGTTTGGGGTCTGAATGTATGATAGGATGAGTAACCAGGTAAGGTTGGGGTGCTCTCTGCAGCTTTGAATCAGGTTTCTATGACTGCACAAATGTCAGCATCTTCCAGGGTTAAAAATGCTTGCAATTAGTGCAGCTTCATGTCTGGACTCCTAGAGTTTAGTAGCATTACCTTTATTTATGTATTTTTTATTTATTTTATTTATTATTTGTTGACCGTGAAAGTCCGACTAGGTTCCACAGAGCCTGTTTTCAGCGGAGGCCCAGGGAGAAATGCTCCAGATGCATGTCTTTGGAATGTGGGAGGAAACTGGAGTACCCGGAGGAAACCCACATGAACACAGGGAGAACATGCAAACTCCACACGGAAGGCACTCCAGCCAAGAATCCAACCGGAGAACCTCTTGCTGTAAGGCGACAATATAAACCACTGCGCCGCCCCTTTAATTTGCATTTTGTTGACATTTTTATGTTGGTAGCCTTTGCCAGAAGCCTTTAGCCCAAGTGAGACAGATGCAGCCCATCTCTAGCAAAGCATCGTGGTCTGTCGATCATATCTTCCCAGGCTGTCAGGTACTGGATCCCCCTGGAATGACACCAGAAACTAAACCAATTGTTAAAGTCAATCATTTTCTTTTTGCATTGTGCATCATTCTGGGTGACAGTAGAATGCTGCTTAAGGCTAGGGACATACCTGCCTGGGGCACATATTCAGCAAGCTCAATCATGCCTCTCTTCATATAATCCCAGAGATGTACATCTCAAGTTGTTCACTCCAACATGGACTATAACAGAGTCATAACATACCTGTTGTTGGGAGACTTGAATGCATGTGTGATATAGCAGATTCTGGTACCTGACAAACAACTAACCGCGACTTTCTTCTTATCCAGCCTGGTGAGATGCACATCTGTGTGTCTCACAATGGAGTCTCCTATGACTAATATGTTCGGTTTATGGTTAGGGCCTAGAAGTTGTGAGACACATGAGTGTGGACTATGCATGGTATGTGGTGTGGAGGGTTGTAGAGTTTGCATGTGTTTTAGCCTCTGAGGTCTCCTTTGTTTGGGTTTGTTTTTGTCAGTGTATATTGTATAGTTGTGGGTGGTATTTGAGGTGTAGTGATCGTGCTGACAACCTTCTCAGTTCCAGATATACTGGCTTGTGGGAGAGACAGCTTAGACTTTAGGTTCTAAATGTAATTGCATCTCTCACAAATTGTGTTTCTAAGTGGTATTAGTAGATGGTTGTCAATGTACATGAGGCAGTTGCTACACTATCTCTGGATGCCCATATCAACCAGGCTGGCAGGAGAAACTGCAGGAAATTGTCCATCCATATTTTCAGAATCTGAGGGAGAGAGGCCAGGGAGACCTAAGGGGTAGGCCTAAAGCTCACGTGCTTAAACCAAAACTAAGAGGCTTAGAATAACACTTACACTTTAAACATGCTAAAAACAAGCAGTAATGAATGCAACCGAAAAGATGCAACTGACACTTTAGAGAATAAGTAGCAGAAAAGGCAACATGAAGTAATAGAGTAGGAGGAGGAAACACAAATACTGTAAAAGCAGCTGAATAAAGTTTTTTTTTTTATTTTAGTAAAGCAGAAAGGGAGAAAGGAGGAACAAAAGATAATTCAAGGTTAAGAAACTATGGGGGTGGGCGTTCCCAAATGTTCTATATGTATTAGATTGAATGAGCTAATGAGACTGGACTGGGAGGAGTGTCCCAGATCAAATTTGCAGTAGGGTGGGCAACTGCAAAGCCACCAAGTTTAAGAAAAAGACAGCAATGGGGAGTGGGGTGGAAAAGTATGCTACAGCTACTAGCTACACTATTTTAAGCAGGAAGCACTATTGAAATGTTTATCACAGCAGAAAACAGCAGTGAGTCACTAAATGAAAATTATAAACAAAAAAGGAGCAAGGAGACTCAAGAGAAGGCTTTTAACTGCAAACAAATACGTTATATGATGCACTCCTTGCCAGGAAAATCAGAACAAACAAGCAGATGCTTAACAAATGGAGAAAATTTCCAGTTAATAACTTTCACAGAGTGAAACTAGCTAAAAAGGCTTTACAAACAACGAGACAGTAACAAAAGTGATTTAGCAGGCCCAGTAAGGAAGACAATTGCAGTACAACAGTAAAGATTAGTTTATAGCAGAAAAATACAGTAAAAAGTAGGCAGTAGACAATAAAAAGTGAAATAAATGGTAAGAATAAGCAATAACTAGTAAAAATAAGCAAGAAAACAGAATACTTATTTTTATATATCACAGATCAGAGTTGTGGTTAGTGCCCCTCCTACGTTCAGCTCAGTGTGAACAAGCAGAAACCCTCTCAAAGGTAGGGCTTAAGTACCAGAAGGTTCAAACCTGAAACAACTTTAAAAAAGCTCAAAAGAACCAATGAGGTGCTTACTCCAAGCCCTAGACCAGCCAAACTTTACCATCCAATGGCCATTCAACACGATCCTCTTACTAAAGTGAAGAATGGCTTCTGCTAATCCAAGATGGCCTGGAAAATGTGTTCAGAACAAACAGCCATTTCAAACAAACACCCATGCCCAGAGACAGAAAACCTGGAACTGGACTATGCTACAGCTACTAGCTACACTACTGTAGGCAGAAAACACTACAGAAATGTTTATCACAGCAGAAAAAACAGCAGTGAGACACTAGATGAAAGTTTTAAACAGAAAAAGGAGCAACAATGTTCTAAAGAATGCTTTTAACTGCAAACAAATCAGTTATACGATACACACCTTGGCAGGAAAATCAGAACAAACAAACAGATGCTTAACAAATTCCAGTTAATACCTTTCACAGTTTAAAACTAGCTAAAAAAGCTTTACAAACAGTGAGACAGTAACAAAAGTGATTTAACAGGCCCAGTAAGGAAGACAATTGCAGTACAACAGTGCAGATTAGTTTACAGCAGTAAAATACAGTAACAAGTAGGCAGCAGACAATAAAAAGTGCAGTAAATGGTAAGAATAAGCAATAACTAGTAAAAATAAGCAAGACAATAGGATACGTATTGTTATATATCACAGATCAGAGTTGTGGTCAGTGTCACTCCTCCGTTCAACATAGTGTGAATAAGTAGAAACCCTCTCAAAGGAAGAGCTTAAGTAAAAGAAGGTTCGAACCTGAAACAACTTAAAAAAACATTCAAAAGAACCAATGAAGTGCTTACTCCAGGCCCTAGACCAGCCAACCTTTACCAGCCAGTGGCCATGTCAAATGCTCAAACTATCAAAAGTTTGAGCACTTGAAATCCCAGCAGAATAGCTTGAAAATTCATTTTTTACAGTTTGATAGTATTTGGTTGTACAAGATTGTCATACACTGGGGAATGGGAACCCTTTCCCCACTGCAGTGCAATCTCGGTGTTGGTATATATAAGGGGTATAGTGGGTGTAAATTCTGTTATACATATTATGTACAATATATACTGTTTACCTTTTTGGATCTATATCACTTTGTCAAATCTCACATCAGAGAATACCTCTTTGTTGAACATCTATTAATCAAAGCTTCTAATCAGCAAAGTAACTTTTCAGTGAAAATTTTCCTAGGGCAAACCAACAGTAGGCCACCCTAACGACAGAAAACAAGATCATAAAACATAACACCTATCCAGGTTGGGGCTATGGGTCCCACACCCCCTAACTAAATATACCAACTCCGAGATCTCACTATAGTGGGGAAAAGGCAAATTCCAGATAGTGAACAATCGTTATTTTGCCCTAGGAAAAATTTTGCTGAAAAGTCCGTTCACTGTACAAGCTTCAATAAATAGGTATTCAACGAAGAGATATCGGCTGATGTGGAATTCAACAAAGTGATATAGACCCACCTTTTTGGGGAGTTTATTGGAAGCACTGTACACTGTACAGGTTCATAGGTATATACTAGGCTAATAGTGACAAGGGCCTTTTAAAACCTACCCATGTTCTGAAATATTCACCTAAAGATTATTTTAAGGGGTATATTTTAAGGGATATATGTAAGCTAGGACAAGGTTGGTCAAGCATTTAGAGGCTGTCCTTGTCCATTAGAGATATGGGAACCAGTCCAGGGTGAATTTCCGATTTTCCATCCCCTGGTCCAAGTTATGTTTGAGTAGGGTTAGGGATGAACTCTGCTTACCCTGGATGGAAAGCCTGTTCCAGAGAAGAGATATTCCAGAGACACATACCTGTTTTTCCAAAATGTCCTACTAATGTTGCAAGCAAGGTTCAAATCTCTGGAATGGGTAGTTCTGATGCTTCTGAGTACTCTTGCCACTATGAACCTACTCCCCTCTCTATTATATGGTTCTTCTATATTCAGCAACCCTCAGGTCACCCAAAAATCTAAACTAGAACAGAGTTACAACAAGGTAGTTATACTTTCAGCTAGTACAAGTCAAAAACTGGGAGCCATTATTGAATCCCCAAATGATGTGAATATTCTACAGAAGGTCCTTATAGAAACAGATGTCTGGTGCCAGAGCCATGGGCTCAAGCTTAATGCCAAGAAATTTATAGTTATCTTCTTTGGAAAAAAACATGTACCCATAAATTACCACATAGATGGCAGTACACTAAACATCGAAAGTGTGATGAGAGACTTAGGGACACAGGTGGACAGTGGTATCACCTCAATAACCACATTGCCACAACAGTCAGGAAATCCTTCTATGTGGCACACCTCATCACTAAGGGCTTTTCATCCAGAAAAAAGGAGGTCATTGTCCCACTGTACTCATCCCTCATTAGACCCATTATAGAATATAATGCCCCATTTGGTATGTTCCTCACAAGACATCTGCAACAGCTGGAAAGGCTGCAGAAATACCTCACTAAAAGAATCACATGCCTAAAACAGATGCCATATGCCGAACGTCTAAAAAACCTCCAGCTATACTCTGTGGCATATCATCTACTCAGAGGCGATCTCTGCTTAACATACAAGGCCATGTCAAACCCCGAGCTGTTGGACATGCTCCACTTAAAGAAATCCCAATCCCTCAGAGCCACATGCTCCAGGGATCTAAACTGTGTCATCACAATGAACAAAACATGTTGGAGGGATAGGTTCCTGACCCAGAGACTCACCAAACTCTGGAATAGACTGCCCATACATGTCAAGCAGAGAACATCCTTGGCCCTCTTCAAAAGGAACCTTGATGATTGGATGGGAGATAGGAAATTCACCCCCGGGATCATGTCAGTTGCCCTGCTAGACAGGGGTCCAGGGAAGTAAATATTGTGAGAAGAGGTATCCAGGGAATTGTTATGGCTAAGCTTGTATAGGCTCTAGGGCTGACAGTCTAGTACCAACTTATGAACCTATAAGAATACATTACAGTTCTGCACCATCCATCCATCTTCAACCCCTTTTTTGGTTAGAATTATATCACCAACTAAATTATATCCAATGTCACTTAACATGCAAAATTATATTTAATCTCACTTCCTTCTCAGCTGTAAGTATAATTCTCCACTGCTACTTCCCAAAAACTGTCACCTTCAATCTTCAGAGAAAAAAAATTACCTGACTTCTATAAGCCTAACAAAAACTGCAGTCAAAGTCTGCAATTACAGTATGTAGTAACAGACTGGAATACAATCCCTGTACCAGTCAGGGCAATTCATGACATTAATTTATTTAAGTTGTAACTAAAAGAATTCCTGTCAGATTCCTGGTTTTGTACTTGTTGCCCTCTTAATCTCAGCTGCTCCTCTTCTAATACCTATACACAGCCTATCTTTCCTTTACCTTGTTTTTATTTCCCTTGCTGTTAATGTTGCTTTTACTCTATATTTCTACTGTCTCCCATATCTGCCCCACTTATTACCTCTAACAAATACTTATTTCTCACTCTCTCCCCTCCTTTCCTTTCCTCCTCTCTCTCTACTGTTTGAAAGCTCCACTTGGACATTTGCTTTATGAGTGAGTAATAAACTCAAGCACTTAAAACATGTCAACACATTTCAGTGTATTATATTGTATTTATTTTGTTTTAATGATGGTATATGTGCTGCATTCTACATTGCATATAAATATTACATCAGTCTAGGTATTAACAGTATACTGCAGTATGATGTCAGTTTTCACTTATGTATATGTATTTCTGTTCTCATATCAGCGGAGCTTTTCTCCCCAGGCATCTGCTAAAAATGGATAAATTTAGCCAGCCGGATATTCCTGGTAAATAAATGTCAGTCAATCAATCAATCCACAGGGGAGAAAGCTCCAAGGCCTGGAAATCTCATTGTATAAATATAGATATACATATAGATATATGTTGTCAACACTTAAGGGGCAAGGAAGGTAGCAACTAGAAGCTTTCCTTGCAATTGCAGTAAAGTCTCAAGACCCAGTAAATTGATGGGGGTCTACCAATTCCTGTAACAAAAGCTGTTTTAGTAGCATGAGATGGCAGAGAAGTGTTTTTCAGTTCTAGTGCTATGATGTTCTGTTGTATGAAGGACAAAACTTCTTCTGTAGTGCTGAATGACTGACTTGCTTATTGCTATCAAAACACCAAGATTGAAAGGTGTCTGAAGGAAGCCTGATCATTAGTCTTGTAACATACGGCCCTGATGCTTGCAAATGTTCTCCTTTTCATCACTTTTGTTGCGTAGACATCTTGACATAGTTTTACAGAGCAGTCACACACAATAAAACTTTTCACTGATTGAAAAGCTGTTTATCTTTGAAATGTGGGAGTTTGAAGACTATTCTGTGTGCAGATCTATTTTTCCCCTGGCTGATCATATAGCCCATTTAATCTCAATGGAACCAGGGGGTCTGCACAAGATCAACTAGATGAGCAAGTAAAATGCTTTGTTTCATCTCTTAGGCTGAAGTTGTTGCAGAGTTACTTATTTTCCATATTTGACTAAAGTACTGGTTGCTTGATAATCTGCAATAACTTACCTGATTACATGATTGAGACAATTGGAGATTTACTGATATTTCCATAAATGTGGTTTTCATAATACAGTTTTCAAACTCTGCAATGTTTGCTTCATTTAGAGCTTTCTGAGACTCCTTTGACATTAAATCTATTAACATGTTAGGTTTGTCCTCATGGTAACCAAAATGGACAAGGTAGTAAGTGTGTATTACTGCTGTCAGTCTGTTATGTCATTTTGCAATTTGACACAAGATTAAGAGACAGAAAACTGTCTAGATTTCAAGATGGTTAGTAATTATAGTGAGATACTCCTTTTCTCTTTACTTGGCTGCAGTTGTGACAAGAAAAATAGTTTAAAAGATTCCATTTTTTGATCTGCACTGTTGTTGCCCCATGGAGATGGCAAATTCCCATCACTCATGATGTTGTCAACATTTGGTACAAGAATTGCCGGGCACGGATGAGAAGACAAGCTGCATCTACAACCAATGCACATTAGCAATGTTCCAGAAGGGTTATAGGATTCTCACTGTTGCAGTGACAAGTGATGCGCCTTGAGAGTCTTGCATATTATTAATAAACTGTACTGACCTAGCACAGATTAGGAACTGTATAATTATTAGACACCAGTGGATGGGTGGTTTAGAGGTAACAGACCCCAGGGATTTTAAATAATTTAGCTATTCTAACAAAGCTTGGCATTTTTTATATTACATTGTACATCCAGTGCTTTGTTATTACAAAAGCTGGCAGCTTTACCAGACTGTGTTTGTTGAACTGATTTCATTACTGACAAAATTACAAAAACATTTTATTTAAAATTGTGCATTTCTAATTACTACTGTATGACTGGGGAATCATTTTAGATAACAATAAATATATATCTGAAACTTTTTAAAGTAAGAAGATTCTCAGAGGAGAACAGCAATTTTACTGTTCCCATTTCAATACTGATTTGGAAGAAATTTAATTAACAAAGCACCAATGTTATGTTGGAAGAAAATAAGTGTCTGGAGTCTAGAAGAATTGATTGCATGTCCTTTGTTTTAGTGAATAAGTGTTTGCCACTGTGAATAAATGAAATAATCAATTGGGCATGTTTGTTTTCAGTAATAAACTGTCTCTGGGAGTGATTAACTTAAATAATTGTTTGGGGTCTGAAGGTAGCTGGTTACTGTGTCGTATTCTGCTTTTCATTGGTTGGCAGTTCTCGCCTCTCTTCTAATTCCATATACAAAATGCATCTACCAGATATCAATTTTAATGCATTGCCAGTGGCTAATTTGGATGCTAGAGATTTTCAGGCTTGAGTTTCCCTCTCAGAATAATTTGAAGAAAAAGATGGTGTTTGCCTCCAAGACATTTTTGCATGAAAAACTTACAATGAACAAAACTTTCAAAATAAAATGTAATTATGTACAGAATATATTTGTATTTTTAAACAGCAAGCTATAGATATCACTAAAGAGATCTGCATAGGACTCTGGAGTAGTTTGCGTTCAGAATCCTCATATGGATCAAAATGATTTTGACTCGTTTCAGACTTATTTTGCATGTTAATATACATTACAGTAACACGATTCAAAAACATTTCCTTGTCAGTGGTACTGCTGTTTCTCTCTCTCTCTCTCTCTCTCTACACTTTAATTTTACAGCACATGTAAACAGAGTTCTGTGTACAAAAGGCTTCATTCTGATTTCATGAAATTATTTTTAAGACAGCTGTGTTCTGCTATGAAGCCATTCTTTGGGCTTGCATTACAAATGCTGTGTACTGCTGAATTTTTAGTGTTATTTATTAAAATAAAAGATAGTTTGGTTGTGGTTGCAGGATTTTGATATTCCTTTTAGCCCTTTTTTTCACTCAGCCTGTCACAGCCTGAAGTTAACCATGCATAAGCCCATTTGTTTCCTTATCTGTCTGGCTATAGGCCTCACATCACCCATTTTTGTGTTCTCTCTTCAGTGTTGAGTTGTGTTGTGGGGGAAAGGGCCCAGTTGTTAAGAGTATGTCATCCTTGACTGGGTCGACAGGTTTTAGTTTGCATTTTAAGCTCTTCCTGATGGCTGGTAAATATGGTGCAGTGCCTTGTTTCAGTGAACGGAATTCAGTTGCATGCTTCAAAACAGATGTTTTTTTGGCTGGAGTGTGAAGAGTCCTTGGCTAGGTCAATGACTGTCTGCTCCCTGTTGTACAAAGTTGCCATACTAGATCATCCCTGTCGTTCGTCTAGTAAGGCTGAAGTAGATGAACATTGTGGGTTCTGTTCAAGTAGCTTTATTATATACAAACACAAACATACATACAAACTAGTTTCATGCGTATAAGTTGACACTCTGGCTGTACTCAAAAAATGGCACTGAAGTTAGCAAGTGTCTGCTATTTATACTGCATGTTCAGGTCTTAGAAATGCTTCTTAAAGGCACAACACATCTGTTATTCTACATCCTTCTTCTTTGAAAAATAACATTGACAATATTGACTGACATGCTATAGGTGCAAAATAATTTTCCATCATGCATTTACACAAAACTAGATACATATATACAACTACGTCTAAGTTGAAGTGTATCTCACACTGGCCTGGAGATATGACCATATTGTGTTACATATAAATTGGAATTGGAATTAGCAACTGGGATTGTCTCTGCTGAATGTTCATCTTTAGGGATGTTATGAACATTATCAGAAATGGTAGTGGGAATCAAGACATGTTCTGTGACAGGAACACTGTCTGAATCACTCTGAGATTTAGAGTCTATGTCACAGGAACAATGCTGTGATAACGGTTCTGGTACAGGGAGTAGATGTCTTCAATTCCTCCTGTAGCCCACACCCACAGATTTTACAAGATAGGATCTAAGATTTTATAAGATAGTATTTGTGTTACTTGACCAATCTGGTTGAAAGCTTTCACCATTTGTATCCTCACTGTCTCTTCGTCTTTCGATGGATGAAGAAATCTGCTCAATTTGTCATAGCTGGACTTCTGTAAAGAACACTTTCTGAACAATTGGTTTTTGATTGCTTTGTTGTTCTTAGCTTTAAGCCTCAATAAACTGGAACTGATAAGCAATGTTGTTCTGGTTTGCCTAGACAGAAGTCTTTGAGCAGGTGAGTCAAGTATATTGCCACAGGTTATGTTTCTGAAATTGAGTAAGTTTAAAAAGACATTGGTATTGTCATGCATTGACTTCTCATGTAATTGCTTTTCTCTCTGTACTGCATGTTCAGCTAGTCCATTTGACTGTGGATATTCTGGAATACTGGTAACATATACAAAGTTCCCATCTCTTGCACATTTCTGAAATGACTGACTGGTAAATCGGGTACCATTTTTAGAGATAAGCTTTTGTAGACTTATATGGACTGAGAAATAATGTTTCATCTTGATAATAACAGTAGTAGAAGTTAAGTTGGGTAGTAACTCAATCTCAAACCAGTTTGAATAAGACTCTACTAGTACTAACTAATGTTAATTGTTCCACTTGAATATATCAGTGGCCGCTGTTGCCAAGGTAGTTCAGGAACTTGACTTAGCTAAAGTGGTTCTTTTTGCAAATGCGGTTTAGTACTACTGCATACTGAACAAGAAGAAAATACTTTATCGATGTCTTTTGCTAGAGAAGGCCAAAATACTAGTCCTCTCGCCCTTCTTTTGGCAGCTTCGGAACCTTGGTGACCATGATGCAAAATCTGGATGTATTCTTGTTGTAAGGAACAGGAACAACAATTTTGGTACCTTTGAAAATAATGCCAGCTTCCATCAACATATCATCTCTGTAAGGAAAGTAGGGTTGCACATCAGGTGGTACACTAGATTGTTTTGATGGCTAGCCAACATTAATGCAGTGGCTGAGCTTTTGCAAAATTCGATCAGTTGTATGATCTCTTAGCTCATGAAGTCTTGTGGTATAAAAATGATGCACTTCCATGACATCAAAGTCAAAATTCCCTGCGTCAAGCTATTCCGTTTTATTTCTGGGTTATCTGGATAAGGTATCAGACAGATAAAGAAGTTTGTCTCTTGTATAGACCATTTTGTAGTTGTACTTTTGCAATTTAAGCATCATTCTTTGTAATCTTGTTAGAGCTGAATGCATAGGCTTCTTTAAAATAGTAACCAGAGGTTGATGATCAGTTTTAATCAGAATATCTCGATCATAGATATAATCACGAAACTTGGAACATGCAAACACTATTGTCAAAAGTTCTTTCTTTATCTGAGCATATTTTATTTCAGTTTGGGTAAGTGTTCTAGATGCATAGGCTACTGGTATACCCTCTTGAAGAATAACTGCGCCAAGACCAAATTCTGAAGCATCACAGGAAAAAGTTACTGGTTTATTGACATCATAGTATCTTAATTTAGGTGGAGTAGCTATTTTCTGCTTAAAGTCTTCAAATGCTCTCTGGTGCTGTTCTAACCATGACCATGTAGCATTCTTACATGTTAGCTCTGTCAAAGGCACTATCCACTCACTGAAATCTGGTATAAACTTGATTAAATAGTTGACCATACCTAGAAAATGTTGTAGAGCTTGAACATTATCTGGTGCTGGCATCTCAAGAATGGCTGCTTGCTTGGATGGGTCTGGTCTCAAGCCAATGCTAGTAAATAAATGACCTACATATGTAACTTCTGGTAGTCTGAATTTGCACATTAAAGGATTGAGCTTTAAGCTCACTTCAAGTGCTTTGTCTAGAACTATGTTAAGGTTTCTGTCACGCTCTGCTTCACCATTGCCCCCTGACTAATAAATCATCTACTATTATGGCACAAGGATAACCTGAAATAATGTGCTGCTTTGTACACTGAAAGAGTTCACTTGCAGAATTTATTCCAAAAGGCATCCTAAGAAATCTGTATCTTCCAAATGTGGCACTGAATGTTGTCAGTAACGAAGATTTGCAATCAAGCATCACTTGTCAAAATGAAATTATTGCATCTAAGACAGAAAAAAACAGTGGCATTCAGTATTAGAGGTGTGACTTCTTCAACTGTACACACAGGATGATGCAGTCTTTTTAATTCTTTATTCAAATCTCTTGGGTGAATGCATATTCTGATTTTGTCTGAGACTTTTTAGTGCCCTGCTCCCATGGGTGACACCCATTCGATAGGTTCTGTAAGTGGACAAATTACACCTTGCTGCAACATTTTTGTCCAGCTGAGCTTTGACTTTATGCTGCATAGCTATCGGAACTTTTCTAGCTGGTCTGACTACTGGACTGATATCTGGGTCTAACTTCATTGAATACACAACTGGAAGCTTCCCTACTTGTCATCAAAAACATCAGCATACTCTGAAAAAATAGTGTTAGTGAAGCTGGAACTGGGACATGTGCTTACTTGATGAACTTCTTTGATAAATAAAAGCAGATTCATTCTCAAACTGTCTCTGAGACTCAATAATGATTGCACAGGTCTTCGAACTATATAGAATAATAAGCTATAACAGTTCTTGGCCACATAACATGAAAGCACTACTGAGCCTTCAGTTTGAATTTCTTCACCTCCATAAGCAGAAAGGTTTGCACAACTTGCCACATTTAGTTGTTCACCAGTTCTCACCTTAGTAAAAGTATCTGCAGACATAACATTACACTTTAAACAAGTGTCTACTTTGAGTTCAGTAGATTTACCATTGATCTGGACAGTACAAATTACTTCATTCTTTCCCAAGAAATCTACTGCATCAATCTTTTCACCAATTACCGATACACCATCTACATAGAAAGTAAACTGTAGCAGTTCAGCTTGATCAGTTTCCTTTTTACTATAAAAGACTGAGGCTTACTTGATTTGCAAACATTTTGAAAACGGTTTAATTTCTTACATTTATGGCATTGCTGACCAAATGCTAAGCACTTTTTTCGATAAATAAAAGTTGATTTGGGTTTTGCTGATTCACCATTGTATGGTACTGAAACAATAAAGCTTGATTTGGGTTTTGCTGATTCACCCTTGTATGGTACTGAGCATGCTCAATTAACTGAACTAGTCTTAGAACTTACTGGAAAGTTGCGGAACCTCCTAGTGAAACTCACAGGGGCAACAGCTGGCATGTGCTTAGGCCTGTTTCTACCTGCTACATGCTGCATGCTGTCTACATTTGCTCTGGATCCTGTTGAAGCCATGCTTTTATCACTTGCAAGCATATCTGTGTGCCTTTCTGTAACTTCATGAATTTGACATATCTCAATGGCTTTACTCAGCATTAAGTCATGGTCATGAAGCAAAATCTTTCGCACAGCAACATTATTAATACCACACACGAGCCTGACCTTTATTAACTCATGTTTTAAGTCACCAAACTTACACATCTTAGCTTTATTTCTCAGGTCAATAATGTAAGCTGCAATAGTTTCTCCTTGCTTTGATCTCTTGTGTAAAACAAATGCTTCTCTACTGTAACATTGGTCTGGGGGTTACACATTTCTCTAAAGTTGCGCTTCAAACACTTGAGGTCTTCCCTTGACTCAGTCTGCATAATAATATGATGATTTTCCCCTTCACCTTCATATACTGCTGGTGCATATGCAATGAACGCCGACTTTCTATGGCCTCTGGCCCTGCTAGGTTTAGTAAAATGAATACCCTGGTGCATGCATCTTTATCAGAGTAAGCTGCTTGTATGAATATATCATACTCTTTATTTATTTGTTTATTTATTTATTTATTTACATTTGTTGTCCGGGAGTATCCTACTCTTGCTCAAATATTCACCAATCGTCTGCCATATTCTGATCAAACACAAGTGGTAGCAGTTTGCATAGCTGTCTGCCATATTAATACATCTCAGTGAAGACTTTTGCAGTATGCAGGAACACACACACATGTACATATGCCTGAAATTTATGCCAATACTTGCAACTACGCCCAACAGCACAACAAGTCTCTGTATAACTAAATTTTGTGAAATACATTTCCTTGCCACTGCAATACTCTTGAAGTCACTTATTTTAAGAAACATTTCAAATAACTGCACTGTGTGAATAAACTGGACAGAAGAAGCTTAGAGTAAGAAACATTTCGATGTAATTGGACTTTGAGAATAAACAGTACACAGCCCATTGAAATTTCCCCAAAATGGCTGTACTTTGCTAAACAACTCTGTATAGTGTAAGAAGCACTCTGTAATGGTGGCACTCTGCGAATAGACACACCTAGCACAATAAACTTTTCAAAATGGATGTATTTGACTGCACTTTCTGAAATAGTGGCACCTTGTTTCACAACAAACTCTTTGGAATAAATGAACAGTAATAAACACACACTGTAAGCACTTTTACACACTTTGAGAAACTTCGCATAACTATTCTGTAACTATAACTAACTTCAGAGCTCCAATCAGTGTGAAGTAGTAGTTTATACCAAGCTACAGTAATCTGCCAAAAACATGCAGTCACCTTGCTTTATTTATACTCACTGTGCCCTTTTTGCCTGTTGTTATATTCGTTTTGCTCATTTAATCTCTTTTCATGCCCATTATATTTCCTTGTGCTCATTTTAACTCTAAACATACTCATTCAACTTTAAACATGCTCGTTTTTTAATTCTGAGGTAATTCTGAACCCTTTATGTGCTTTTCTGATGCTTGTTTTATCAAATCTCTTAATTTCATACATCTTGTTTAATTAATAAAGTGTTTATGCTTTCCTTTTGCTCAATAAACATTTTCATGCTATTCATTTGTTTAGTAATGCGTTTTGTACCCTTGTAATGCTCCTGTTTATCTTTTTTATAAAATAAATCATTCGTGCAAGTTTTCATTACCTTTAGTTCATTTCTGTCCCTTTTTTTGCTCTCAGTTCTAGGGCTCAGAGTGCAAGGTGGAGGCCTGGTACTGGCTGGTACATGACCTCACCAGTGCTACAGGTACCCTCATACAGGTGAGCAGGTCTGTCACCACTATGATGACCTGAAGCATCGGAAGGGGGATCTTCTGGACACCTGGGTCTGGGAAACTTGGGCTGGTAATAACCCCATAAGTTTGTAAGTACTGTTAGCATTAT
This sequence comes from Protopterus annectens, assembly GCF_019279795.1. Lineage (NCBI taxonomy): Eukaryota > Metazoa > Chordata > Ceratodontiformes > Protopteridae > Protopterus > Protopterus annectens. The sequence continues at coordinate 1,207,523,678 of NC_056746.1, read as the reverse complement.
TTTACCAATACCTAATCTGAATGTTTGATAGATAGGTATGCATAATGATGTGGTTCTCTCCATACAGCTGCAGAGGAGAGAGCTCACAACCTAGAGGTTCATGCAGGTTGCTTGGCCAGGTTGCACTGTGACTGTTGTGTGTACAGATTAATCTGCAATCTATAGTCAAGTAAGCAAGAAAGAGTAAAGCATTAACTGCCAATAGGTACACACAGTAAAGATTTGTGTATTGCAATGAATGTGGATGTAGGCCTATACTGCAATAATTGACTACTGCCAAGTATAGTGCAATAATCAGGGAAGACTAAAGCACTAATCCTGATAATGTCAATGAAATAAAGTTTCTACTGCAATAACTGTGGAATTACAGCTGTATTACAACACCTGCATTATATCAACTGTTGTGCAATAAAGACTCAAAACTATGCCATTAACTGCATGAAGGTACCCCTAATAAAACTGCATTGTGTCATATGTATGGAATTAGGGCTGTTTCACATGAAATCAAGTATGACAACTGCTCTGTAATAGAAATGCAAAAGAATACCAATACCTGCCTCAAGGTATATCTAATAAAGAGTGTTATACAATAACTGTAGATTTAGACCTGTAGTACAAGAAATGCATTATGACATCTGTTCTGCATTAACATCTGAAGCAATAGCATGAACACTCAAGGTATACTGTGTATATCAGGATTGTCTTATGTTAATCTTTGCATTTCAGCTATATGCATTCATGCTCCGATGTACGGTGCTGCAGGCAAGTATGACAGTGTAATAGCTGTAAACTGCAAATATACTATGTGCAATTGTATATGGATGAGGTAGCCAACCCAATAATATTATATGGTTTGTAGACTTCACAGATATTTACACCCACTAACAGTATATTGTGTACACCTGCATTCTATATAGTAATGTATAGTTTACCTAGTATCTCTGTCATGCATGAATCTCATGTATATGTGTTCAACAGTCACTGTAGTGTAGTACAAAATTGTAGTACTATTACCAGGACAAAGTTTGTTTCCAGGTGAGCTCTAGGCAAATATCAGTCAGTCAGCAGTTAACAGTGGCTCAGTAGCTCAATTTGTTAAATGCTCTGTCTAAAGTACATTTTTCCACACACGGACCAGGGTTTGAATCCAGTGCCAAGTAGTAATAAATATTACTGAATCAGTATTCTGTATTGCTGAAAGATGCTTTCTCCACAGGAAATATAGGGAAATGGGTGAAGTAGCCCTTATTATCAATAAATAATTTGTATGCTCAAATGTAACAGACTGTTAACAGCATTGACCAGGAATGTGATAAGACTACATAAAATAAAGGCAAAAAGTATAGTAATAAAAGCAAATAAAATAAATAAAGTTTGTAATCTTGGTATATCTGTATGCTTGAAGTGTCTTTGAAAGTTTGCTGAAGGTCTATCCCCATGCCTGCCAAGAACGGCATGATAGTTGTTTACTCTCTGTACTGTACACATAGATGTCTCTCAAGTGTCATGCTGTCACGGACTGCAATTACTGTTGTGTAATCCCTCTGACAAAGATGTATCATCAACATGATTATGTCAATAGCACAGGCACACTACATCAGTCTAAAGTACACCTTGGTAGTTATATAGATCCACCTGATGTGTAAGTGTTCTCTGTAGTTGTGGACCTGCAGGTGTTACTGCTTAGCCCATACTTTCCAATGCGGATAGCTTGAGAGGCATGTACATGCTACAGCAGCAAAAGAGCACTGTTATACATGAAGGACAGACCTGTAGAGTATATAGCAATACTGTAAATTATACAGCCTATACCAATATAAATAGATAGTATTTCTCTCTCTCCCCACCCCTCATCTAAATTTATTATTATTATACATTGGTTATGGTTTACTATTAATACATGTTGTTCTCTAAATTTTATTTTGGGGCATGTGTTTTATTATTATTATGTATTACTAACATATCTTATTGAATTACCTATGTTGTTGGCCTTATGCCGTAACTATTACTGGCATGTTGTTAATATACTGTTATGTTATTTATTGTCATGTTCCATATAATATGCATTGATATGTTAATGGGTTATTTCCAATGTTCTGGCATGCTGTTATAACTAACAAAATGTTTTGTTCATAACTAACCTATGCACATTGCTATACCTCTATCACCATAGCATGACAGGTTAGGCCGGTTCCTGCTGATCTGCCTACCCTACCTCAGCTGGTCATGGCACTGGGTATAAGCATGTCTGGGACCCAGGCCAGTGCTGCCCCCTCTGCTGGCCCTGCACCACCCCCAGGTGGAACTGCTTCAGGGGACAGGGCCCTCCCCCCTGGGAGTGGTGGCAGAAGGGCGGTAGTCACTCAGGATCAACTACCAGCCATGGTGCATAGGAGTTATGAACAATGCCTGATCTGGATTGAGAGCAGACTTGACAGCCTGGTAGGGCCTGATGGCCCTGGCATCCAGCCTCCAGCACAGCCACCTTTGGGACAATGAAGGAACAGTGTTGACTCCCCATGGGTGGGGAGCTCAGTCACACTGCTGCCATCTGGGGCCATATGCATCTCTAATTCCACAACACCCTCCCCGTCCAAGCTCTTTACACCCCTCATGTGTCACACACCACCCCTATATGCTGTCTTGTCTGTCTTGTCTGCCTGCAAGTGCAACCTCTCCTACCCAACTTACCTCCCCACACATACATACATCCCTTCCCCAACATTCCACACCCTCCTTAAAAAAAAAAAAGTGGACAACTGTCCCACAAAAAAAAAAAAAATCACTGCATACATAACTCTCCATTTCGCACAGGTCCACTCAACACAACTAATTAGGTCCAATTGGCTTGACAATGCATTTATGTTGTCCTCACCCCTCTCTCTGGGGTTTGAGGGTCCAAATTTATGTACAAAGTCTGTAAAAACCACACAGCTGTTGGTGTACAAGAAATGGAAACCTATGGCCCTTTCCTACCTCCTTCCTGCACCCTGCCTTTCAGTATCTTTTTCCCTTCTGCTTCCCCCATTTCACCACTGTCCTATCACCTCCTTTTTCTTTTCTTTTTAAATTTTTAGCACAGGTTTGCATGGAGCTAAGTGGCACGCCACACAAGCCCGCTTAAATGTGCTTAAAAATGCCTTAGTTATCTTATGTGTTTCTCACAGTGTTAAGCACATCTGCAAAATAATGACCCCTACCACAGCTGAAACCCAGGCTCCTGGCAACTACAGCATAGTGCATCAGCACCTAGGCCAGTCAGCTCTGAATTAATACAACTGTTTCCAGTAAAATATACTAACTGCCACTGACACAGTGCAAGTACATATAATAGGAAAAATGGGAGTGTACCTGGGACTGTGATGCAAACATTACACCAGTACACAGCCAAATACACAATAATGGATGTATGTGAGGCCTGGGATAGCAGGCATACCTGTCAGCTGTACAGATTGTTGCAGAATGTCCAGAGATTTGACCCCTATGTTTGTTACTGTTTTCATAACATCATATTTTTCTGGCAAAGTATTGGCAAGTCTTTGAAGATTGCGGTTAGAAAATCATAACAGACAATCCAGTTTCACACTTCATACACTTCAGAAAACACATGCTAATGCAAAACCTGTTAATCTATCAGCATTCTAAGTTTATAAGGGCAATATTAATAGATTGCCCATATGTATGGTCCTTTGTCCCACTTTTATTTCTGGTTTTGTCCAGATTTCCTGCTCTAACAGGTTGAGATGTATGACAACAGGTAACTGTACCTTTTTATCAGCAACATCTTTTAACACACCTGCTAAGGCAGTAATGGCAAAGTCCATGTGTACAACTGGGACCCTGCTGCACAACATCTGCCTTTGAAAGCCATGCACAATGATGGATGCAGCCGTGTGTCACAGACTGTATGTATGCACAATATATCTTGCAAATATACCTGCTACAGCACTCACTCAATAGATCAGTCTGTTAAATGCCTTGCATGTAGTACATTTTGCCACCCACAGTCCTGGATTCAAAACCAGTGTATTGTACATCAATTACATTCTTGTAAACACTGCAAGTAATGACTCAGTCATGTAATTTTAACCAACACAGGTTGCTGCTACTTCATTAACTGCTACCCATGGTTGCAAGGCAAAGGGCTGTAGGTAGGAACACACTGCACATATTTGTAAAGCCAAACTATATGCTGCCTACTAGTATGTGATTGGCACTGTTACTTAACAGAAGTACCCTATGCACATGCCTCAGTTGGACTGTAAAGGGTACCCTTTCCCTAGCTCTGCTGTAATGACACAGCTGACACTGCTGCCTCAGTTGCATGTACAGCTTGCTGGTCTCCAAAGAGTTCACACTCCCCTTTTTTGCTCTAGACTGCAGCAGTAGCTGCAGCCTGGTACATACGCATCTGTATGTTAAACTAGCTGCTACAAACCTACCATACCTCACAACCCCCTAGAACAAGGGATCCAGACAAACCAATACATAAATGGTGGGGGTCAAAGGTCCAGCGACAAGGACATGTTTTACAGTTTGCCACTACAAAGTTAGTGAGCTGATAGAATAGCAGCTTCTGCATCAGCATACATAGTCTGATGGGTATGATGTTTGACATTCACATGTCTCTCTCTCCTTTCTATCCTCCACCCACAGTGTTTAACTCTGAACTGCCAGATAATCACAATGTCATGGGACAATGGCCAAACATATCATGCAAAACTGTGGACATACCTCATAAATCACAACACTGGACAGTATTTGTACCTACCCTCTGTGATGCTGTAGTCTCCACACCTCACTAACGTCCATCTTAAAGACTAGGAAAGAGGCCAAGGCCTACATGAAGGCCTTAGATATTGCACAGTGGTGCCATGTCATTGGCTAATGAAAGTGCAACCCATCTGTTTTAGATGCAATTAGCAAGTCTGGGACACAGAATGGTGTACAGGCAATTACCTGTTAATGAGCTTTCCCTACAAAAAGCAATCAACTGCCTATGGAAAACAGGTCTGTATGTTACTTTACTCAGACAGAATATGGTTAAGCAAGCTGTTTGCAGAAGATCTGGTAAAAAAGGATTACTTCACTCTACCAGATATGGAATACATGTGCCTATATAATGGGATGCAGATGGGAAGATGGAGGTATGGGGAAAAGGGATTACAACAGCAGGCCTGTACTAAACTACAGCATTGACATGTTGATGATAGTCTGCTGTCGATTGGCTACAGGCATGCCACTCAACTGTCCCTGCTTTGAATCAAATCACAGCTCTGCCCCTGTTACTCCCTCCTACAATGGTCGGCTCCTGTAGGAAAGCTAGCAGATTATGAGTTACGTATACTGACAGTAAGTAAGGGTGCACACAGCTGTAATATCACATGATGTACTGTAATTCCCTTCCTCTCAGTCTGTCAATGTCACACAGAAATAGTCCAGACATTGTAAAGGTGTCCCTGACTGTCCCTAATGTACTCTGGCTAGGTCACTGTTTTGTTGACATTTGCAACTCATTGAGTGAGAGCTATGGCTAACATACCTGTCAAACCCTTACAGTAGGAATTCAGGTCATAGCCATTATTAGTGGAGGGACACAAGCCCAAACTCAGTGACAGAGTGTATATATTTGGCATACAAAGTAAGACTATGAATAGACTAACAGAGATTACTGTAGCATAAGTGTTTTCTGAGGGGTCTGGAGTGGGGCATCCAGATTCTCTATATTCTACCAACAACCATCAATGACTGGCCAACCGTTTGTTTGACATCCACATGTTTGTGCCAAAAGGACCACATCTATGAGGCAGGCATTCACATTCTGCAAACATCTGTGTAGTGAAGAGGTATGATGCCTACAGGAAAGATATACTACAGCAGGTTTGCATTGCTGTCTGTCATTGTGGCACACTGGTGTTGCTGGACTGTACACATATATTTGTAATAGCACACAGCTATTTGTTTGATAGTTGGTGTATGACATAGTAGTGGGACTTTGCCCATAGGGGACACACCAGAGTAGACTGCAGTGATGGGGGTGGAGACATACAGCAGAGTCTGTCATGGCACACAGGGTCATAACCATTATTGCTACTATCTTGGTGATAGCCACACGTGTTGTGTTAATAGATGTCAGGGTATTAAGTGTGAGGGAGTGGTGGATAGTCCAGCCCATTTTGGTTGTGCAGGGCCTCTAAATAGTATATGTCCACATATCTTGTCCTGTAATGTGTTACCCTCTTGTTGACTTTCAGGAATGATGTCTCACAGGAGGCACCCAGCATTTACAGACAGAAAATAATGTTATCCTGGATGGCCTCAGACTGCATCAACACATTCTGCTGTCCAGGAGTCACCAAAATCGTGACCAACATGCAGCACTGTGGGCTGATCTCATCACTGCAGTGAACCACATTACCCAACAGGACGGGACCTATGAACAGGTCTGACACCGGGCAACAGATATGGTCAGTGCTGCACAGCAAAGGGCAGCTGCTATGGACAGGGACTGTGCTGCCACTGGTGGAGGGCTTGCAATAGTGCAACCACTCTTGGCCACAGAGAAATTCCTTGCAAACCGAGGATCAGCCACCAGCTCCCAGCCTTCCATTACCCCATACATCCTGGAGGTGAGTGCCACACAGCCCACATCAGAGTAGTGTCCAGTTAAGCTTACTGTGTTCATCAGTGTGATACTGTATCAGTCATTGTGGCAGACTTTGCATACCAGTACACGGGTGTCAGGTCTATCTGCATTGGGTGGGGGGTTGTTTTAATTCACAGTTGTGAACACATACTCAGAATTTCAGCAATATAGGCAGTAACACATTAGCTACTGTATATGTAGATATATGCACATATTACCTTGTTGCAGTGCAACATGTGTTATTGCTGACAATACCTCTCCCTCACATTTTCATAGGTACATCAGGTGTGGCCAGAATCTGAGGACCTGTACCTGGGACATTTGATAATGTTGTCTGACAGATCGTATATACCCCTAAGAATGTTAAGGGCTGCCATGTTGCGCTAGGCACAACTGTTATGCTTAGCCAGAGTAGAATAGTTGCATGTTCCATTTCGAAGCAGTTAACTAAAGTGCATAGAATGAGTAATCACAGGTATGTATTTGCAAGGACATTAACACATTTCCACTTATTGTTAAGAAGAACTGTGCAGTTTGCTATACAGGAAGAATTCATTCCAAGATGCCTGCTTACACAAAATAGGGAGATGGTATATACCTGAGGCAATGATACTGCAACTGGCATATTATGCTCAAGAAAGGTGCACTTGGTTTTAGGTGTAGGTCTATCAGTTAAACTATCGTATTGCTTATCTCACAGGTGCATTGTACTGGCAACATTAACCAGATGAAGATGCAGTGCATATTATAAAGGGCCTGTCTTGTCTCTGTATGTTGTGTGTTTGTGTGTTGTGCCTGGGATCAGAAATAAGATGTGGGGTGTGTAATGTAGTTGTGGCTCCTAATCTCTGTGTGTCTGTGTGGATTACCATACATAATAGTGCAGGTAGTAATGCACTGATTTTGTCTTCCTCCTCACAGGTGAATGTGGGGATTGGCATCTGTCCCCCTCACAACCTGATGTCAGAGTCTCATCAGACTCTGATGATGATGGTAGCCATAGTGAGGCACAGGTGGGGATTTTGGGGGCTGAATCTGTCTCAGGGTTTGACATCCCACTTCCTCCCCAATTGTCCTTGCACACAGTCAGTATGGTCACACATACCCAGTCCCCTGAGGCCACAGATATCAGACAATCAGAGGGTGGTGACACTGAACAGGACAATGTGGCAACTATGGCATCAGTGAGTGTAGACAGTGGCCATAGCCAGAGAGCTGGCAAGGTCCCACACAGGCAGATTGACAGGGGTGCTTGAAGGAAGACTGCTGCCCATCCACCACCTGTCACAAGTGCCACATCACGAGTCACTCGCCGCATGTTTTGGTCCATCATGGAGGCATAGACACGTTCTGAACGCAACACTAAATCGATGCATCCATGACTGCCTCCACCACTTTGGTTATGCCATGGATCATTTCACTGATGTGGTGGACAGATGGTGGGCTGAGACAGTGTCCATCTTTCACCAGACATTGTCTGTGCTGGAACATCTGGTTAGAGTAGGGTATTGGACACATGAACGTAGGTCAGCAACTCCATCTGCTGAGACTCCACATGGACGTGCACACTCATGGTCCCATAGTGACAGTACCTCCAGCACTACAGATGACAGTAAGCTGTCCACACCACAATGCGGCAGGCCATGGTCCTGGGTGGGCCCAGCAGACAGCAGTTACCATCAGCTACTAGCACCACATCTGACCCTGGGCATGGTGGTGACAGTGCACTCTTGGCAGAGACAGCTCCCATGTCCATGGCCAAAGACAATGAACTGCCCACTCTGCAATGTACAGTCCACAGCTGTCCAACATACACATGTGTAGGGCTAGCACTCGTCTTGACTGTGTACACACACCCTCAGACATCACTGTCATATTCATGTCGCTAACACACACACACACACACACACACACACACACACACACACACACACACACACATATCACCTCACCATGGCCCATCTAACCAGCACCCCTTCCTGACTCACAAACATGCTGTCAGCTATTTGGCACAGCCTAGGCCTCAGACACCCCCACACCACACCCTGTGCATGTGATGATAGCCCTGCCATCCATGCCATTGATGCAGGGGCATGCAAATAAGTGTCTGATGCACAGGGTGACTATATTACTTTACATGAGGTTGTGTAGTGCACTATTGTTATGCCATGGCAGGTGTTGTGGGCCACGACAGCTGCTGTATGCTGGTATGTGTCATTACTACACATCAAATTTTGTATGTCTTTGTTGTATGGTGTTAGACTGGTGGTAGTGTTATAGAATGACAGGTGCCTCACAGACCTGTGTATATTTCAGTTCCAGGGGTCTGAGTGGAAATGCTATGGATACCTGCTGTCAATATAGTGGCACAGGATGCATGGCAGCACAGCAGAACTATGACATCGGCAAGGTATGGCTGTATATGTGTGTGGTAACCTAGGTGCATATATTTTGAACAGTGTGTCAGGAACAATGGGGGCAGTCAGTGTAATCATGCATGCATACCCTGTGACAACGTCTGCTACCTTTGATATGTGTCACCTGGGTGTTCCATACATACAAATGTATGTGGTGGTGGATAGCAGCTATACCTAGGTAGATGCAGGTTATTAAGGGCCAGCAGCTAATCATGGGGCAGTGAAATGTATGACTATTGCACATATAGCCCATATGCATACTGCTGCAAGAGAATATATTTGCACACACACTTGGCTTATGTGAGATTAGAACCCCTATCTATCTAGTAGAGTACACTATAGCACAAAGTTCTTATCACATGCACCACAGAGCTTATCGATTAATAGATTGTCAGCCAGTGATGTTAAGGTGGATGACATCAGCAGGCCTTCTAAAGGGGGACAAAGGAGAGGCTGGGAAGGAGTCACAGGGCCTTAAAATGTATAACCACTGCACAGACATAGGCCATACAGGCATGCCCTCACTGCTTCAAGGGGATGCATTTACACACACACAGCCACACACAGACTTGCCTGTTGTAAGAGTAAAATCCCTACATATCTAGTAGTATACACTATAGCACAATGTTATCGCATGCACCACAGAGCTTATCTATTAATAGATTGTCAGCCAGTGCTGTTAAGGTGGATGATATCAGCAGAAATTGTAATGGAGGACAATGGAGAAGCTGGCAAGGTGTCACAGGGCCATAAAATGAATAACCATTGCACAGACATAGTCCAGATGAGTGCATCTCCACATCTGTAGGGTCTATATCTACACACACACACAAGGTGGCTGATGTGAGATTAGAACCCCTACCTACCTACTATTACATACTATAGTTCACTGTGCTTATTGCATGCACCACAGGTTATATCTGTTGTATATGTGAATGCAGTCACAGTACTTGTGGACTATGCAAAGTGACATTGTATTATTCAACATGCGTGGCCTGCTGAGTGACCTTGCTTGATGCTGTTATTATTTATTTATTTATTATTTATTTATTTACATTTGTTGACCAGGAGAGTCCGACTGGACACAGGTCTGTTTTCAGTGGAGGCCCGGGGAGAAAAGCTCCACATTAAGTATTATTTGCATTATACAGTTAAAAAAAAAACATAGCATTTAAATATAAACATTAGTCCAGTTAAGGATGCAAGACAAGAAGAAAACAGATGTAAAATATCTATTATTATTGTATCTAGTCTCCTCGCATTGGGATACCTGTTTACCCCCTACTATGTGTGTACAGTTACCAGTATTGCCATGTCTAGCCAGTTGCAGTTTGGTTGTTGGACAACGGGCCAGTAATAATATGGCCTGTCCAAGTCTTGCATTGCAGACATTGCACATTACACCACCTGTTCACCTTTGTCTGTCTACAGGGTGATATTCCACAGGGACAGGGTTCTGTGGGTGAGTGTATTCTGTCATCATGCGGCCTTGGTCTGTTACCATCAAACAACTGTGGTGTGTGTAGGTGCAGATAACACCAGCATTCTGCATGTAAGTGGGGACATTCGTACACCCACACACATATACACTTGCATAGCTCTCTCTCTCTCTCTTTTTATATATATATATATATATATATATATATATATATATATATATATATATATATATATATATATATATATATATATATATATATATATATATATATATATATATATGGGCCTACTTTGATTCACTGAAAACTCATGTCACTGAATTTCAAAACACTGACACCAAATCGCTGAAAGCTGAAATCATTGAAAAATCATTTCACTGAATCACATTTCACTGAATGTAAGTACTGTGGGGCAAATAAAACATATATGCTCTTTTCCCCACTGTAGTGTGATCCTGGAGTTAGTATATATAGTTAGGGGGTGTGTGGGGGGTGCACCCCCCATCTACTTACCTTTTATATTTATGAATCTCATTTCACTGAAACTAACAATATAAAACCCAAAGTAGGTGGGGGTGATAAAATACGCCCCCCACACCACCCCCCAACTATATATAACAACTCCGGGATTGCACTGCAGTGGGGAAAAGGGCATATACATTTTATTTGCCAAGCAATACTTACATTCAGTGAGCTTTCATCAATTTGGTGTGAGTGTTTTGAAATGCAGTTAAATGAGTTTTCAGTGAATCAAAGTAGACATACATATATACATATATATATATATATATATATATATATATATATATATATACACACAATATATACATATATATATATATATATATGTGTGTGTGTGTGTTAAAACAGGAATCACAACCTACCTGTAGCTGTGTGTGTGTGTTATATAACTGTGTTAGCTAGATATATGTGGAGTGTCTAAACCAGTCTACATATGCATTTAGCTATATATATATATATATATATATATATATATAGAATATATACACACACACACACACACACACACACACACACACACACAGACATATATATATATATATATATATATATATATATATATATATATATAAATATCTTTAACATATATATATATATATATATATATATATATATATATATATACACACAATATATACATATATATATATATGTGTGTGTGTGTTAAAACAGGAATCGCAACCTACCTGTAGCTGTGTGTGTGTGTTATATAACTGTGTTAGCTAGATATATGTGGAGTGTCTAAACCAGTCTACATATGCATTTAGCTATATATATATATATATATATATATATATATATATATATATATATATATATAGAATATATACACACACACACACACACACACACACACACACACAGACATATATATAATATATATATATATATATATATATATATATATATATATATATATATATATACATATATATATATATATATATATATATCTTTAACATATATATATATATATGTATATATATGTCATACTGTATGCACAGACATATTTCCACATAGCAGCTCTTTTGGCAGATGAGGTATCACACATGGGAATCACGTTAGCTAAGTGTAGGAGCATGCCCAGTGTGACTCTCAGTACGTACAAGGTGACTCCAGGCTAGAACTACCTGCACTCCATTCCGGGATTTTGTTTGCTGCAGCCAATTGGCTGCTGCCCCTCATTCAACAGTCCAGCACCTCCCTGAAATTTTGTCCATGGCATTTCCCGCCTGTTTGCTGAACATAATATATGACACATACCTTTCAACTGTACAGATTGTAATAGAATGTACAGAGTATTGCTTCATATGTGTTGTACGTTTTAAGTGGCATTGTGGATTTCTGGTACAAAAGTGGCAAATCAGTATAGATTGAACATTAGGAAATTATGTCAGACATTTGAGTTACTGACTCCATACACATCAGGACATTCATGCTAATGCATGACCTGTTATTCTCTGACCTTTTTCACATTTGTTTGGCCAAAAGTTAATCTTTCTCCTTAATTTGGATGTTTGTCCCACTATTGTTCATGGCTTTGTCCACATTTTCTGCTCTATGTGTTTGAGAGGCATGATTTGACTGGGGTACATGGTGTAACACTACACACACAGGGTCACAGTCTTCACACCTCTCACTGTTCATGTTTTTGCAGAATGTCCAGCATTCCACCCCTTATGTCTCCTCTGCTCCTCATACAGTTGTTTATCCAGTAATATAGTACTAAATGCAGTCTGCTGAATTGTTATAAGTACTGACACAGTTCAGTGATGGCCTTTATATCATGCTCATAAATTGACCTTTTACAACCTGCTGTAATACTAGCCACCTTCTAGGTCACTCAGAGCATGTATAATGTCTGTAGGTTTTGCCCTCTGTCCCCTCATTTTCTCTGGCTTTGTCCAGCTTTCTTTCAGTAACAGATTTCGGTGTTTCAACAGTCTGTGGTACTCCTACCATACGAGTAATTCACATGCATACGTTGTAGGTGAGGCTAGTTTCGAACCATCAACACCATCAGCCATTCTAATGTCTTTAGCCTAGTGAGACACACCAGCCAGCAGAAAGTGAGGTTTAATTCTTCACACTTTTAACAGCATACAGACATACACTGTGACCCCTGTGTTTTGTGGAAAATAGAACATGTGGCCAGGTTCTTTGTGACAGCTCTGGAATTGTGTGGTCTGCTGCTATATCCTTGCAAACATACTGTCACTGCAGTTGTATGGGAACACTGATATGTTGGTGGTAGGGGAGTCTGGCATTGACAGTCATGTGTCTGTCCTATGATCCCACTGTTTGGCATTTCCCCTTGCATAATGCAGTAGAGTTTCCAGCCATGTGGCCTAATGTATATTATGGAGCAGTCAATATTGGACAGGATACCTGTTGTCCCAAGTAGATGTTAGTTCTCTGCAAGTAACCCAGTAGCTTACTCTATTCCCTTGAATACATGCAGCAGGTCAACATATATGGTATCATAGTCTAGTACCCCATAAATTTGATGTATAGGAGAGTGACTTACCTTGTGAATACAGCAGATGAGAGATCTGTATTTCAGGGATGACTCTGTCTGATGGATACAGTATACAGCTAATACATGGTTATGTACAGGTTGTGTGATGTGATTGGCATCCTTTTTATTATGTATACAAGTCGGAGTAAGGTATCAGTCCTTAGGACCCTAGGCTGTCAGTGGATGTGCTATGCATTGCCTCTTGGCCAAGGCCAGGGTACACTGGGCACACCTATGTCTGCCTACAGGGACAGCCTCAGGGGGTTCTTCCTCCGAGTCCCAATGTGGGTGTGGGTGTGGGGACCTAGGCACTGGTGGGGGGCTGTGTGTCTCTTCACTGTGATAATCCTGCCACAGCTGTTTCTGCAGGATCATATTGTGTATCATGGCACATACTGTGAACATCTGTGTACATGGGTTTGGAGAGAACTGAAGGGTTTTTCTAGATATATTGAGGCACTGGATCCGTGACTTGATTGGCCCAAACACACTTACTATGATGTTTCTAGTTTGTACATGTGCCTCATTATGGCATTCTTCAGTAGGTGTGTATTCATTTCTGCTGGGTGTCATCATTCATGGTTCCATTGCATAGCCAGCATCCCCCAGTGGATGGTCATATGGGATGTCCCCCCGTCAAACATCTGGTACAGCTGTGATGCATGCCAGATATGGGAGTCATGATAGCTGCCAAGGCTGCCAGCACATGCTCTGGGCATTGCACATGACCTGGAAGTTGATTGAGTGATACCCGTTGAGGTTGACATAGACTATACGCTCTTCACTGGGCAGTGCTTTGATGTGGACATGAGTGCAGTCTATGGTATCCAGTACCTCACGGTAGTGTGATACATGGTAGAAGAGATGCATACTGCTGGACCTCTCCTCAGGGGTGCAGTGTAAATAAATGTACTCACTGTTTGCATGGCATCCAGAAACTGGTGGTGTACCCTAGATGCTGATGCTTGTGAGACTCTTATCATGTCCCAGATGGTCTTTGAAAAGTACCTGTAGCTAGTATGGTAAGGTCTACACATACCTTTGTTTCCACTGGGATGGCTTCTCCTCTGTCGGCTCTGGATCAGAGTTGAGTGTGGCAGAGCTCAGTGAGTTAATGTAGTATGTCCCTGTCCACCCTGGAGTGCTCTACAATCTCCAGCTCATGTAGCTCCTGGAAGTTTAC
>NC_056746.1:1207056453-1207206453 GCF_019279795.1 Protopterus annectens | reverse complement strand
ACTACACATAATGAATAAGGACAACATGTAAAAGTCCTAAACAGCATGTACCTCAGACAATGTGTATGAATACATATGTGCTCTGAGTCTATCAATGTGTCATGTTAATAGCACCAACCTTCTAAATGTGTCCCTGTGGTTGTTATGCAGTGTCCCTGATTTTGTGTTCATTCTTCCCCATTCATATGAGAGGTCTGCTAGTGAGAGAAAGCGCATGTTCCGCTGACTACCTTAGAAAGTTGATAGAATAATAGGGTTGGGGTTACCACCTGTCCACTTTTATGAGCGACACTCCCCTTTGGGCAGTTGTGTCCTGCAAAATAAATGTAATCATGGCAAATGTCCTGTGATTTAGGCAAAGATTTCCTATATTGTCTGTTGTAGTTGCATAAAACAATGATTTTGTACCTGAAACACCTGTTATAAGTAACAGTATAAGCAACTATAATGCTACAAGAATAACCTTTTATTTAGGCAAAACAGTGAAGTACTGCCCTTTCTACTGGCTGTGTGTATGTGTTGCCCTGCAAAGTCTGCCGTCTCTACATACAGGTCCTATAGGGTTGCCACCTTTCCAAATGGCCAAAGTGAGACATGTTCTGCAGAAATATCAGACTTTCTAGGAAAAAACATACCTACAGCCGTGCATAGTTCATGATTATACTTATTTGCACAAATAAAAACTTAATCTAGTAACATTTGAATTGCTTATGTTACTTCACATAACATATAGAAGTTTCATATATAAAATAACTGTTTTATGAAACTATTAATGAAATGTAGAATATAATAATGTCCTGTAATCAGGACATTTGCTATGTCTTGATTATTTTCGCAGTGTCCCTCGCAAAGTGGGTAAGATGAAAACCCTAAAGTCCCACCTTGGTCAATTGAAAAGGTGGCAAACTTATAATAGGTATGCGGTAGCATGACTTGGCCGACGGATATGGTCCCCACAACCCAACTACTTGTATGTATTGAAGAGTCTCGGTTCCCATGTATCAGCCAGATGGGAGCAGATTGTATGTGGAACACACAAATATGATTAATTCACTGCACAGGCCGCTGATTCCGTACAGCCGAACGCCATGCTGTTGCCTAATGGGCAGCCATTCCCGATACTGTAGTCATGTAGTTCGATGTAATAGGCATCACAAGGTGGGAGCAGATTGTATGAGGCACACACAATTAATATGATTAATTCACTGGACAGGCCACTGATTCTGTACAGTTGAATGCCATGCCATCGCCTAATGGGCAGCCATTCCCGATACTGTAGCCAGGAGCACCCTTAGGTCAACTGGTGCCCTAGGCACATGGCACCCTCCACCACACCACCCAGTGCCCCTATCCTGGTCTACCTACACCAAATAAATACTGGAAAAGTGCCCTACTAAAGTGGCGCCCTATGCGTCCACTTAGTTGGCCTATGCCTAAGGCCAGCTGTGACTGTAGTCATGTAGTCCAATGTGATAGGCATCACAAGGTGGGAGCAGATTGTATGAGGTACACACAAATATGATTGATTCACCGGACAGGCCGCTGATTCTGTACAGTCGAACGCAATGCCGTCGCCTAATGGGCAGCCAATCCCTATACTGTAGTCATGTAGTCTGATGTAATAGGCATCACAAGGTAATATTGTGGTCCTCACTCCCACCCAGGGGTGTGAGTGACAGATGCAATGTCGGTGCATTTACAAGTGCGGGAACGAGCGGGTGTAAGAGTGTTTGGCTACCAGTATGCGAACATTGCACTGGTAAAGCAATGTAGAGGCTAACCAAGTATAAGAGGCTATAACCAGAGGTCAGCAGTGCTTAACATCACGCAAACCCACGCAAACCCGCTCTCAACTGGTTTAATGTGCCTTATTCCCTCCGTATCCAATGGGCTTGTTCTGCCCTGCAACCAAATAAATGTCCTTTGCAAGGGTCGGAACCAGGGCCCTGCGCAAACAGCTAATGGGTTTTACCAATACACCATGGCAGATATACAGACAATGGACAGTACCACAAACATATCATACAGAGCAGTCATTCAACTGTATAGGAATGTATCCCATCATGTAGATGTATATGTGAGTGTTTATGTCCAGCATATAGGTACATACATATATAGAGATGTATCAGGAACATACCATGTGGCAACAAAGCATTACAAATGAATGAAATGGGAAACACCAGCGACACCTGTATTATGTAGTGGTGTTGCTCTATGTGATCTCAAGACTCCCTCAGACAGACGTGTCAGTCATACATGCAAATAGTTGTACATTGGCTATATACATCACTCTGTGCATGTAATGCACATTAACACAACAGTACCTGTCCAATCATTATGTGTCAACAGTACTCTTGCAAGGTGCTGTGTGCAATATCATCATGATAAAGGTAAATGGGGTAACCATAGAGGGACCGGTAGTGTTGTGTGTACAATGGGGTCATCCTCTTCATGTGTACCTGGACCATGTAGGAGTGATGTGCATACCAGGATCGTGTGCCTAAGGGATAGGGGTGAGGATAACAGGAGTATGTTGTAATGCATATTACAAGGGTTTCATGTGTCCAGTGGGCACGTGTGTGTAATGGACAGCTATGTAGAGGGCAGATGTTGTCCTAGGAGCTGATTGGCCTTATGTGTCCGTAGGTGAGGGTCAGATGTTGGGGAAGGAGTGTAGGTATGGCCATGGAGGATAGGTAGGATCACAGAAAAGACAGCATACAGGGTTGGTATATGACACATCTGGGGGGGATACACCCTAGACGGGGATGGGTGTTTGGCATTCACAAGCCCATGGGAACAGTGGGACGGAGGTCCCCCAGCCATGGGCAACTGCCACTGCATCTACACAGCTGCAAAGGAGGCAGTGCTGGGGGCTGTCCAGGAGGGGTTGCATCACCCTGTAAATGTGACACTCTGCCCTTGAACTGGCATATCTGGCTTCGGAACCGCTTAGGGAGCCACCAACGCAACACGTCCGGGACTGCATGACAGCAGATATGTACCTGTCTGGTCCTGCTCCCAGGGGTGACATGCTCCATCCTCAGTGGTAGTACCACCAGAAGGTGGTGCAGAGCCAACAGAGGTTGATGTCTATGGCTGGGCCCCAGATGTGCTAGTGCCTGGTGCCATGGTCAGCTAAAGTGGGACAGGAGGTTCTGCCAGGACCTCCCAACTCATTCAGCCTATGGTGTTGCGTTTTAAACCCACATATGGCTTAGTGATAGACAACAGCATACAGGGTTACCTGTGACAGTATGCATAGATATCACCAGCAACCTAACACAACAGATGGTATACATTTGCAGAGGGAGCACAACATATGCATATATACTGCATGCCAACTGTACAATGTGTAGTAGATGTGTGACCGCAGCTATGAATAGTTGCCCATTATTGGCTTGTCACTGGGAACCCCACACAGTGTCTGTCATACCACTGTCTCATGTGACACATGTCCAGTCAGGGATGCAATGGCAGTAACACATTCCTATCATCATGTACTGTCTGCAATCCTCACACCATGCTTCTGCTGTGCACAGATGTGTGTTCAGTGTGTATCATAGGAAACAAATGGTGGCACACACTGACCAGTTCACAGATGGCCTTACAGATGAGAGTCCCTCATGAACAGAGTACTGTCATGTCTGTATTATAGCATGCAGAATAGCCATTACCACACACATGTTAAACAGGCAGTAGTCTCAAAGCAGCATAGCTACACTTACATGCTGTAGTCATGTGTGGCACATCACTCTCCTGTCTTTAGGCTATTTTCCACTGTGGAAAATGATTGAGGTACATCCAGATATCATCTGTGATGCCGTGTCAGAACACCAGATCCAGGTACCACTCACAGCGACTGTCATGGCCAGATAACAACATGTTTCCCTAGATAGTGTACTGTGTTTATCATGTGGATGGCTATGGGAACACCATCACAGCTGTACCATATGCAATCAGCTAGAGGAGGACTGCAATAGGTGGAGAGGCTATCACCTGACCATGTCCATCACTTACAATACACATGCTGCTGCTGTGCAGGTGTACTCCTTCACATCCACCAGACAGTGTGTGGGTGGGACAGGCAAAGTACACCAGAGAAGGGCTTGGAGACTTAACCATAAGCATCATCTGCCACACACCAAACAGTACAGGGGTCAAACCCCTGACTTCTCATTACTATTACATGTACATGACATTACTACATGTGCCACAAAGGCGACATATTGCTGTGCTGTAAGAAGATATGTGTGTAGGTGAGTGACATCTGCAACAGATATAGTAGACATACATTAGGTGTGGCACACATGGCTGTCCATGTGAATGGATGCCATTGCCACCACAACCACACTCTCTAATGGACATGCACTGACACCTTTGCCAGGGCCACAAATACACAACATAACTACTTAGTTTGCCACACTGCAGTAATGCACAGGTCCACATGTACCACAGGGGATATCTGGAGGTTCTATGGGCTACGGCATGTGAAAGTGCTTGACATCTGTTGGTATGCCAATGAGGGTTATACTGGGAATGACTTTGGCTGGGAGCATCACAACTCATATGCAGACACAGGGTGCCAGTACAGGTATGCATTGCTTCATGGGTGTGTAGTGGTTGGCTGTTCAAGATGGCTGTACAAGGCTGGGTGAGGGGTAATCATTGGCATCGCATCACACAACAATGGTGTGCAGTGTAGGGGTGTAGTGTCTGCAATTTCCCACACAGATGGGTACTGCATTATCTGGCCTGACAACCTGGTTACCAATGTGTATGGCCATAGCATGCCATGTCTGTGTTTGATAGTCATTGACATTGTCTGGGATGTGCATGTCCCACAATACTGTACAGTGACATTTACATGTGTATCGGTTTGGCAGACACATGTTGTGTACACAGCCTGTTATACCCTGATATGCCAATACTGGCCTGGTGTGGTGAAACCTGCTTATAGTGTTCAGGTCGGCCCTGAACCTGCATGGATAGTATGATACAGGTATTCTGTGGTGTTAGTGGCATGGGTCAATACAGGGCACATGTGTACATCATTGCCTGGCCTTTGTGGATCACATTTGATGGCACCACATATATTGCAGGCATTCAGTGTGGAACATAGTGAAGGCACTATGTCCTCATATATGTGCCTATTGTACCACTGTATAGGGTGCCATGTCCTCTGCAGGCCACTGCATTCACATCATGCCTACTATCTGTCATCAATGTGCATGGTACTAGCAACATAGCTGGATATCCTAGGCGAGTTTGTTTGTGCATGGCATATGGGTCCGGGTACTAGTAGGGCTGCATACTTTGTTCACCAGGCCTTTTGCCAGATGTAAGAGTATGGCTTGCCAACAAAGTCCTGTGGCTGACTGACAACTGTACTCCTCGTGAGGTGGCTAATATGTCATAAGATGGATACCATATAGCAAAACTACAAAACCCACTCCCAAACATGTCCAATGGTAAAGCAATCACAGCCACCTCTGCACAGGCTCTGACAGACAAACACACACTTGCCATGTCCTGTATACAAACCCCTACCATATCACACTGCAGCAATATGCAGTTAGGGCATGCACTACAGTGAATACTACAAAGCACTGTACTTGTCTCATGCAGGCAGACACACACACACACACACTTGGCATTTCTGGAATTAGAACACCGACCTAACTACTTTTCTACACTACAGCATTACACAGTTATAGAACGTGCTACTGAGATTACTGGGACATAGCACTCCCAGAGGTGTATTTGTAGATGGGTGACATCATCAGCCTTGCAAAAGGTGGGTATAAGAAATGTATGGAGTGTGAGCAGTCTAAAAGCATTACTCAGTCCTCAGGCAGACAGAGACACGCACACGGCAAGTGTGGGATTAGAACATCAACCTAACTATTTTATTACACTACATTATGCAATTACAGAATGCACTATCAAGATTATTGGGATACAGTACTCCCAGAGGTGTATTTGTAGGAGGTGACATCATCAGCCTTGCCAAAGGTGGGTATAAGAAATGTATGGAGTGCGAGCAGTCTAAAAGCATTACTCAGTCCTTAGGGATGCACACACAGCAAGTCTGTGATTAGAACACCAACCTAACTACTTTATTACACTACAGCATTACGCAGATACAGAATGTGCTACTGAGATTACTAGACACAGCACTCCCAGAGGTGTATTTGTAGGTGGGTGACATCATCAGCCTTGCAAAAGGTGGGTATAAGAAATGTATGGAGTGTGAGCAGTCTAAAAGCATTACTCAGTCCTCAGGCAGATGGAGACATACACATGGCAAGTGTAGGATTAGAGCATTAACTTAACTATTTTATTACAGTACAACATTATGCAGTTACAGAATACACTATCAAGATTAATGGGATACAGTACTCCCAGAGGTGTATTTGTAGGAGGTGACATCATCAGCCTTGCCAAAGGTGGGTATAAGAAATGTATGGAGTGTGAGCAGATTACTCAATCCTTAGGGACACACGCACAGCAAGTCTGGGATTAGAACACTGGCCTAACTACTTTATTACACTACAGCATTACGCAGTTACAGAACATGCTAGTGAGATTACTGGGACACAGCACTCCCAGAGGTGTATTTGTAGGTGGGTGACATCATCAACCTTGCCAAAGGTGGGTATAAGAAATGTATGGAGTGGGAGCAGTCTAAAAGCATTACTTAGTTTTCAGGCAAACGGGGACACGCACGGCAAACACGGGATTAGAACACCGACCTAACTACTTTACCACAGTACAGCATTTTGCAGTTACAGAACATGCTACCGAGATTACTGGGACATTGCACTCCCAGAGGTGTATTTGTAGGTGGGTGACATCATCAGCCTTGCCAATGGTGGGTATAAGAAATGTATAGAGTGTGAGCAGTCTAAAAGCATTATTCAGTCCTCAGGCAGATGGGGGCATAAACACACACACGGAAAGTGTGGGATTCAAACACCAACCTAATTACTTTATTACACAGTTACAGAATGCGGTACTGAGATTACTGGGACACAGCACTCCCATAGTGTATTTGTAGGTGGGTGACATCATCATCCTTGCCAAAGGTGGGTATAAGAAGTGTATGGAGTGTGAGCAGTCTAAAAGCATTACTAAGTCCTCAGGCAGATGGGGACACACACGGCAAGCATGGAATTAGAACACCAACCTAACTACTTTATTACACTACAGCAGTTTGCAGTTACAGAACATGCTACCGTGATTACTAGGACACAGCACTCCCAGAGGTGTATTTGTAGGTGGGTGACATCATCAGCCTTGCCAATGGTGGGTATAAGAAATGTATGGAGTGTGAGCAGTCTAAAAGCATTGCTCAGTCCTCAGGGATACACACACGGCAAGTTTGGGATTAAAACACTGACCTAACTACTTTATTACATGACAGCATTACGCAGTTACAGAATGCACGACCGAGATTACTGGGGCATAGCACTCCCAGAGGTGTATTTGTAGGTGGGTGTCATCATCAGCACTGCCAAAGGTGGGTATAAGAATTGTACGGAGTGTGAGCAGTCTAAAAGCAATTTACAGTCCTCTGGTAAATGGGGACAGACATACACACACCAGTGGTGAGAACAGACCATCTTCCTATTTACAGATCATTATTACAGCACTACATACTTATGAGTCGCACCACACAGACTACACATTTAAAAGCTGTCATTATGACCTTCTAGAAATGTGGACATCAACAGGGATGCTGGCAGATAAGATGTACATACCTATGAACCTGTATGTTTAAAGTAGGAATCCATCCTGACCTGGAGTATGCCCATCTGTGGAATGGATGACTACTACCACTATAAAGGGTTACAATGGCCATGCCCATACAGAGAGGCACATAACCAACACAAGGTGTCATTGGGCATGCTCACACACTTAGTAGCACAGGGCTGTTCAGAATGCACTATGTGTCCATCTACACAAGGTTATACTGGGCATGCTCATACACTTAGTAGCACAGGGCTGACTGGGTGCAAGTAGCACAGGGATGACTGGGTGCACTCTGATTCTAAACACAGAAGGCCACAGTGGCCATGCTATTACATTTAGATGTAAAGAACACATTATAATGGGCTCTGGTGTTAGTAGTTGTCATTGTTAGCAGGAACGCTGCTCTACATATATTTGACACCAGTCTTTTACACAACGTCTGCTGTCATTCTGGGATGACATGGCTGACAGTAGACAGGCCTTTGACACATATCACATGCATCCATGAATCAAGGGAGTGGGGATAATACCCAAGTTGCATCCACCCATACAGTGCCATTCCAAGGCAAATGTCCTAAACACAGGATAACTCCCTGACACCTGCAGGACAACTGCATTGTTTTCTTATGCTAACCAGTGCTAGATGTGTAGCGTCCATAATCACAGCTGATCACTGTAGATCCAACAATGGGGAGTACTGACATCTGAGCAGTGAGGAACACCTGGCTGATGGCTCTGTAGTGCACAATAGCACTACCACCATATACCTCAGAACCTAGCACTACCACCATATACCTCAGAACCAGACATGTGGGCCATAACACAGGTATGGATCACTCCAGGTGGTGGTGTCCCCACATACATAAAGGCCACTCACATGTACTGACCAGTACCCCCATGAAAGGCATCACAGATGAGTCATGTGCAGGACACAGTGTCACATGTTGCATTCTAGGATGTAAACCTCAGACAACACCATGCCCTCGGAACACCAACACCCATCCATACATGTTGTAGGACATATAAAAGTACACCATCATGTGACCCTTGATCAGTGGACTGTACCAAGCTCTACATCAACTGTAGAAAATACCCATGAACTGACACAGTTGCATCATGTGTTATGCAATGCAATGATACCACTGTCTGTAACCAGGTCAGCTGTATACATACCAGGGGCCCTCTGTACTTTCCACCATTAGCAGATGACTGTTGCTGTACACCAGTACACACTGTCATGTATGGATATGACATGCATGTACCTACCCTGGGTATGTACATGCCACACACACAAACACACACACACACACACACACACACACACACACACACACACACACACACACATACACACAACATACATGTAAATGGCATGGCTATTGTTGTCCTTTGTGCAAACAGGTGGCTACAGCCATTAAACACATGCACATGGAATGTAGGTCCATGGCTGCTGAATGCTAACAGTACATAAGGTGTGATATCAATGTTGACAGAGGTAGCATTCCCAATGTACCGGTCACCCATTACACCCATCATATCATACAACAGTCCATGTGTCATGTATGTCATTACACATGTCCACCAATTGCAATGCCTACAAACATGCCCAAATGACAGGATTGTAGGACCTACACACCTGTATATGTAGTGCTGTGCATTCAGATAACATGCGTGTGCAGCTGCTGATGTATGCAGGTGATGTGTATCCTAGTACATCATGCAGTTGCAATGCAGCCTCAACATTTCCAACTGTATATGGTGATATGCTGAATGTACAGAAAGATGTACCTCAGGTAGGGACAGATGTGTGGAAACAACTAAGTGGTGGGGCATCTTTGCAGATGGATGTTTGCTGTGGACAGCTCACAGATGTATCACAAGCAGTCCTACAATAACCTGTGTAACCGGTAAGCAATGGTTTTGTTAATTGAAAGTTGCTGTACACCACTCTTTGGGTACATATCCTGTAGTAAGGCTGAGATTGAACAGTAGTTTTAGGTTTGGGTTTAGCTTTTCTTGGAGTTCATGTAGGACGCAGCCCGGGACACCGTCTGGTCCCATTGATGCTGTGTTTCTTGCTTTGGAGAGGGCAGCTCTTACCTGAGCATCTGAAATGTCAGGAGGGCAGCACTCTGCTGGGATAGGTATTAGCCCTTTTGTTAATTGAAGGACATAACATACAACATAGACAGCGGTCAGGGTGACAGCGAAGGTAAATCACTTGATACCTGTTAACAGTTAAGATGTCCCGTGTGCATATATCAGCACTGTTGCCACAGGAAGCATCAGTACAGTTTGTAACATGTGCAATACTGCTGTACATCTGTCATACATATCATGTGCTAGGCAGGTCTGTGATGTACAGTACTGACATGTGTGGTTGCGTGTGTGTCCATATATGTCATGTATGGCAGGGAATACATCTCAATTGTTACTCACTCTCCTGTAGACTAGTGTACACATCTGTACAGACTGCAATGTAGAAAGCAGGACATAGGCAGGGGTGTGTATCTCACACATGTGTGGTATCTGTATGTGCGTGACATAGGTGTATTCAATACTGAATGCCACAGTGTGGTTATGTGTGTGTGTGTGTATGTAGAGCTGTCTGGTCCCTGGAGTGAGGACGCATGTTTCCATACTGAACTGATAAGACCCCACCCCCCATCCAGGCGATGCATTCTACTATCTGTTTTGATGTCCCCAATCTTAGGTCATACTGACTACCTGTACATGTGTATTCTCTGTGGCGCGTCATGTAGGTGCAGAGTACTGTAATGATGATTTTCACATAGGCAGGGGTCCTCAACTCACCAGTAGCAGCTATGTGCAAGTGTGCGTTACTGTGTCTGTGAATCCGTGAGTGTGTGGGTGTGTTACTGTGTCACTGAATACATGTGTGTCAATACCTGAGTGTGTGGGTGCAGTTGTGTGTTGGCATCCTGTCATGGGAACGTGTATTACTGATTCCCAATGAGGCATCACACTTCCCACTGGCCTCTACCCTTGTAATCAGCTAGACCACTCTCTTACCTCACCACTCCATGTAACTGAACCTGTGATGTCACCCTTTATGGGTGTCACATCTGTAGCCACTGTAGCTTAATACACAGCTATCATGCTCTTGGATCAGTAGGCGTGTTTGGAACATGGGACATTCTCACTGGTATGTGGTAGCTACACAGTGCATGCTGGTATACTCATACATACCTGTGAGTAGTCTACATTGACATATGGGACACTAACTGCAAACACTGATATCCACCGGCACGTGTAATTAGACCTGAAGGAGGACAGCAGAACATCATGACCAACATGCAGTTACTGTTATTACACAAGACACATACTGTTAACAGTAAGAAATGCATTTTACACTTGTAGTACATGGTATGTCTGCTGTCTGTCAACAGTACTCAAAGTTGTGCACTACATTTATCTTCCTAGTCTGTTCACCCTGTGTTTCAGACCATATGAGCATGTCCCTGCACTGATGGTGTCGATGTCAAGGATGCGGCACAGGCATCATCATATGCACAGGGTGATAATGTTTGCCAGAGGCCGAGGCTGCACCATTGGATGACATCATGTGTGTGGGTTAGGGCCTTTGATCTAATTGGGTGCGTGTGTGGATGTTATGCATGTGTGTGTTGCGGTGCGCTACATATGTTTCCAGTGTGTGCGTGTATGTATGCACACAGTTCTGCCATGTATCTGGCCTACACAGGGGTATTATTGACAGCTGCAGACTGTACAGGTGAGGTTTTACAGTTCACGGTGTCTGGCCACGGACATGTGACCTGTGCCTGCCAGGGGTTGCACGAGCATTACCAGGCAGAGGTGCAGATTGGGTACTGTCTGATGTCACTTGTCCACTGGAACTGTGTCCCTGTTGGGACCATCCTAGGCCACATGCACATGGCCTGCTGTGGCATGGTGTAGACAGCACAGCACCAGATGCACTGCTGCTGCTACCGCCACTATGGGAGCAGACATGTGAGGTAGCTCGTACATGTAGATCTGAAACAGGTGATGTAGCAGGCCTACGTCCACGTGCCCGATGCCTCACTCCTACCAGATGTTCCAACACAGACAGCTCACACTCGCGGATTGTCATGCCATGGTCAAGGACTCCAACCATGTCACCCAACCGTCTAGCCAAAGCTTCAGCAATCTGCTGTTGAGCATTTACCATTGCCTCGATGTTGTTGTTTAAAGAAGGGACAGCAGCCCTCTGAAGCCTCTGATCTTCTCTGTTGTGCCATTCAGCACGTGCCTGTGCCTCCATTACAGCCTGAAACATGCGTTTGGCGACACCAGCTGCTGAGCTCTGTCTTGCAGGAGCATGTTGGCCAGAAGTCCTCCTATGAGCAGCACTGGCCACGTGCCTGTGTGGAGCACCACTAGTCAGCTGGCTGACACCATGGTGTGCAAGCACACCTTCCATAGCCCCCTCACTTTCCTGTTCCAAGCTACCATGCACCAACTGTCTTTCCTCTATGGTCACTGGTGATAGAGTATGTGCAGGCATGGGATCTGTGTGTGGGGATGAGGGGATATAGCTGGAATGGCAACCAATGGCACAGTTTCAGCTCCTGATAACTCTGCCTGTGCCTCAATCATACGTTCATCATCACTGCTAGAGTCTGTGGGGACACTAACATCAGATGTACCACAGGAGGGCAACTCACTTACATCACATGTGAGGGCAGACAAGATTTGTACATTACAATCTATACAACAGACACACACACACACACACACACACACACACACACACACACACACACACACACACACATGTGATATGACAGAAGGCATGCAACATGCATGTGATATGGCAGACGGCATGCAGCGCAGACAATAATAATGGTAATTATCATACATCCCTGGGTTGCACACAACAGCATGCATATGTCATAGCAGACGGCATGCAAATTATACAATCATAGTAGTAGTTAGCATACATCCCTGTGTTACAGCAAGTAGACCAGCACAGGTTAACAGAACACCTGCCTGATGTGTGGTATATGACGTTGACAATCACATGTAGTATGACATGTGATCTGCTGACATGTGCAATGACATGCATACATGTTTAACACAATGGTGTCCTGTCAAATATACAGTGGGGTAATGGTGTCCCAATGCAGTGTTGTCTGTCCACCCTACAGATATACTGCACATTTACCTGATGTGCATGGCCATTGCAGGGAATCATGAGGCATCTTTATTGCTATACAGTGTGAGTTACAGACACAGTTCATAGCCATGACTGTGTTCAGATACAATACATATATACTGAGGAATGTGATCCACGTCACTGAGGTGTATACACACTAAACCATGATGTAGAAGTTGTGACACAGGTCTCTGAAGGGTATATAGATGACACCCCTGCACATCTGCAACCTTATTGCTGCTGCCTGGCAACTATCGCCAGACATGACAAACACGTCGGTACACCATGTCCCACATGACATCTGTGTACCACACACACACACACACACACACACACACACACACACACACACACACACACACACACACACACATACACACACACACACACACAAGGAGCAAGTATGACATTGATGTCTGACACCAGCAAGGGGAATGGACTGTATCTGTGGGCTGATGTGGATACTGCACAGGTGACTGCTGTAATGTTGTGACACCCTCAAGATGTTCAACACATCTTATGTGGTGGATTAATGTTACGCCTACACAAGATGTGCACAGGGCTGTAGGATGTCTAGTGTTTCACATCTACAATATAGCCATTAAACAAAGGCCATAGTTGGACCATGTATGACAGGGTGTACACACAAGCACATCACGTCTACTGTGTGTGTTGCTCCATGTCTCTGGCTATCCTCCATGGCCATGTGTGTACATGTGTTGGCCAAATTATTGCGACGGGCATCTATTTCACATGTCTGTGTTGTCCCATATGGCATACACCCATAGATGTCATATGCTCCACTGATGACAGGATTATGCAGACAAAGGGTGGTATGTGTGATATGTTTTCAGGTTAGGTAGGCAGTGTTGCAGCCAGGCCACTAGATGTCATGGACATGTCAAGATAGCACATCACATTGTGTGACATTCATAGCAGGGCTATAATCCACACCAGTGAATCCTGTGGGCTGGCCATACTCCAGTCCACTGTGTAGTACTGTTTGTATTCCCCACATGTGTAGTTCTTATCTGTAGTACATGTCCCTACAGTGAACAGCACCTCCACTTTTGTATGCACAGCTGTCCACACATCTGGCAATGACAGTTTGTGAGGATTCATGTCGGTGAGATGATTCACATAGTTTGCAAGTGTTGCACATGGGTAGGCATTGTAATGCATTGCAGGTCCGACCTGTATATTGTGACAGGACCATACATTTTGTGTACATGTTGTAAATGGACACATGGCAGATAGATCTGTGCATTATGATTCTTGATAAATAATAACAGTCTCACCTGCAAAGGGCTGCTGTTGCAGCAGAATGCCAGAGGTACCTAAATAGGAATAACATCAGTATGAGCATTATCCATGCCTGTATGATGGCTACAGGGTGCAATGTGCATGGTAACGCATACGCCAGTACATTAGACTATACTATGGTGTATGCACATGTGTGCATAGACAGAGTAGCATACTATAGTATGCGACATATGTGTATACATGTCTTGCATATGATGTTACATTACATATTGTACAGTGACGCATACAACTATATGGAATATAGTTGTTATAGGCGCAGTACTGACTTACCAGGCAACTCCAGGCTCAATGGTTGAGAGACACCCACCCCCACAATATTGGCTAAGGCTTGTGGATGTGGTTTTGCAGTTGTCCCCAGGTTGGCCGGTAGCTCCTCGGTATGTGTGAGTGGGATCTGGGTTGGTGGTCCACCACCTGTTGCACCTTGTTCCCTGGCGATTGCATTTGCACGCTGTTTTGCCCATCTAATGAGGTCTGTACAGTGTCTGCGCATCTGCTGGTATGTGCGGTTGTGGCCACCCACATCATTAACCCTCCTGCGAAGTTCCATCCACAGGGCATCCCACTGCTGTGCATCCTGTGGCACATGGCTGAACAGGATATCATGATTGTCAAGTAGGTATGGGATGAGGGCCTCATCCTCCAAGTGAGTAAAAGCGGGTAGCCTTGCACATGGCATACCTGGAAGACATAATGATGGAGACAGGTCACAGTAACTCACAGAGGCATACAGAGCTACAGCTGAACATACATGTGTATCACATTTATTACATTTAAATAGTTGTATTTGCAAATCTACATGACACTGACATGTTTGTGTCACACACATGTGACACTCAATGGTGAGTGGATATTATCACCATATATGTGTGTGTGTCACCTGATTACATTGCTCATACTCCGTGTGGATGCTGTCTTGATGTGGGCATGTCTGTTTGCTGTACTGGTGTTCCTACCTAACATTGGATGTGTCCACGCAGTTGACCTTGATGGTGTGTATATGTCACATATAAAGACTTACACTGCCTTAACAGACATGACCTGTGACCATGCAGAATTGCTCACATAAGGTTTTACACGTATGTGTTCTGCCATATACATCTGCACGGCACTGTACAGCAATTCAACATCCTGCCATGTATCACCTGTGTTGCACATGTGATACACTTGGGACACTGGCTAGCCAGATGGTATTTGCAGGGATGGATATCAACTATAGCATGTACAGTCAAAGTCAACTAGTAGGCTATATGCCATGGGCCATGTATGAATCTAGGATGAAAGGTTACCTGGCAGTAGCCAAAAGGTGGGTCTCTGGGGCCAGGTGGAGCAGTGCCACATTACTGATCTACAGGGTTAATGATACATTTACCATGCGGTCATCACACCATGTCTGAGAGGGGAGCGATGTGCAGCTTTGACGGACAGGAATGCATAGTATGGCAGGACTATGTAAAGTGTATGGGACAAGGATCTGTCTAGCATGTGGAACGTGGATGTCCATGAAGTATGTGTTTGAGATCAGGATGTGTACGTGTAGCATGTCCAACATCACTGGGTTGGACATGGATTTATTCAGGGTATGCATCATGCTACATAGTGGAGATGGGGAATGGGAAGGCTGGTGTAGGCCATCTGCACATGGCCAATACCCCTTAAAGGAAATATGTGATCTGATATGGGTCACTGGAGTGTTATGTATGGCTGGACAATGATCTCTAAATTCATGGATGGCACCCTGTCATTATTAGGGTTGCCACATATGACCACCTGACAGGTGTGGTGACGTTGCTATCACAGGAAAGACAACTGCCCAGCTGCATTCCTTACACACAAGTGTCCATTATGTTGACCGCTGCCTATATGGTAGTTCATGGGTACAGGGTTATTAACATAGGGGTGACAATGCAATATGTAGCTCTCAGATTGTGGCCATATGTCAAACACACCTTACCCGCAAAGCCCCTTCTGTATGTTGTCCACAACACTCCTGAGTCGGCTATTGCTCCTAGGTCATAGTCAATCGCATACTTCAATAGGCAGATGCCTTCTGTTTGTCTGTGAGGTATGGACTACAATGAGGGGGAATACAATTCATTAACCCTGACCTACTGTAGCTGCCACTGGTGTGATGAGCATGTATTATTCAGACACCTTCTGTAGTGTTGGTTCTGCCAGCAGTCCCGTTGCAAAACACTCCCGTGACATACGAATGTACATCTAGTATACCGACTTTAGGTGGTACACAGTATGGGTGATGATGTCCTATGACCTGGCAAGTTTATGATATGCAGTGTGAAATCAACCTTACTGGCATCTACATCTGTACTGCTGACATCAATTATCTGAGCAAGGTTCATGGCCTTCCAGACCAGACTCAGCAGGGTAGTAGTGCAGTACTTCCCATTATCAGTGGTATCTTCCCCCTTTGTGGGTTGTGATACCTATTGGTGTGCACCATACAGTGTGTACACAGCCTGACATGGAGCTATGTGTTACATGATGTGTACGTGGAGAGCATCTTGTGATGTGGACAGGTCCAATGCAGCCTCAGTGCAGCTTGTACCTGCATAGTTGTGGGTACAGGGGCCCTGTGGTGTACATGGATATATGATTGTGTACCTGTTGGGGGATAGTGTGTTTATGTCATCCAAGACCCTATCTGGATTGCTTATTCATGCTCAGCAGTTGTTCAAAACTTGTAAGCACTACGTAAGCTACTAATTACTATAGCACTAAATCTTCCTCATTACCTAGAGGTAAACAGGTTTTGTACATACTTTTCTCACTTGCTTAGAGTAAAATAGCTCTTGTACTCACTTTCCTCACTTATCTAGGGGAAAGTAGTTCTATTCTCAGGCATGTCCAAGAGTCAACTGCCAGTGTTCTCTTTTGTCTATCTGATGAATCTGGACATCTTGAGGCAATGTACACATTGCCTCATGTGCACAGACAAGCCTCTCCACCTACCACCCATCACTACAACCTGTGAGAGATGCACTTATTTAGCCAAACTGGCAGTAAAGCTCTCTCCAACCAAGCCTGACCCTGACAGTCATGTGGAGAAGGTAAACATTCGCACAGTCACCAAGGCCATTGATGAGGGAAAGGCAGTCCATACAGCCTACCTCGACCTGGCAAAGGCCTTCGACACAATACCCCACTCAGGTATCATCGAAAAACTCATCAGCTTGAATGTAAACCCATACATCACAAGATGGGTTGCAAACTGGCTAAGCGACAGAACCCACAGGGTCAGAGTTGCTGGAGCCATGTCAGACTCAAAGCCTGTCACAAGTGGTGTCCCACAGGGCTCAGTCCTGGGTCCACTCTTGTTCGGCATCTACTTTTCTGAAGTACAAGCAAACACAGGAGGGTTATGGCTGACAAAGTTTGCAGATGACTGCAAACTGGGCGCCATAGTCGAAAACACATCTGACACAGATATCCTCCAGAAGGGCCTCACAGAAACGGATAACTGGTGCCAGAGCCATGGCCTGAAGTTAAATGCCAAAATGCATAGTCATACCCTTCGAAAAACAAGGTTACCCCTAGCTACCATATAGGTGACAATCCACTGAGCACAGAAAAGTCATCAGGGATCTGGGGACCCAAGTTGACAGTAGTCTTCGCTTGACACTCATGTTGCTAAAGTAGTTAGGAAAACCTTCTATATCGCCCATCTGATCATGAAGGGATTCACATCTAGATCAAGGGAGGTCATCGTCCCCTGTACTCATCACTCATTAGACCTATGATTGAGTACAATGCCCGTTCAGAATGTATCTGACCAGACACCTGATGCAGCTTGAAAGGCCCCAAAAGTTCCTCACCAAAAGGATAAAGGGTCTCAAAAATATGTCTTATGCTGCCCGACTGAAAGAACTCCAGCTTTATTCAGTCTCATACAGCTTGCCCAGAGGTGACCTGTGCCTGACATATAAGGCCATGGCAAACCCAGATTTGATGAATATGCTTCACCTCAAAAATCTAGATCCTCAGAACCACAAGGGCGGGAGACTTAAACCTTGACACGGTTATAAATAGAACGTGCTGGAGGGACAGATTCATCACCCAGAGACTCCCTATGCTGTGGAACAAAATCCCGGTACATGTGAGGCAGAGCACCTCGCTGGCCTTGTTCAAGAGGAATCTTGACCAATGGATGGGAGATCGCAGATATACCCCAGGGATTACTTCAGTGTCACTGCTTGACAGAGGCACAGAAAAATGATAGGCATAGTTTTTATTCAAACTAAAGGGGTGGCGAAAGCCACATAACTATGGGCTAGGCTTATAAATGCCCTTGGGCAGATAGCCTAGTATGAACCTATGAACCTATGAACCTATGAACCACACTACACTCATCACATAGTCTCACTGAATCTACCCCACCATTAACTGAGAAAACTACTCGTGTACCAACTCATTAGCTCAATGCTTTCTGGAATTCATAAACAGCAATGCCCTGGATCAACATATCCACACACCCACCAGGGGCAACAATATCCTAGACCTAAGCATTATTAACATGAGTGACCGGTGCTCCACACCTGAAGTCAACTCCTCGTTGGACCGATCTGACTATGAGCTGAACACCATTGATATCCACATCCTGCCCCCACCCCCCATTAAGGCAAACACAGTATAATATGTCTACAAAGCAAACTTCATGCTTCTTAAGACAGACGTGGTGAATGTCATGACACCCATGCAGATGGACAATACTGTTACAACTGCTGAATCCTACACAAATGCATTCTATAAGCACTTAGAGGAGTGCATGGATTGTGCTATCCCAAACAGAACCAAGAAGCTATACTCCTAATTAAGGAAACCAATCTGGTGGTCCCTTGCCATAAACAAACTGTACTACAGGAAGAAGACACTGTTGCAAATGAGAGTACAACCCCATGTGTGGAGGAGCTCTCTGGTCAGCCTCAGTAAGAAGGTGAGATCCCTTATAAGATCTTCCAAAGCTAGCTACGAAAACAAAACCGCCACTAATTCCAACAACAACCACAAAGCATTCTATAGCTATGTCACATATCTCGATGACAACACCCATATCTGCTCTGAGTTACAGCACAAAGGCACAGACATTACAGAACCAACTGATATTGCCAACATCCTGGCAGATAAGTTCAGTGCTACCTTTCCCCCCTCCCTCTCAAAGCTGCACACTCTAAAGCCAATATCACAACATCCATGGGACTGGACAATATCCCAGGCTGAGTTTTACATGAACTTTAAAACATACTGACTCCCCACCTATGCACCATGTTCAGTAATAGCCTCACATCGGGCTTAGTGCCCCCTGAATGGTGCACAGCAACAGTTATCCCACTCCACAAAGGTGGCGCCACAATGGACCACGAGACCTATTGCCCTATAGACCTCACTAGCCTGGACTGCAAGGCTATGGAGCACATCATGGATCTCAGTCACAGAGATATTGGGTACCTCCAAACCTTTTACTCCTCCCAGTTTGGCTTTGTTAAGGGAAGACCATGCCTCCTAAACCTGGTGGACTTCTTAGAGATAGTTACCAAGGCATTAGATGAGGGTAAGGAGGTCCACACAGCCTACCTAGATGTCTCAAAGGCTTTCAACACCAATCCTCATTCTGGTATTATCAACATACCCATCCGCCTGAACATTAACCCCTACATCATGTGATGGTTTGCAAAGTGGCTCATGGACAGAATCCACACAGTGGGAGTTGCATACCCTAGGTCCGACTGTATACCAGTTACAAGTGGCATCCCCTAGGGCTCAGTCCTAGAACCCCTCATGTTTGGTATATAATTCTCTGACATACAGGCAAGCACAGGAGGGCTTTGGCTGAAAAGGTTTGCAGACGACTGCAAACTAGGGGACATAATTGTTTCCCCAGCTGTTACAGACACCCTCTGGAAGGGTCGCTCTGAGATGGATACCTGGTGTCAATATCATGGCTTCAAGCTGAATGCCAAAAAGTGCATAGTCATCCCTTTTGGATACAACTAATTACCCACGGACTACCACATAGGTGCTAGTCCTCTACATACAGAAAAGGTAATAAGGGATCTGGGAACCCTAGTAGATAGCAATCTCTCCTTCGATACCCATAATGACAAGGTCATTAGCATATCCTTCTACATGGCTCCCCAATCTCTAATGGGTTCGCATCCAGATCAAAGGAGGCCATTGTGCCTCTCAACTCATGACTTATTAGACCCATTAAAGGATACAACACCCCATTTGGGATATACCTTACAAGACAACTGCAACAGCTTGGAAGACCACAACAGTACCACACCAAGAGGATTACTGACCTCAAACAGATGACCTATGCAGCCCAACCTAAGAAACTCCAGCTGTTTTCGGTTGCATACCGCATACTCACAGATGATCTCTGCTTGACATACAACCCAGTATTTCTGGATTATGCTCCACCTAAACAGAGGCCCCTGAGAGCCACATGCTACTGGGCTATACACCTAACCACAACGATGACTAGGACGTGCTAGACAGACAGATTCCTGACCCGGACACTCCTCATGCTTTGGGACATGATTCCAATATACATCAGGCAGGGCACCTCACTAGCACTTTTCAAGGGAAACCTTGACATGTGGATGGTTGAAAGACATGTACCCCAGGGATCACTACAGTGGCTCTGCTGGACAGAGGCACAAGGAACTAATGGCTCTGCCATTCGGAGGCACAGGGAACTAACCTATGGGGGTGGCAAAAGTCAACACACTCTAGAGGGCTTATAAATACCCTTGCTAAGACAGCCTAGTACCTACCTTTGCACTTGTTACATGTCTTATGTGCATGGAGAGTTAACTAGCTCATCCATTTTACTTTGCTATCATGCTGATAAACTGTCGGGTGACTAAAAGTCATATGTATCCTGTTATTGTGTATTGTAAATGCCAATAGACATAATTAATGTTTGCCTAACATAACAGGTTCTTTTTTGTTTTTTTTGTTTTTTTTTTTTTTTGCGTCTTTCGGCTTTTCCCGGTTAGGGGTCGCCACAGCGGAACTCCGGTCTGCTAATGATTGGTAGTTGATTTTTACGTGCCGAGTTACCAGCTTTAATGCACAACCTTCAACGAAGGTACGCCTATTCACGCATGTCTCCATGCAGAAGACGCTCTAGTTGAGAATCGAACTGGACAGCATCTTACTGTGAGGCGACAATGTAACTTATAATACATATCTGCCTACAATGCTGTACATTACACAGTTATTGGCACAATATCCCACAATGCAAATCATAATTGCACAGTGGGCCAACCTTCGACATGTTATTCTTAATAATATTCCCATACATATGGCTACTGTTACAATATATGAACATATACTATCCCCTGTTAGATATACTTGTTAGATATATATGTTATCACTTGTTGGACCAGCCCTGCCACTAACAGCAGCTGTTGAGGAATATTTGTGTTCAAAGCCCTTATATAGCATCCCTTGTGGTGTATGTGGTATTTGCCTTGTGACCTACGGCAGTACACACAAATACTATAAGCGTTACTATGCTCAACAATACATCACTACAAGATAACTGTTTCCACTATATGGATTGTGTGCACTTTAAATACTACAGAACAGGTACTAAATACACAGACATACTGACTGTTTTCCATACCTTATTAGTAACCCGAGATGTCATTAACTGTTGATTCAATCCTTTTCAGTTTGTGTTTCAATCTTCTTTGTAATGTTCTGCTGGTATATAGGGATGGTTTAAATGTGTAATAAGCCATCCTTTTCTAGTTAAATATCGGTAACATGTGGTATCTTGACCACCAAATGGTGTTCCAAAGTAGTTAATTAGATGCACATCAGCTGTGCAGCTACTCCATTAGCCGATACCATGGCAACAGTGATGTATAACTGAGTACTCCTTTTGGGTGTTGTCCGTTTGCCTTACTTTCGAGGAAGATGGTCTGGATGTGTTGTTTGTGATGTATTTCAACAGCTAGAAGGAGACCGACAGAGATATACTAGCTTCATGACTCCCGTGGATTGTGTGTAATGGCTACATGTGAGTGCAGCTGTTATATTTCAGAACATTGCTACTTATGCAGGGTTTGTTTGTACCTGATACTGCTGCAGATGTTTAGGACTGGCAAGGAAGTTTGGGCAGCTCAAAGCTGTATGGCTATGCATGAACTGTTATGTGGTTTACAGTGTGCTCACCAGGCAACCTTGATCTGGTCTACATGTGTAGCATACTGTGCTGTTACTCAGTAATTGGTAACACATCCCGGTGTACACACAACCCTATGAAATGGGATTAGTGCAAACAAACCCTGTAACATTAGCAGCTGTTCCATTGTATAACAGCAACTATTTCACATAGGGCCATGTTACTGTGTCTCTGACAAGGTATATTAAGGCTTCTGCAGATGTCGTACAGTGAGTGAATGATTTGTTATGTTATTACAGTTTGTATTGTAATTTGTTTGGGTGTGGGGGTGATGTTGGTGGGTGTGCATAGCAGATGCAGGTGTGTAGAAACTGCTTTTATATATAATCGATATGTGCGTGAGGGTTCCGTCCCTCTTTGAACACCTATCCTTTAGTGGACTAATACTATGGTAATTGCAGAATGATTCATTAAGGCATTGTTATGTGGTTCCTGTATAGCATTCAGGTGATGTTAGTCCTTGAATCCTTTCAGAAATACATCAGAATGTAATAAATTGTTGCTACATGAAAGTTGTGTATTTCTGTCATAGGTATTTGCAGTCATTGTACTTCTGTTGGTGACTGACCCTCTTTGGCTAGGGTTGCCACCATTTCATATGACCATAGTGGGACATTTTCGGGACACACATCAGAATTTACAGGCCAACAAAAACCCACGGTCAGTACAAGGGAGAGAACTTTCCTTTCTTGCCTAAATATAAGCTTATTCTTGTAGCAGTTTAGTTACTTATCCTGTTTCTTGTAACATGTAGGTATTTTAGATATAGAAAGAACTATTGTATGCAACTATTACATTACATATAGGACATAATTATGTCCTACAATCCCAGGACATTTGCCACGTTTAATATATTTGGTCAGGACACAACCACCCAAAGAGGGACTGTCCCTCACAAAGTGGGACAGGTGGTAACACTATCATTGGCTCATGTCCATAGCACATATTTGTAATAGTGTATAGGCATATACTCTCCATATCCTTTGTTCATAAAGGTTGGTCATGGCGGAATGTGTGATTGCTATGGTCCATGTTATACACATATATAAACACTTCAGCCGCTGTATACGGGATACCTATGGAATCCCAAACCCACACAGTTCCGACGCACACAGTACTGGGCCCAGACTCTCATACCCCACATTACCGATAGCGATAGCAACTCGCGAAAGTAACACAAACACAGAACACACACACACACACACACACACACACACACACACACACACACATACACACACACAAATACACACAGACACACTGCTATCCACCACATCCAAACAAACCATCCTACACTACGTATGAGAAGGTGGGCAAGCCCCCCCTACACCCCCATGTAGGTGTCTACACCCCACCCCACACCCCCCTACTTTAATATTCTACCTCCTAGGTCGCGCAAGCAGACGCACAAAGCTAACCCACACCCACACATTACAGTCCTCTAAGAACACACACCACACTCAGAACACACACTACAGCCCTCAGAAATACACTTACACACAGTAACCTACCTGAACCCCAACACAAGAAGCACTGACTAACTGTCTCTTAACATCATGATTTGAAACCTTGCACATCTGGTGTTTCGGTACTGTGTTCTTGCGGACCTTAAGCCTCGGGATTATGCGTGTCGGTATGTAAAGCAGTCGGTATGTGGTAGGTATCCCATTTATATGTACCTCCATGGTTATGTAGATGTTGTTAACCTATCTATATATCTACATATATATGTATATCCCCATATATCGACATATATATCTCTCTCTCTCTCTCTCTCTCTCTCTACATATATATATATATATATATATATATATATATATATATATATATATATATATATATATATATATATAATATATATATATATATATATATATATATATATATATATATATATATATATATATATATATATATATATATATATATATATATATATATATATATATATATATATATATATATATATATATATATATATATATATATATATATATATATATATATATATATATATATATATATACACATATGATGTATATATATATATATATATATGGGTGTGTATGTGTGTGTGTGTATATATATATATATATATATATATATATATATATATATATATATATATGAATATATGAATATATATATATATATATATATATATATATATATATATATATATATATATATATATATATATATATATAAACATACACCTTTCATTGGGTACATGCCGGTTTGTCTTATTTTCACACATTCCTACCTTTTGTGTTTTATTCTGTCAGTATACACAACTTCCATTGGTACATCTCAGGTAGCTTAGTGGTATGTTATTGTGAAGATTGTGTACATGGTTGCGTGTTCTAATCCTGCCTGTGTTATTTTACCTCTCAGAGCAGGCACTGGTAGTGCAAGGGTGATTAACGCACATTTCAGTGGTTGTTTGTTCCACATGATTATTATTCTGTGGAAAACTACCTATATATCCAAGCTGTGTTTAAGGTATACTATGCAACATGTAAACATTCCTGTCAGGGATACTCCCCATTATTTGGAACTACATCCCTGATTACATTATACAAAACCCCTCACTAACACTCCAGGGTATCCTTGCAGAGCGGGAGGGGAACAGTGGATACACCCCAGAGATCCCGCAATTGGTTCTGCTCCTCAGAGGGACAGTTAGTTAATCACTTGGGTGGTGACAGCAGACACTTTTTGCCTATGCTTATGAGTGGCCCTGGCAGTTGGGCATGTACCTACCTATGAACCTCTACATACAGTATGGACACATGCCGATAGCTTAATTTACTGTTCAGGTATTGACTTACCTTGTGCCAATGGCGGTTGTGAGTACAATAGTTGAGAGCTACCTATGTAGAATGCACACAGTAGACCACATATACATGACAATTTCCAGGTGGTCGTGTGTGCGTGCCATCCATGTTTGCTGTGTGTGCAGGTGGAGAAGGGTGTCAGTCCATGATTGCCTACACAGTCAGTGTGTGTGTGCTATACGTTCCCTCTTTGCCAAGGCATGGGCATACTGGGCACATCTCAGTCTGCCTACTGGGGCTAGCACAGGGTGTTCATGGTCTGAGTCCTTCTGTGCCTGTGGGTCCCTTGGCAATGATGGTGGGCTGTGAGAGCCTTCACCATTCTGTCCCTGCTGCAGCTTTTTCTGCAGGATCATATTGTGTAGCATGGCACATACTATGAAGATGTGGGCACACGTGCCTGGAGAGTACTGCAAGGCTCCACCAGATATGTCCAAGCAACGGAACCGTGATCGCTCTCTATGATGATTCTTTTTCTGCGTGTGCCTCATTATGACATTCTTGCATGAGTGTGTGTGCATTTCTGATGGGAGTCATCATCCATGGTTCCAGTGCATAGCCAGCATCCCCCACCAGGTGGCCATATGGGATGTCCCCCCTGGCAAATACCTGATACAGCTGTGAGGCATGCTAGATGTGGGAGTCATGATAGCTTCCAGGGCTGCCAGCACACACATCCATGATAATGCCCTGGGCATTGCACATGACCTGGCAGTTGATGGAGGGGTATGCCTTTCGATTTATGTAGCGCCTACTCTGCTCACTGGGTGGTGACTTTATGTGTATGTGTGTGCAGTCTATTGCACCCAGTACCTCCGGGTAGTCTGCCACATGGTGGAAGAAACGCATATTGCTGGCCAACTCCTCCTGCATTCGGGGGAAGTATATGTGCTCATCGGCATGTGGTAACATGGCATCCAGGAACTGGTGGAGTACCCTGGATGCTGATGCCTGTGAGATCCCCATGATCTCCCCAGATTGCCTTTGGAAGGTACCTGTGGCTAGTATTCTCAAGCTTACACATACCTTTGTGTCCACTGGGGTGGGTTCCCCTCTGTTACTTCTGGATCTGAGGCGTGGCCGGCACAGCTCAACAAGTTGCTGTATGATGTCCCTGTTCTCCCTAAAATGCTCTACTATCTCCAGATCATGTAGCCCCTGGTAGATTACCCTGGGTCTGAACACTCTTCTCCTCCTCCGGTGCCTGAGATGGTTTCAGCATCATCCTCCACACCACTGTCAGTCTCCAACACATGCTAGAGAATCAAAGCTATGGCGGCCCCTAACATGTACATATGAAATGTAATTAGCATACATGCGCAGGGAGCTGCACGGCTCTGGCGTACGCTGGTAGTGCATGTGGAAACAGCTCGTACTTGAATCGCTCAGCAGCCATATTTGGAGCTAGATCGCCGACGCTACTCCGGCACCTGGCGCAAGCTTCATGAATCCTGAGGACTGTGTATAGGTTCACTCTAAAATTAAATAACCAATAAAATTGTGGTTCTCCTACAAATTATGAGATTTGTTGGATAACAGAACCACAATTTTATTGGTTATTTGATTTTAGTGTGAACCTATCTATATTGAAGAGGTGTAGATTTGAGCAGAAGACACTGATTGGATAACTAGAAGGCAGTGTCTGAAAAAAGTTATTTGATTTGTTAGTTTTCAAACATAAATGTTTTGTTTTACCTCCTAATGACAGATATAAAGAAGTGTTTAACCCAAAAGCACTTATCCTGCCATTTTAAGTTCTCATTTTTGACTTTTTATTTAAGAAAAGTTTTATGATAGTCACCCTGGTGGTTGCCTTGGTTATGCTTCTTTCCTTTCCATACATTTTATCCAAGTGTGCATCTCTAACTGCTGAACAGTACGCTTTTATATATACACACATATATATATATATATATATATATATATATATATATATATATATATATATATATATATATATATATATATATATATATATATATATATATATACACATGTACATTTATGTGTGTGTGTGTGTGTGTGTGTGTGTGTGTGTGTAGACTATTATTTTACTCATCCATATATTACATTTGTATTTATACAGCAAGTATGTTATTATGTTATCACATAAACTTTTCCTATATTTGTATACAGATGCACTTCAGTGTACAGATATGTATCTGCTTTCTTTTACATATTATAATAACATTATATGACTCCATTTTATGGTTTCTTTTTTCTAAATATATTCAGCTTTAAACATACCTGAAGCTATCTGCACATTCTTAAGGCATGCTGGAGAGTGCTCTTGATTGTATCATTTTTCCAGCATGTTCTTGTGAACCCGAGGCTGTGCTCATGAGTAGCAGAGATTTGTATAGATAACTGGCTGTACATGTTTGCGTAATACTGCAATTCATGCAGATAAACATAAAAGGGCCTAATTTGCTTACAAAGTATGCAAATTGTTGTGAATTTATGTAAAATATTGTTAAGACTGCCATATTAATGACTTTGGAAATTCCAAACTACTTAAAGTAAGAAAAGATAATAGTTTGTTTGTGTCTTCCGGCTTTTCCCGGTTAGGGGTCGCCACAGCGGAACTCCGGTCTGCTAATGATTGGCAGTAGATTTTTACATGCTGGCTTGCCGGGCCTAATGCTCAACCTTCAATGAAGGAACGCCCATTCACGCATGTCACCACACAGAATACGTTCTAACTGAGAATCGAACGGGCAACGTCTAACTGTGAGGCGACGACGCTACCGCAGCACCACCACCGCAGTACATGTAAATTAATGTGACACACTTTAGAATGATGTAAAATCAGTGAGTTCAGTACAAGATAAGCTTCTGTGACTGACATGACGGGCATACTACAATGGCTTTTACTGACTACTGCGAAGCTGTCATTTGTGAATGGGAAATCATTACAGCAGCAGTGGAAATGGTTAGTCATCACTGTGAAAATCTACTTTGGTGTCATGTACTGAGCGCATACATTGTAGAAATGTAGTGCTTTAATTGTGAAGTGCAGAACCAGTAAGGATGTGTTGTTGGCTGAAAAATGTGCAATATTATGAATACAAAGCAGTGGCAGGGCTCTGGGGAGGGTGAATATCCACACAGTGATTGTTTTACTGTTGTGAATGTATTTATAATACTGCAGATGTTACTATTGCATGACTTTACCTGCCTGCACTGTAATTTTGCATGTAGATATAATTATGGGATTTGTGCCACCAACTTTTTTATGAGGATGACAGGTATGCTGCCATTGTTGTGTTGTTTAAACTGATGATTACATCAATTGTTTTCTGTATGACTATGCCATATTTTTTCATGTACAGTAATAATGCAGAACAAGTGACCTATACAGAAAAAGGATAACTTCAGCCATGATGAAAACTGCACAATCATTTGAGGCCTTAGAACATATGGCTGAACATATCTTTAGCAAAGGAAGATCCCAACAAGCTGAGAGGACAGAAACCTGGAATTAAGTTGTACTGGACATTAAGGCAGTCAGTGGAAGAAACAGCACATTAACACAGGCCAAGAAGAAGGCAAATTATATGCTAGGATATGTTAGAAGCAAGGAGAGGCAGATTGCAATTGCCCATGCCAGTACTGGGTGGGTGGTCTCCAACAACTGTCCCAGTAACAGCAGATGAGGAATACCTCCTCTCCATCTGTGGGGATGACTGTGACACAGAACACGATGGGACTGGAATAATTAGAGATGATGAGGACACTGGCTGTTACCAACATCTGCAGCAGCAACACTCATCTACTCAGGAAGGCTGCTTTAAAAACAGTAACATATACTTATATAGAGAACTGAATGCTGACATGGAATGATTACATTAAGCACATGACAAGTATGATTAATTGTTGAACCTTCCACATCTACACAGAACAGCAATGAAGGCAGTGTGCATGATAAGTGGTCCCCACACCACCTTATAGGCATATAATAGCATATGCTATTTGTTTATTAGTAATGTTTTCCCAGTCTGAGACTGAAATTATCCTCTGGGATCAATGCTCTACCTCACTTAACAAATTCAAAATAATATAAAATAAATCAATCCAGAAATAAATAAATAAATAAACATTTTTAAGGGTAAGCAGCGGAAACAAACAGTTTGACTATACAGATAAATCTGGAGGATATCAACAGCAGAATGACTGTTGGTGAGGATGATGATGATGATAACATAATTATATTTAAAAGGCAGCCTGAGGAAGGTAGCATGCGGTCTCCAAGTTTAATGGCAGGATCTCACACCCCACAACATGTTAGTAACTCTGCAGGAAGTGACACAAGTTTAATGACAGGATCTCACACCCCACAACATGTTAGTAACTCTGCAGGAAGTGACAGTACATCACAAAGTTAAGCACATGCTGACATTGTACTCATGCTTGTACAGGAGGAAAACCCCTGCACCCCTACACCAGTATCTACAACCCCCAGTAAACACTTTCAGGATGATGGTAGACATTCCGAGGGAACTGTCTCCACAGTGACATCTTTACAAATGGGAACCAGGTTCAGGAATTTGTTACAGCTACCCCCAGGAAATACACAAAACATTGACTACCTAGCAGCAAATGTGCTGTGACATTGTTAGGGCTCATAGCACTGCCACAAA
Source organism: Protopterus annectens (assembly GCF_019279795.1). NCBI lineage: Eukaryota > Metazoa > Chordata > Ceratodontiformes > Protopteridae > Protopterus > Protopterus annectens. The sequence goes on along the minus strand of NC_056746.1, from coordinate 1,207,176,504 downwards.
GAGTCAGTTGGAAATGGTCAGAGCCCTCCAGGGTATATGTGATGATTTCCACCACTACTTGGAAATGACACAGAGTAGGGATAATGTCATTATCACACAGATACATAGTATGGTGGCACAGCACAAGCATCGGTGGAAATGGCACAGAGTAGGGATAATGTCATGATCACACAGATACGTAGTATGGTGACACAGCACAAGCATCGGTGGAAATTGCACAGAGTAGGGATAATGTCATGATCACACAGATACGTAGTATGGTGGCACAGCACAAGCATTGGTGGAAATGGCACAGAGTAGGGATAATGTCATGATCACACAGATACGTAGTATGGTGGCACAGCACAAGCATCGGTGGAAATGGCACAGAGTAGGGATAATGTCATGATCACACAGATATGTAGTATGGTGGCACAGCACAAGCATCGGTGGAAATGGCACAGAGTAGGGATAATGTCATGATCATGCAGATATGTAGTATGGTGGCACAGCACAAGCATTGGTGGAAATGGCACAGAGTAGGGATAATGCCATGATCACACAGATATGTAGTATGGTGGCACAGCACAAGCATCGGTGGAAATGGCACAGAGTAGGGATAATGTCATGATCACACAGATATGTAGTATGGTGGTACAGCACAAGCATCAGCGGCTACCTCTGTTCATTGACTACTTAGGCCCTTCAAGAATCAAGCAAGAATCAGTCTGGGAAGGAGAAGAGGACAGGGTGCTGTATGGACAGGTGGAGGCAGGTTCCATGAACCTACACATTCTTCTGCAGAAAGTAATGTAATTAGTCAGGGGGAACAAGCACAGTAGATTTCATGTGGGCTATGTCAGTGTGTTCATCTACACCTAGCAGAAACTCTCATTCAGGGTCCTACCTGCAACACTGTCAGATCAGTGTCTGCAAGATCACATGACATCAGTCCAAGTCACTGCCTAGGTCTCCTGACAGCCCCTGTTCAAAATCACTTGTATTATCACCTAGCCTTGCTTTAAGAGGTGTGTATGATGCATTTGACATTGACCAACTCTTGGTCAAGTATGACATTTCGGTTACTTACAATCTGACATTAACAAACACAGGTCAATGTTTAACTCAAAAGGGAATAAGCCAATTAAAAAAGAAAAAAATGGGGTGTAAGACACTTTTCAATTGTATCCATTTCATTCCTGTAATGGTACTGCTTAAAACCTAATGGAACTATGGAAAGAAATCTATATGTCACAATATATGATTAACGCCAATGCTGTATGTATTACCATAACTTATAAGTAGTAAGACACAAGTTTTCACGGAAACACAATAATGAGAAAATTACATATTAAAATGAGTATCCTCACATGTAAACAAACTCTTCTATCCATTTACCCTCACCACTACACAAATAATTATATTTTTTGTCTCTGAAGCCACAAATTATTGTGTATGACAAAATATAAAAATCTGATATGAAGTACCCCAACAGACAGCACATACTTTAAATTGAAAAAACATTGCATAATATAAAAAAATGATTATTTTGCATTCAAGAGCTAAGTAAGAACTCATGTTAAATACTGAATGAACACTTTTTATTATTAGAATCACTTGAAGACATTCAGTACATGCATCCTAGGTGAACCACCTTACTAGAACCTTTTGTGCAAATCAGTTAAAAATGTGATTATTACTTATATGATTCATAGATTTATAGGTAAGTACTAGGCAAGCTGCCCTTGCAGACCTATTTAAGCCTATCCAGTTTCATTTAATGGTGAGAATCAAACTCTGTAACTTGTGTCTACCTTACAATATCACTGAACAAAAGTCAGTGAACACTCAGAAATGACTTTTACAAGCAACAATATTAATAACTGTTCTGAAAAAAAAATATGAGAAGGAATGTCTGATGAAAAGTAACAGTAGACCATGCACCACACAGCATAGCCACATATATCACTGCATGCATCTATTGTACACTTGTTTTTTTACAGGAAAGAAAACACTAATGTGAATGTCATGATCCATAGTTCTGCTGTATGCCAAGTATGAACCTGCTATTTGGGGTCCCTTACTGTTGCTGCTGAGTGTTCATCATTAGTTGCTGTGGGATTGGAACTGGGGCCTGCAGTAACAGCATGGGTCACATCACCACCAGACTGGTTCAGAATCACGTTATGCAGAATGCAGCATGCAGTAAACATACTGTATGCAGTAGCTGGGTCATAGTGAGGGGCACCCCTATACTCATTCAGCCAGCTAAAATGACTCTTTAGGACTTTGAAATCCCTCTCAATGACAACATTGATCTGGAACAGGGATACACCATAGATGTCTTCTGTAGTTCCATTTGGATTTCTCACTGTTGTCATGAGTCATGGCTCCAATGGATATCCAGCAAAAAAAAATAAATAAATAAAAGAGATAGAGAGAGAAACTCATAGTCCTAGCTCTGTCCTGAGGTGACACCAAGAAATGGATATGCTGATCCACATGTGCCAAGAGTAGATCGAAGAACTGTTGCAGTATCCTCCAGATAGAAGCCTGTGAGATACTCAACATGCCCCCAGTCTGCTCTGGAAGGTCCCTATGGCAAGTAGTGAGGACTATACATACCTTAGTATCCACAGGGATAGAAAGTCCAGACATTACTCCAGTACCCCTATGAGGTTCATACATACTCACTAAGACTCATATAATATTCCTGTCCTCTTTAAACCTATCTAGATATCACCTGATTGTCAAAATTATAATGTGTTATTCTCTGCTTACATCTCTGCCTTCTTGGCCTGCAAGCACTGCTGGGTGCAGGCAGTTGTGGCATAGAGAAGCATAGACAAGCAGCATACAATGGAAATAGCAAGACTAGCAGCAAGTTAAAACATTTTCATGGACTGCAAAGTAGATACGATTGGCATGACTCCCCTTTATATAATGTATTTGTGGATGGCATGGAAAAGCAGGAAAATGTCACTAAAAATCACAAATACATGAGACAATGCTTTATTAACATATGCAGGTTGCTTCATTTCTCATTTACACCTCATTCTGGCTTCATTTGCTTGTGCTTATTCACAGCCATTACATGTTGGTTTATGTGGCCTCTGAATCGGAGCTTTGCTGCGCTCATTCACAATCAGTGAGAACAGCCTTAATGTGTTCGTGTAATGACAATGAATACCACCCACTAACTTCTCAGGCACTTTCAATTGATACACTGTTTCACAACATTAGTGGAGATGATTATGCTTTGCTTATGTAGCAAATGATTTATAGTTCTTACAGCAGCCAAAAACATCTGAGGTAATATTCTGAATTCACCGAAAGATTAGTCTTAACTTCAACTTACCTATTTCCTCATATGCTTTCCCACTTTAATGAATATAGATATTTAGTCACTGTTCCTGTAGTTCTGACAGAATGTAAGAAAAAATTTAGCACAGATAAATTCCTGGTTTCAAATGATGCACATTTCAAACTTCTTTTTTCAATAATTAATTTTTGTTTATTTGCTACTTAAAATAAAGCCACTGTTTTCATCTTGTTAGCTCATGCACAATGGGAAACCTCTAAATTCGCAAACTGATCCACGTTCCAATCAGTAATGTTAACCTATGTGCTACACTTTTTTTGTCTTCTATAATATGATGCATATTCATCAAGTAGTTTGCACTAAAAGTTTCCTATAAAGTAAGTTATAATTTTTAATACTATGACACCATCCTGTACTGTCCCATAATTTTACAAATTCTTGATGTACTGCCTACATAAATATTTTACATATGCATTTCTTATTCTTCTCAGCTTACTTTCTCTGACTTTTATCAGTTTAAGATAGACATCAGACAAACAGATAGATGTATAGGCAAATGACAATTTTTACTGACAGACTGGTATGTCTATATGCACACAGCTTCAGTATCAACATTAAAAAACAAACTAAGCCTATATAATGTGTTTTATAAGAAAACATGCAATATATAGAAGAAACCTACAGGACAGAGCACTCCTAATAGGGAACAGAGTGATTAAGGTGTTAAGATCAGAAGTACAAAGTAAAAGGTTTGATTGTGACCTCTGTTTATTGTTTAGGCTTATAATAGCCTGCAGACTAATAGCTTAGTATTTGCCTATGAACAACTAACTGCAGTAAAACAATATGAATGAAAGAACACTAAATGAACCTTTTCAACAAAGTAAAATCAATTATGCATGTTTTTCTTTGCCAGGAATGCAACATTTTTGGCATATTTTGAGAAAACACATAATAGGTAGTGACCAAGTAAAGTTTACGAGGCAAAGCAGCACAGCTCTAAAAACTAAGCTAGCTCATTGCATGAACTTTTTAAGCACAGTCTAACAGAAACCTATTATCTTTAAAATGATGTAGTGACTGTGTTAAATGTGCATAAGGAGTGACATATTGTCACAGCAAGTACAAACAGACCATGTTTTTATTTGTGTAATAAATAGCAGAGGAAAGTACATGAAGAAGCAGGCTGACTAGTTACATGCAGTGCTCAAACCTGATAATGAAGGAATTAAAGAATCATGTTAATGTAGTTATAACTCATTCATCCCAGTATGTCCTCACTCCTTATCAACATAATTGCTCAGTCAATGTCATCTCTGCAGAAGGAGCTGCTGTTTTATTCACCACTGTCTCCGTGTAATTCCTGCCAGCATTTTGTGTGAGTAGCATGCCTCTAACTGAGCATCCCGCAGTCTCCACCAGCTGATGTTAGAGACATGGAACATCACCATATGCATGAATGATGTTGATTTGTGCAGACAGCCTTTAATATTTCTCATTTTTTAATTAAAGTTCAGTGCTGAAAGAAACAGAAACATGGACAACAAGCTGAAGAGCAACCTAAGTGCGGCCCTGTATTGGACAATGTATATTAATTCTCAGTTAACTTTACTCTAGCATGGAAATAAGGACATTTAGATCTCTGGCTTATCTTAATGATGTTGTCTTTCTAAGATTGTTGATTTCATATTCAATATGGTGCAGGACAGGAAAAGTATCATATAGCTGAGAGGAAAACATCATCAAAATAATTAAATTCTCTTAATACTATAGAGGAAGTTTTATTTGGCAATCCATTATAGAGTAGAATGTTCGTGTGTGTGTGTGTGTGTGTGTGTGTGTGTGTGTGTGTGTGTGTGTGTGTGTGCGAGAGAGAGAGAGGGAGTAGAGTTTCAGATGAGAATAATATGCTACCTAAAAGAATAATGGCTTCCTAAAAGAAAGATACCCAAAATAAAAAAATCAATTAATTGTCAATGCCTTAGTCAGTAATAGCAATGGTTACATGAAAAGAAGAACTGAGCCTCACTGTTTCAGAGAAAAAATACAATAAGTATTCTAGTGTACCTTCCACTCAGAAGACTACACATTTATAAGGTTGCTGACTTACGTTGTTAAAAGTCCAGACCTCTATCTGAAAAGATATGTAGCAGAAAAATGTTTTTCTCGAGGGACCGTAATTGTTGAGTATCTACAACACATGGTTTTCTTGAAAGATACTGAAAGGGTAGTCATATCTCAGTGAGTAGGCATTGAGAGGCACAGTAAACTAACCTCAAAAGGGCTATCTTCTGTGACCTACTATACAGAGGCACAGTCAACTAATCTAAAAGGTCGGTGAAAGCCAAACACACTCTGGCTAGGCTTATAAATGCCCTAGGGCAGATAGCCTAGTATCAACCTATGAACCTATGAACTAAACCTGCCTTCACTTCACAGTGTGGGTAACTGCCCTATAGGAATTGTGTTGCAGCAAAGTATCTGATATTTTTTTTGCATCTGCAATTCTCAGAAAGACAAAACATAATCAGAGTGGCAACAAAACATGAACTTTTCGATTATTCATGTATAAATATACAAAAATGGTTAACAACTTATTTTCTTGCTATGATATTTTTCCATTTTCCAGAGGACTTACCACCACAATATGAAGAAATCAAATTATACAGATTGTGTAAGGAGATTTTTGTAGAGGTGAAAAATGCCACTGTACTGTGCCATAGGTGAGGCATCTCCCTTAGCCCATTTATCTAGGTAAACCCCAATGCTTCTGTTGTTATGGGTAAAATGTAAAAGCCCTGTTAATTTTTTGCATTATAATCATTCTTGCTGAGATTATTATATTACATTCTTGTACTTTTTATAATGCATTGTTAATATGAATATCAACCACTGCTTTTATAGCACATGAAAATTACATTCTAAGCAGATGGGAAAATTATGTAAACAGAAGAAAATGTCTGTTGTGCTTTTTACAGAAAGACAAAAAATAAACGACACAGCAGGAATCTTAAGTACATTTTCTGGATGAATGTACTGTCTGATAAAATGAAAATCAAACTTCCAGAGTAGAATTTAACATCAGTGAAAAGATGGGAAACTACAATCAACTTAAAATCAATAAAATGAACATGGCAAAAACAGTCCTGTGTACCCAGAAATGGTCGCATGCAATTTTTTTAATGTACTTTTGCTGAATCACAAATCATGGGAAAATAATTTGAAAACATATTTTATTGAAAACACATTTTTGGGGTCATAATTCATTGCAAAAGTCTATATGTGATAACTGATTTTGCAGTTTATATTTGTACACCACCAGAGTTTCATTCTACATCACTTTCTCTATGGTTGTGTATGCATGAGTTAGCATATTTAAGTAATGGAGTATGGGTGTAATGAGACAAGACCTCTGAGGGAGGATCTTACTAAGGTACATTCAGCATATTTGAAGTTTTCTATGATCAGTGGTTTAACAAATTGCCTTTTCAATGAAATGCATTTTAAATTATTTTTCAGTTATCTGTTTTTCTGTGAAATAAAATTCAATAAATAATTATATGCTCATGGAGGGTCATACCCACTACAACTGCTGATAGTGATTTATCACTAAGATTATGAAGCTGGTTTACGAGCATGTGAATAATGATCATCAAAAAGGCTGGATAACAGTGACAAAAGAGTGGCATATTTTCTCAGATGTCATTATAGCAAGGCTATTTTCCAAACATTGTGGATTAGTATAGGGTTTTCCCTACATCAAGAGCTGAAAACAATTTTTGTTGAGCTCCTTGTATGAGACAATCATATAGCATCAAACATACTGTTGATTGATTTACTGTTTTTCCTTATACTACACAGTTAATTTTCTATAATCAGTTGGCTATATTATAGAACCTATTAGAAGGTATCCGGTGTGAGAGGTACCGAACAGTAACTCTGTAAGGCTGTTTCTCATCCATCATTTTGCACAGGTAAATGATGACATGAATCAGCACCTAACTGCTTTTCATGGCTGATTGTTTGATGACTGTAGCTAGACAGGGGTAGACAATATCATATTATCACTAACGCATGTGGTAGGTATGCCAGTAGAAACAATGTATGATTTCAGAATAAAAATATGCAAGAAGCATTTCCTATAGCAAGCACACTTTCCTGTTCCATTTAAAAACTAAGTGGTGAAACAAAACATATAAATGAGTTTTAGTTGATAATTTGTGGTATTTTTTTCAGGTCTATTGGTGCAAAGTCCTGGTTCCAATGAAAACTATTCAACTGACCTTAACATGTCAGTATCAGATATATAGTTAATTAAAAATGAAAATGCTTTAAACATCAAGTGTCCAAACCACTGGCTTCTGTGTTCACTGAAGACTGAACTGAAAAGGTTTATTCACATTATACTGTAAATACCAAGTGACAAACAATGATATCAGAATTATGTTAAACTAAAACTAGCATTTTTTTCCTTCTTGTCAGTGCTTTGTACATAAATATAAACAAATAACACAAGTACAGTAATAAATGACAAATTCAGTTTAATAAAAACAATGTAATAAAATATGTAAAAATAATAAAACACATAATTAACTGGAGGCAATTTATTACTGGGCTGTACTTTTATTAAAAGTGGGGCAGTGATAATAATCATTGTACTAGAAAACATCACTCATGCTCTTTATTTATTTTACATTGCCTGCCTGATTAGGCTAAACTGTCCTTACCATCAGAATTATTGGTCCACTGTTTTAGAGAAACTATTAAGCTGGGCTTTCCTGAGATGACACAGGAAAATCAAACGTAAGACTGCTGCTTAGTACAGGAATAGACTCAAAATTAAGTAACGTGTTTCGCCAGGATTATAGTGTTAAGTTCTTTACTACACCCCAATGACCCCCAATGACCCATGTTCAGTTAGTAATTCTGGAAACTAGTACAGCAAAGCAGAAAACATCAGAATGACTGACTCATGCTGATTCACTCATGGGGGTGGGGTGGGGGTGTGGGGGCAGTCCAGCCTGCAGCAATGCTATCGCCAACAGTCCAGCATGCAGCAGTATGAGTTTAGGGTTGGAGTAATTTTACACACCATCTCAGGGTGATTAGACATCTTTAAGATGCATATATCTTGATTCAAAATAGCAGTCACTGCAGAAGGCACAGCTGCCATGGGGGGAGTTAGGATTTTGGACAGAGAACTAACCTAATCCATATGACTGCTTAATTCAAACAATTGACTTTTATCTGAAAAGGAGAACAAATATCTTATGGAATATTGCCTTGACAAGACATTGAATGGTCCATAAGGCGCATGCCTTAAACAGGGAGTAAATAGACCAACATGAATGGATGAGTCAATTACGTATTAGGACAGGGCATGTAAATGGTCAGACTGGCACCTAAAAAGTTAGCAATGTGTCTTTATTCAACAATAATGCCAAAACCATGCACGGACACTTGCATTTTAGATACAATACAAATATCTGAGTAGAGTTTGACAGTATAATACTATTCACTCGTTCCTGATTTGCCACCAGTTTTTTACTGCTGTTACTGAGAAAGTTGTTAGTAATATAATCTGTTCATCTCACTGCATATCAATACAAAGTCAGAGACAATGCATATACTCAAAACTTTCAAATGTGCTTTTTTTCTCAATTGTTTTTGTTGAACATTTGAACAACAGAACATTAATATATGATAATAGACATATTATAACACTAATACATATCTAAAAGAACAATAATAAACAACTAAAAGAACTGTTTACAATAGTGTCTACTATAAAACAAAGTTTTTTTAAATAGAAAAAAGAAATGTGATGAGTAGTTGCTGGTTAATTATTAGAGTATGTTTATCCAGCATGTCTTTGACTTTCAAGCATATATTATATGAAGAAGTGATTCCAGATGTTCTTGTCTTCATTGTGATAAGTTGAAGAAGACAGACTTCAGTTGCCAAGTGTACCAATTCTTCATAGTAGGAGTGGTGTGATTCTTCTAATTCTTGGTGATAACTTTTCTCGCTAATGTAAAGATACTCCATAAAACAGAGTATTTTATTTTTGTGACACAAGTAGGAATAGGTATTTTAAATAAAATCAAATAAGAGATTCGGTCACCATAAAGTTATCATTAAAAACAGAGAGAATTCATAGTATTCCAATATGTTTTAAGTTTTATACAATCATAAAATATATGGTGCCAGTCAGCTTTAACATTTAGTTTACATCTCCAGTATGCTATGTCATTATTAAACATCAGTTCAACTTTATGTGGTATGATAAAGTTTCTGTGTAAGAACTTCCAAGAGATTATCCTCCACCTTGTGATGAAGTAGTTTGTTTTGAAGATTGGGGTATTAGTTTTTTTATCATCTTTGGGGAGTTATTATTAAAAAGTCTAAAATAATCCCAATAGCTTTCTCTGTGACATACTGTTGATTTCTTAAGTACCTTATATATTTTAGATAGAAGTACCTTTCCAATTATATTCTGGTGCATTAGAATAATGAGTAAATCAATGAATGTGGGGAAAGAATTTCTAACTGTTGGTTGCATTCGATTAATCTTACGTTCAACTAATTGTCAACAGTTTTGGATTTCTAACCACGTCTTTGCTTAAGTCACATTTATTAATGATACGGTCAGCATTTTGTAACTTCCCATTGTCTAGCAATTGATACCAGTATAAAAGGTTTTAGTCTTTAAATGTAGTTGTTAAATTAAATGTATTAAAGCTATTTTGAGTGTAGACAATTGGAAATACAAAGAACATCCATTCTTTATGTTCAGGGTTCTGAAACAAGAACATTTTAAAGGAGGTTATTATTGTATTAATATAATAAGAATTAACTGGTTTGTTTTTACTTTCTATAAAATAGTCTTTTAGTAACCAATGAAATTTATTTGTAGCTATATTAGTATGATATGATTTTGTTAAATTATTTTCTTTACACCAAATACCTCCCTGGATATCTTTCCATTTGGCATTATAATTGTTATTTAACCAATAAATTACTGTCTTAACAATTGAGGATAAGGAATATAATTCTAAATCTGGAAGACCAGTACCAAGGTATGTTCAGAATGTGCTGTTAATGTTCCTAACACCGTTTTGAAATCTTATCTGAAATGAACACAATGATAATGTTCCTAAGAGCCTTTTTTAAAAAAATCCCTGGATGGCAACATTATTTAATCTTATAAGTCCAATGAATAAGTATACAGTGACCATGAATGTGGCTCAAAAGTTATCAAGAAAAGTGGAGAAAAAAATGCATTAAAAAAAAGAAGAAGAAAAGAAAAGAAATATGGTAGAGTGATCTCAGAAAGAGGTGCGGGATAGTCCAGGAACACTCAGGCCCCTGCAGGTAGATAAAATAGTTATTCTTATAAATTGCTGTGTTTTAGCTTAGTGAAGTATATTATTCTTTTACATGCAGCATCATGCAACTTAAATTTATCATTACACCATGTAACATCTGCATTTTATTCATATTATATAAAGAAGCCTTTAAAATGCAACAGCATACCACCACTGTTCATTGTTACTACACAGTTAACCATTTATTTGTTTAACTTTCTTTACCAGGAAAGTGCAGTGCTTAAGTGGCCCTTTTCAAATGATTACAAAAGCCACGGTGGTACAGTGGTAGCGTTGTTGCCTCACAGCAAGAGGTTCTCCTGTTCAATTCTCAGCTGGAATGCCTTCTGTGTGGAGTCTGCATGTCCTCCCCATGGTCGAATGGCCTCCGAAAGACATGCGTGAATGGGCGTGCCTTTGCTGAATGTTGGGCGTCGGGCTGGCAACTTGGCACCATAAAAATCAACTGCCAATCATTAGCGGACCGGAGTTTCGCTGTGGCGACCCCTAACTGGGAAAAGCTGAAAAGACAAACAACAGCATCAGTAATTAATGATTACAAGCAGAAGGAGTACACAAAATCAACAAGTTCAATGTGCATACAATGTTGAAAGGTTGAAAAATACAAAGACAATTCAAGCCAATGTAACAATCTGGGTAGCATTATTGGCTGATGACTTAAAAGCAAGGGGGAGAACTGCAAGAAGCAATTGAGTGGGTGGGGATAATATGATTGGAATGGAGTTATATCATAGCAGATCAATGCCCATTTACACATGATTGTGTTTATCCTTAAGTAAAACCTAAGTGAAGAGCATCATGGTTGCCCCCCCCCCACTGTATAACCCTCTCCCCAAGTACACACCCCTTAGTACCCCTAGTGTCCCTCCATCCTGGCCTCCTTACATCATCCAGTTTACTTTTTTCTGCATTTTCACACATTTTGCCTTATTGTTCATCTTTATCTTGCACCCTTTTACACAGCATAACTGGGCCAGACTGCACTGTAATAACCATGGAAGAAAGGAAATAACTGAACTGGTGGCCAGTGGAAGCCATAGAATTTCTAGATGTTTTGAGGTGCATTGTAGAGATTTTTCTGTCCAAATCTTTTGAATCAATAATGCCCTGAAGAAAAATCATGACTATGGAAAGAAATTCAGGCTTACTTTTCATCTTTATTTTTTTTCTACATCTTCTCAACACACCTCAACTGTATAATAACTGTGTAAAAAATAATTGAATTAAGCTAGGGGTGTGCAGGCCACTAGCCAGAAGCTTATAACCTTTATCAACGGTTTGTAAGTAGTGTCTTTCCATAGGGCCATCTTGTGGGTGATGGTAGATATGCCCTAGAACCCTGGCTCATGACACCCATCAGAATCCACACATACACTATCTCAAGCAAGAAATATCATAGAGTGTGCTTTTTAGTTGCTTTGACTGTCTAGATACATCTGGTGGTGTCCGGAAGGATTACCTCGCCATGTGTGCAAAAATACTGACAGTGTGTACTGTGTTACATAATATGACACTTGGAAGCCATTCTATAAGAGTGGCCTCTTGCAGGGTCAGAGTTCTCAGCACCCTAGGCAGCACCACCTGAGACAGATGAGGAGTCAGATGAGGAACCATCAGAAGGTCATGACCATGCTACATGGAGGCATCCACATTATGCAGTAGCATTAGAAAAGTGGCAGTGCACTGCACACAGATTTACAGCATATCAATGCAAGCTCTAAGCAGATACAGACAGTAAAAAATATGGATAAAAAACACAGTGGTGATGCTGGATACAATTTTACATGAGAATATATCAAAGCAAACACTATACACAGTCTAAGCAGGACTTAGCATTACAACTAGACATGCAATGGATAGCTTTACAACTATAAAATTATGATAACAATTAACGCCCCTGGCAATACCTCATGCAGATGGATTTGGGACCTGGTTCCAGAATGTACCTGTATACCATAAGTCAGAAATATTTAAGGAATGTTTCACTAAAATATTGTTAAGGATGGTGAAGATACTAAAAGTGTGAAGTATGACTACATACCTGGACCATCTGCAAATTGAAGTGTTTGGGGTCTGCCCAACTTTGCCCCAACATCCAACAGAGCACTGTGGAAATCTGTGGAGGTGATACTGCCTTTCTATAAGGCCAGGAACTTCTCTGTCTCTCTAAGAGGTAACTCAGTAGATGACCCACCTCCTGTTGCTGTCTATTCACATACCATGGCCTCTGCTTGGGGGATGGAGGCATTGATCATATCCATGGAATGGCAATGGACCATGTCAGAGTTGTGGTCATGGACACCTTCTGCATTTGCATTGATGACTATATTATCCCAAACATAGTTACAGAAGAGCTTGTCAGAAGCATGGGTAGGAGAGAGCCATTGGTCGTGGACAGGGAGGGAATGTAGCATCATGTCTTTTTCTGCACCCATACATTTTGTCTTATGGATAAATGTGGATGGGCCTCCAGATCATGCAGTTCTCATAGGCCTCTTTTTTTCAGTCATTGCTCTGCAGGCATGGAAAACACAGAAATGAATAGCTTTGTTTTCACATTGCCATAAAAAGTCTATGATATATATATATATATATATATATATATATATATATATATATATATATATATATATATATAACATGCTCAATGCTCACAAGACATCTGCAACAGCTGGAAAGGCTGCAGAAATACATCACTAAAAGAATCACAGGTCTAAAGCAGATGCCCTACGCTGAACGTCTAAAAAAACTCCAGCTATACTCTGTGGCATATCGTCTACACAGAGGTGATCTCTGCTTAACATACAAGGCCATGTCAAACCCTAAGCTGTTGAGCATCTGGGAAACAGAAAAAAAAAATTAAGCTTGTTTCCTGCCTTTCCTGTTAAGTGGTATAGACTATTTGTAGGCTTCTGAGCCCCCAAGCCCTTCTGTGTTGGAGGGAAGCCTTCTAGCTTAGTTTTTGTTTTCTTATAACTAGCCAGTTTTCTAGTTTCAGCACTCAAATCTGTTTCTTTGATCTCAGCACTTGTTCAGAAAAAAGAAAAAATAAAAAATGTCATCTGTTTTTACTGTACTTGTGTTTCTACCTACTTTATTTTACTTTTGCATCATCTTAAAAGTACTCAATTGTATTTATTACTGCTTGGTGTAACTCATTCTAAGCCTTTTGGTTTAAACACTTGGGCTTCGGACCAGTTGTTTTGCACTGAGAGGGTTTCTGGTCTGCACTGTAGTGGCAGAACAGGTAGCTTACATCCTTCTAGGTTGGGAACTGCTGATTGAGGGCTCAGTGTCTGTTATTCTAAAAGTGTATTAATTCTGATTTAAGCACTTGGGCTTTCAGGCCAGTTATTTTACATTAAGAGGGTTCGTGGTCTGCACTCTTGTGGGAGGAAAGGCTGGACTCTGCCCTTCTGAGCTGGGAATTTCTGGTTAAAGGCTTATAGTGCATGCATATCTGAACTGCTTCTTACTGAAGTTGGTGGCCCTTGTTTGCTGTGGCATAGACTGGATTCGGGCCTGCTGGATCTAGCTTTCTTTGTGTAACTTGAGCACTAATCCAGGCATTCTCTAAAGTATTCAATTGTATTTATTACTGCTTGGTAGTAACTTGATTAAAGTGTAGCTATCATTCTAAGTCTTTTGGATTAAGCACTTGGGCTTCAGACCAGTTGTTTTACATTAGGAAGGTTTGTGGCATGCACTGTGGTGGCAGGACAGGTAGCTTTCATCCTTCTAAGTTGGGAACTGCTGATTGAGAGCCCAGTGTCTGTTATTCTTAAAGTGTATTAGTTCTTGTTTAAGCACTTGGGCTTCAGGCCAGTTATTTTACATTAAGAAGGTTCGTGGTCTGCACTCTTGTCGGAGAAGAGGCTGGACTCTGCCCTTCTGAGCTGGGAATTTCTGGTTAAAGGTTTATAGTGCCTGAATATTTGAACTGTATCTTACTGAAATTGGTACACCTTGTTTGCTGTAGCATAGACTAGATCCAGGCCTGCTGAATCTAGCTTTGTTTATATGCTTGTTGTTTGTTTGCTTGTTATTTCCCTGGAACGCTAATTCCACCTAATACGCAGCTTTTCAGCACTTCTGTGGATCACTAGTGATATCTGCATTGCTTACTGTACTTATTTCCTTGTTTCACTTGAAAGAAAGTTACTGTTTGTCATTTTTGCATTTAAGTTACCTGTAACACATTGCACTTAAGTTACCTGGCACTTGCTCACTAAAACAATTATATAAGTCAGCACTAAAAATTAAAAGCACTACACCCTCACTCCCCACTGGCCCTTCTTTTCAATTATAAAGGAATTCCCAATATTATTCTAGCATGTCCAAAGGTCAGTTGTCAATCTCCTTTCCGGTCCAGCTGGTGAATCTGGGAATCTTGAGGCAATGTTACAACTGCCTCATGTACACAGACAACCCTCTCCTCCTCACAACAAATTCCAACACATGTGAGAGATGCAACCATATAGCCAAACTGGAGGCTAAGCTCTCTCAACTCAGTACTGGCGTAACCAGTCAGGAGGAGATGGAAACCACACTCACTACAATTCCAGTCTCACATAGACCTACCACGACAGCAGACCAAACACATAATCACACAAAAACATACTCGGAGGCTCTAAATAAAGATCTGCCTAAGCAGCAGAGACCTCCAAAGCAGATGCCCAAGCAAACGCTACCCCAAAACAAAACACGTGCAACACATATCTCACAAAGCCAGTGTGCCAAACAGTCACAGCCCTTAAGGCTAAACAACACACCTGATACACTTGTAATAGGTGACTCTATCGTCAGGCACACTGACGTCCTGCTCACCAGGCTGAACAAGGAGAGGGTTACGGTGAGCAGCCTGTCGGGTGCTAGGATCCGCCACATAACACAAGCACTCAGGTCACTCCAAGGCAAGTACAAATATGACTCAGTCATTGTCCATCCTGGTGTGAATGACCTGAGACGTACCTCTCTGGACTACATGAAAAGAGACATAGAGGAGCTCTCTGAGCATGTAGCCCAGGCCGGTATGAAGCTGACCTTGAGTAGCATCTTACCCTCACCAAGAATGATGCCACAATATGAAGACAAGATGATCAATTTCAACAATTGGCTTAAGTACTGGTGTCATTCAAAGGGGATCCAATGCCTGTCAGCTTGGGATGATATGCTCGACAAGCCATGATGCTTCACTAGGGATGGCTTGCACCTGTCACCCCTGGGCTTTCGGATATTGGCAAAGGCTCTTGCTACCCCCATAGTGCCTTTTTTAGGCAAGGCTCAAAAGACAAACCCACCTCCATAGGTATCACAAGGGATAAGAAACTAAGAGTAATGCTACTCAATGCCAGAAGTCTAAACCTCAAGATGCACGCACTCGAAACTCTCCTTAGCATGGAGAACATCGATATCTGTGCAGTAACAAAAACCTAGTTCAGGGCTCTCGAGAGCACCCCAGCACTACCAGGTTATACCTCATACCATGCTTTTCGGCCCCAAAACTTGGACCGAACCACAAAAGGAGGGGGAGTAGCGATATTTCTCAAATATACCCACACCTCCAGGTTGGTGGCAAAGCACGAAGCATCAGAGACTATCCATGTGCAACTAACAGTGGGTAAAACTGCCTTCCAGTTTATAGCCTGCTACAGACCACCCTCCCAAACCCAGGAACCCCACTCGGCCTTCCTGAGAACATTGGAAAATATGAAGGTCTCTCCAAACACCATTATACTGGGCGACTACAACTACCCAAACATAGACTGGGAGCATTACTCTAGCTCCAACACCCTAGCCCAAAGGTTCCTAGAATTTATAAACTCAAATGCTATGGAACAACTTGTTACCACTCCCACAAGAGAGGAAAACATACTGGACCTGATCATCACCAACATGTGGACTCTGTGCTGCAGACCAGAAGTGTATCCCTCACTGGTAAGATCAGACCATAAACTAATCTCACTGGATATTCACATGCCGACCCCACCCCCTGCCCAGAAAACCACAGTGAAAAACTTCTCTAAAGCAAATTTCACACTCCTCAAAACCGAGGTGGAATCCTTCAAAGCCCCCGGGCCTGTGGAAAATATGGCCCAGACTGCAGAATCCTTTATAAATGCATTCTATGAACACCTTCAGGAATGCATGGATCATGCGATCCCAAATAAAACCAAGACCCAATCCTCCAAAGGCAGACGTCCTGTCTGGTGGACCCCAGCCATAAACAAACTATACAATAGAAGGAGGAAGCTACTAAAGGATAGAGCAAAATCCCAAAAAGGGAAGGCATCACTGATCAGTATTAGCAAAAAACTACTGGCACTCATAAAATTGTCTAAGGCCAGCTTCAAGAGAAAAATTGCACAGGACACTAAGGATAATCACAAGGCTTTCTTTAGTTATGTTAGGAACCTGGGTGGTAATTCCCAGATATGCTCAGAATTAGTCCTAAATGACAAAAAATACACCGAATCCACAGACATTGCCAACATCCTAGCTGACAGGTTCAGCGCAAACTTCTCCCCACCAAAAGGGCAAATATCTATCCCAGCAGAGTGCTGCCCCCCCTGACATCTCAGATGCTCAGGTAAGAGCCGCCTTCTCCAAAGCAAAAAGCACAGCATCAATGGGACCAGACAGTGTCCCGGGCTGCGTCCTACATGAACTCCAAGAAGAGCTAAACCCAAAAATAAAACTACTGTTCAATCTCAGCCTTACCACAGGATATGTGCCCAAAGAGTGGCGTACAGCAACAGTGGTCACTCTCCATAAAGGTCGTACCTCAACAGATCCTGGAAACTATCACCCCATATGCCTGACTAGCTTGGTCTGCAAAGCTATGGAAAGGATCATCATGGACCTCATAAATAAAGATATTGGGGACCTATAGACACTAGATCCTACCCAGTTCGGCTCTGTTAAGGGCAGATCCTGCCTCTTAAACCTGGTTGATTTCTTTGAAACAGTCAACAAGGCCATTGACAAGGGGAAGGTGGTCCACACAGACTACCTGGACCTCACAAAAGCCTTCGATACAATACCCCACTCGGGCATTATAGATAAGCTCACCAGCTTAAATATAAACCCCTATGTCACTAGATGGATTGCAAACTGGCTCAAGGACAGAACCCATATGGTTAGAATTGCTGGATCCATGTCAGACTCCAAACCAGTTACAAGTGGTGTCCCACAAGGCTCAGTCCTGGGACCTGTCTTGTTCGGTATATATTTCTCAGAGGTACAGGCCAACACGGAAGGACTGTGGCTGACCAAGTTCGCAGATGACTGCAAACTGGGCGCCATAATAGACTCTCCAGCCGACACAAGCATCCTCCAAAAGGGCCTCATAGAAACAGACAACTGGTGCCAGAGCCATGGCCTCAAGCTAAATGCCAAAAAGTGTATAGTCATCCCCTTTGGCAAAAACAAATTGCCCACAAATTACCACATAGGTGGTAATCCATTAAGTACAGAAGAAGTAATTAGGGACCTGGGGACCCAAATTGATAGCAATCTCTCATTTGGCAACCATGTGGCCAAAGTGGTTAGAAAAACATTTTATATAGCCCACCTAATCATGAAGGGATTCACATCTAGATCAGGGGAGGTCATCGTGCCTCTTTACTCATCCCTCATCAGGCCCATAATTGAGTACAATGCCCCTTTTGGGATGTACCTTACCAGACACCTGCAGCAACTGGAAAGACCCCAAATGTACCTCACCAAGAGGATCAAAGGGCTCAAACAGATGCCATATGCTGCCCGGTTAAAGAAACTCCAGCTCTACTCAGTGGCATACCGCCTGTTCAGAGGCGATCTGTGCCTGACGTATAAAGCCATGTCCAACCCGGATTTAATGGACATGCTGCACCTCAGAAAATCCAAATCCCATCGAGCTACGCTCGAGAGACTTGAACCTCAGCACTGAAATAAATAGGACATGCTGGAGGGACAGATTCATAACACAGAGGCTCCCTTCACTCTGGAAGAAAATCCCAGTCCAGGTTAGGCAGAGTCCCTCATTGACTCTCTTCAAGAGGAATCTTGATGAGTGGATGGGAGATCGTAGGTTTACCCCGGGTATCACTTCTGTGTCACTGTTAGACAGAGGCACAGTATACTAACCTCGAAAAAGGGCATAGCAAAATAAATTTAAAATGGGTGGCGAAAGTCAAACACATTCTGGCTAGGCTTATAAATGCCTTAGGGCAGATAGCCTAGTATGAACCTATGAACCTATGAACCTATGAACATGCTCCACATAAAGAAATCCCAATCCCTCAGAGCCACATGCTCCAGGGATCTAAACCTTGTCATCACAATGAACAAAACATGCTGGAGGTATAGATTCCTGACCCAGAGACTCCCCATACTCTGGAATAGACTGCCCATACATGTCAAGCAGAGTGCCTCCTTGGTCCTTTTCAAAAGGAACCTTGACGATTAGATGGGAGATAGGAAATTCACCCTGGGGATCATATCAGTCGCCCTGCTAGACAGGGGTCCAGGGAAGTAAATTTTGTGGGAAGAAATATCCAGGAAATTGTTATGGCTAGGCTTGTATAGGTCCTAGGGCCAATAGCCTAGTACCTACCTATGAACCTATGAACTTATGTGCCTTATGGTTATATGAGTCTATTTACCATATTTAAGGTTAATAGGTTCATAGGTTCATAGGTTAGAACTATTGTAGCCTTCTAGCCCATACATGTATATATATATATATATATATATATATATATATATATATATATAGAAAACATGCTCAATGCTCACAAGACATCTGCAACAGCTGGAAAGGCCACAGAAATACCTCACTAAAAGACTCACAGGCCTAAAGCAGATGCCCTATGCTGAACATCTAAAAAAACTCCAGCTATACTCTGTGGCATATCGTCTTTTCAGAGGTGATCTCTGCTTAACATACAAGGACATGTCAAACCCTGAGCTGTTGGACATGCTCCACTTAAATAAATCCCAATCCCTCAGAGCCAGAGAAAATGTTAGGTATGATATATGTACTGACCATGCTTTTCCCATAAAACAAAAAGTAAAAGTGAAAGTAAATGTCAACCATGACCATTCTGACAATTTAAATCAGGTTTTTGTTGATTACATACATGTAAGCCACACAACAGTTAAATATAATTGAATATTACTCAGAGTAGGAGGCCAGGGAGGTGTCTACTGTCAGCCTTAACAGAATTCTGCAATCTACTCCGTGCAGTATACTGGACAGTTTACCCACTAACAGTGTTTGGCCTAGCACATTTTCTAAGTACTGATAAAGTGACATCCCTCACAGGCATTAGGGTCACATCTTCTAACTACTGACAAAGTGACAGCCCTCACAGGCATTAGGGTCACATCTAACTACTGACAAAGTGACAGCCCTCGCAGGCATATTAGGTTCTAGAATCAGTGAAAGATAATGTTCTAGACATGAATTAATTCATAGGTTCATAGGTAGGTACTAGGCTAATTCTGTAATAGGTAGTGCTTACTTATATTTACTGATAGCTGACTTACAAGATAGCACTTGAAATCATATGGCAGGATTCGCATTTCTCTCAAAGGTGTTTTCTTCTGTAGTGCAATGAGGCTTTGGTCTTCTTCTTGAGGTTATATAGTGAAGATTCACTCCTCTTGTCATAATGATTATGCTAATTGGAAGTCATCTTATTATTATATCTAAATCAAACAATTTGTGCAATTTGCAAACCTGATAAACATCTTAAAGATTACTATACAATGCTGTGCATATCCCTGATCACCTGCAGCCAGCTCACTCATACTGGGGACACAATTATGTTGGGGTAGAAAGAATTGACATTCCATAGTTAACCTTCCTAAGATGGAGGTGCTCTTCAGCATTTACTCTCAACAGAAAACAGAATAGATGAGGTCTGCCATGTTTCATACTTTAAAATAATATTGGACCCATAATAATACAGTAATTGTATTTTATTATTTTGCCATTCATTGTGCAAATGAAGACATTTGCATTAATGCTGAGACACATAAGGACTACCTGAGCACCAATTCTCTAACAGTTTCCTGAAATCTTTAAAGGTTAGAGAATTATAGTTGGAGAAGGGTTAGGATAGGGCTCCTTTTAAAGTACGCAGGTGGTGTGAGCAATCCAGATTTTCTGGTCATCTTGTATAAGCAGTGCAGGTGGAGTCTCCAGCAGGAGGGCTATACTGGTCCACAGTGTAAAACTGGTGCCCAGAATAGTCTAGCCAAGGCTGTCACCCATTCTAATGGCACCCATGCATGGGGAGACAGTGCCATCAGCACTGCAGTCCCTTGAGTCAAAGAAAGCCTGACCTATTTAGACAATCAGAGGCTGAAGTTACAGCATGATCACAGCCTAAGTATAAAATCCTGCCAATGCGTACCACCACACAATATCACGATAAGCTCTGTTCATGCCTGCACCCCTGTAGAGATCATTACAGCACATAAAAGAGTGCTATGGTAAGAATACCTGCTGTTATTAAAAATGTGTCTGTTTTCATAGTAATAGTTGAAGCCATTAAAACTAATTCTGTATAAGTTTTTTACAGCAGTACCACATCTGTCAGTATTGACATAACTTACTGGAATTATTATGATTGTACAATGTTAGAACTGAGCTTCTGCATATCACTCTCTGTATATCTGAACAAGTGTATTATCATATTAATTCTCTATGGCACTGTGATTGTTAGGATGGCTATGAGTTCAGTTCCCCCACCCCTCAAAAAATAATAATTCAATTGTCACAGCAGAGTATCCATGTCATGTCAGTAGTTTCAGTACACAATTACAAGGTCTATATATGAGATATCCATAACTGTTAGCTCAGTACTTCACAATATACAGCACATGTATCTGTCCCTTGCCTGTCTCCCGGGCTTGACATTTGTATGGTGTGATCAGCATATTTTTAAAGTACATGTTCTGTTGGATTATCGTCGGTGCTGATATGTTAGCACTGGCCACCAGAACAGATATGCATTCCTACATAAATACACAGGAATATTTCAAACATCTAGCATGCTAGTATACCAAAACAGTTGTTCCCATAATACTTGTCCAGGCTGTTCTTAAAATGTCTAAACTAGTGCTTGCTTTAATGTAATTTAGTATTCTATTACATGCAACAGCTGCTCTCTCAGAGTACCAATTAGTACCCTTCTCATTTCTACACAACCCTTCACATGGGTTGTCGGATGATTCACTTCTATGTTTTGATAACCTCAAATATTTACAGAGGTAGTTGTCTCTTAAGTGCAATATATAGCTGAATAAGGTCTCCTCATAAATATCTGTATGAGACACTGTACAAGTTCAGATATTTTAGCCATTCATAATGACTTAAATTTTCACATCTATGGATACTCTTGGTATATTTCCACTGTACTCTTTCCAGTTTACTTGTGCTTGTTTTCTTATAAGGTTCCCATATTGTTATTTCATACTCAAGTTTGAGTCAAGTTTAACTAACAAACAATGACTTCATCATTTCTGATTTCCAAGACTCTTTTTATACAACCTATAGTTATATATCTATCATAAAACAATTGGTTGATATTATCAGAATAACTTAAAGATGGATCTACCTATATACCCAGGTCCTTAAATGAATCTACCGTTTCAATCACTGTATGCTGTATTAAATAGTCACGTTTCAATGGTCTCCCAAATGTCATCTACTTAATTTTTGAGGTTTTTATCAGCATATTACTCTCCTCTACCCAAATGGTCAATTTAGTCCAGTTCTTTTGCAGACATCAGTTTACCCAATTTCAAGTCATCTGCATATAGACTGTAGAACACTTCACATGTAGATGATAGATCTGAAGGATACAATCTAAACAAGTATAGGCCTAGGACAGAGCCCTGTAGGGTACCCTGAATGTAATCTGAAATTTCACATGTCCAATTGCTACATGATACTTGCCATGTCCTGTTTGTAAGCCATGCAACTATCCACCTTATCAAGAGTATATCAATACCTAGTTGTTCTAATGTATCGATCAGTGTTTTGTGTATGACCCTGTAAATTGCTGAAGTTATTTCTATATAAATTAAATTAAAACACAACACAATTTTTTTCATTCATAGCCATATCTATATCATTATAGAACATCATGTTACAGGTGGTAATAGATCTACTTTGAAAATACGCATGCAGATATATGGTTTCAAGTCCTAACTCTTCTAATTCTGAAAACAACTTATCCAATATTACCTTCTCCATTATTTTTCCACGATATGAATATAAACATAAGGGTTTGCATGACTCTTAGTTTGTGCTACTCCCATATCCCTTAAAGACAGATTTAATAAGTGCATGTCTTCAATCTTGAGGAATCTCCCCATATTTATAAAAGCTAGTAAATAATAAATATTATGGCACTGTAAGTTCTTGCTTAAGTGTTCTCAGATGATTACTTTTAATTCTGTCTCCTTTCTGTTTGGATCCAGTTTGCATAGTTCATTTTCAATATAATCTAATTTGATTTCAGTATCTGAGATCACCCGGATATCATTAGGACAATTTATCACCCTCTTTCTGGAGCCAAATTGCTATGTATAAGATTTTGTACAAATATTTATTATAGTCTGTGTCTGAAAATAAATTTTAGAATCTACATTCAATTTATGAATTTGTATTGCTTTACTCTTTCAACATCTTATGTATCTATAAAATGGTTTCCAGTAATGCTTAGTATCTTTAAATACATTTCTTCAAATTCTCTTGATCTTGTCTCAAGTAGCAAGTAATGGTCTTTTGAGTTATTCTAGTATGCATCTCACCTACATTAAATATAACATCATAAAAGGGCAGTTAGTAAGATTTAACAGACTTACAAGTGATGAAGCACAGTTAGACTTTTAGTGCAGGAATTACATTCTAGGTTTAAAAATTTCTTCTAAACTAGTGCTTGCTTTAATGTAATTTAGTATTCTAAATTCTTCTAAAATTGTGCATGACATCATTAGTATGAATAACAAAAAGGAGGGATTCAGAGGAAACAGTCAAGACACAAAGGATTAGGTTACATCAATGTTATTAACCTTTATCATAGACAGTAAATAAATTAAAAACATAATGTCCAACAATTGGAGAATATTAGTTTCCAATAGTGACCTTCAGACAGTAGTAGGAGAAGCTCCCCTTTTTGTTAATAAAAGAGCTATAAAGTTTAAAGAAATGTTGGAAAGTGGTCACAAAAATAGCGCCAAAGGAGTATAGATACTTTTAAATGTAAAAGTGGTAATTTTTGCAAATTCATTTCAGAGGGACCATAATTTGAAATTGAAAGCCAGAATAGGATGCGGTATGTTCCAGGCATTTTTAATTGCAAATCCACCTTTGTGGTATACATGGAAAAATGTTCCACCTGCTTTTCGTTTTATATTGGGAAGACCAATAGTCAACTCAAAAACAGAATGTATGAGCATTATTATGCTATTAGAAAGGAAAAGTTAGACAATGCTCTTTATAAACATACTTTAAACTGTGTGGGCAACAATGACACTGTTAAGTTTCTTTTTACAGTTATAGATTATGTTCCAGTGGATTTTAATGGAGACATAGATGGGGGGCTTGATTTTAGAGAATTCAAATGTCAGGTTCTTTTGCATGCAAATAGGGAACCAGCGATCAACAATGGTGTCAGTTATAAAGCTGTGTTGAAAAGAAAAGCCTATTATAACAAATGCAAATAGTTTTATCATTGTTATTGTTATTGGTATCTTTTACAAAAATGTATGTATTATTTAGTAATTGTTTTATATATTTTTTACATTGAGGTTAATGGGAAATGAGATATGATTGGTTCAAAGTGTACTGATTATCCTATAAAAATGGGACAATTTTTTAAATGTTTGTTCTGACGAAGGCCTAATTTTTGGGCTAAAAGCACTAAACCAGTGGATTAAAGTTTGTCCGTATGATTCAGTGATTCACCATTACTTGTGGATTTTCTTTTTTATTCTTATGTATCTATAAAATGGTTTCCAGTTATGCTTAGTATCTCTAAATACATTTTCTTCAAAATTTTCCTTGATCTTGTCTCACACTATGTTGCTGGTAAATAGCTACTACAGTTTGTTTTCACTTATAGCAGGCTGCATGTGATAACAGTGTTTGACATATACCCCCCAAATGTAATATAAAGACAAATAAATTGATAACATACCTGTGCAAATCCTACTATTATAAGGTTACTGTTGCTCACTGTATGAGTATCAAGATTAAGAAAACAATGTCATTGTGTTTATGTCTCTCATCCCCCACACTCTTTGTTGCAATCTTTCTTTTTCATACAGTTTTATTTAGTTGTCTCTACATTTCATTTACTTTTATATGCAGCACCACAGTAACCTGTGGCTACACAGGCACGGCCTGTCATAGCCCACCAGTGGCACAAGCAGAACTGATGCCACCACCATCACTGCCAGTAGCACAGCAATTCTGGGAGCCTGCCTGTCAGAGTTGCCTCCACAAGACATGCCCTAACCACAAAAAACATGTCAGATAGCCCTGCAATGGAGGATGGTGCAGTGGTACATACCTATAGCAATGAAGCTGGAGGCCATACTTTTGCTACCTTCAGGAGCTAGCAATCCTTGTGGGGTTGATAATAGATAGGAGGCTAGATGTCTGCTTTGGTCATACAGAGACAGTGCATCAGTGACTCTTTTAGTCACATCCCTGCCCAGTTCTGTCTCCAACTTCTGAGGCAGGACCTAATTTCTCTCAGGCTGAGGAGTAATCTCCCACTGGACCTGAGATGGCAGAGACTGCATCTAAAACACCCAAATCTATCCTTAGACCCCATATTCCTCTCCCTTTTTTTTCTAGGTCCACCCCTATATATAGTATTGTACAATCTTCCCCTCATCATTGTCTTCCTTGTGACCGTCTAAAATCTCTTTCATAAGTGTGTTCACCAGCCTTCATTGTGTTACCCCTTACCCTGTCAGCCATGTTGTCTTTCCCTTTGACCTACTCTCCTCCTCTTACCTGCTCTTATTTCCCTGACTTTCTCCCCCAGCTTACTCTTCTCAATAAAAAAGTGAAAGGGTGCCAGCTCCACAAAATAAATAAATAAATTAAATTAATACTCCCACACATACTTCTTAGCTTCCAGGGTATTTCAGTAATGTACAAAACTGACTACAATTATTCAGCCTACAAAATGAAGTTCTCTCACAAATCATGGATAGTTATTGTCAGTAAAATAATTACATATAAAATTACTGCAGATCAGCACCATCATTACAGAAATAAGAAGTTGAGAGGTCTGCTCTTATCCTACTTCCACCCTGGTCATTCCACGTTTGTTCACATTGTGTTGTGCCCTATGCCTGCTTCTCCTTATTATCTCAGACTTGTACTCCCATTTCCAGCCTATAATATGAACAAAATTGATAAAAACACAGCACACATGGCCAAGGTTTTATAATTTAAAACCATCTTCCTTTTGTGCAACAGTTGGCATAGGGCAATGGCAGTGGTCATATATAACCCCAGGGAAATGCTGCTTCCCATCCCATGGAAGAAATGAACAAAAGTCCTAGACACGAGCAAATGGTTTTTCCATCAATAGTGCAAATGAGCTCAGCATTTGTGCATGTCACCAGACAATAATTAAACACAGTAAATTTAATGCTTTCTCTGCAATGGCCTCTCTGGCTCAACACATTCATAATTTAATAAGCCATCCTCAGGGTCTAGTCCCCCGAGAGTTGTATGTTGGCTTACAGTATTCAGTTTCCATGCTGCAACTGCATTCCATTTCACTGAAATTAGCTTTTTCTGATGCCTTTTTGTATGAGTGTTTCTGTGGCATTGCTATCAACCAGCACCTGAAAATAAACTGAGGCACACCAGTATTTCGCTAAAGCAACCAGTGTAGGCTCATGCCTTCATCAGTATGTTAAACACTGGCAAAAGCTCACATTTAAATAGAAATTGTCATAATGAAATCGCACACAGTAGGTTTCTAATTTAAATTCAAAACACAATGCTTTATTTAAAGATAAATTAACAAAAACTTTTAAACCATCAAAATACAATAAACAATTTTATAAACACTTGTTGACAACAACTATAACAATTCATTTAGGCCAGGCAAAGAAGCCAACTCAGTCTGACTATCCAATAATGTTCTTTGTCAGAAAGCAAAGTGGTCCAGCCTAATTTATTTGGTAATGATGACATAATTTTATCAGTCCCCATAAACATATCCTTAGGATGTTTTATCATATGTTTATATAAAGCATGTGTTTTTTCTAACAATCGATATAACTGAAATGCTTATACATACGACTCCTTAGCTGACTCGATGTTTTGCCAGTGTAAAAGTATGAACATTGCCAAAACAACTAAATAAATTACCCATCAGTGAACCATCTCATATTGAAAACCTTAGAAACATCGGTTGATGAAAAAATTCAACTTTTCAAAATTACTTTGTAAGCAGAACAATGTCCACAAGGAAAACTTCTCAATAGTTTCCAACCAAAAAAATGTAGTTAGTTTGAACAGGTTTACCTTTCCAGAAAACAAATTTAGACTTGAAATGCATGGGTTTAGACAAATCCCTATTGGACATCTAAATGTCCCAGTGTTTGTGTATGATCATCTGGAAATATTTAGTGTTACATCCAAAGGTTGTAATCAAGGCAAACTATCATCAGATGTATGGGATTTACAAGCGTATATCAAAAGATCATCCCTATTCCATCTATCTGCTCTAGATTTAGCCTGCAACACTTCCTCCTTCGAATGACCTTGTATCAAAACCTATCGGTCAAATCATTAACAGAAGCTTAATAATCGTGTTTGACTGAACAGATTCTTTTAATTCAAAAACATTGTGAAAGCAGAATATCGTTAATGATATAAGATGGAAGGCAACTGTTGGCTGCTAATAATGATTATGGAACTGTTTCCTAAAAAGGGTGAGGTAACAGTACTATTTTCATTTCTGGATACCATAACATCCAAAAACGAGATCTGTTGGTGATGGTAAGAACGTTAAATTATAGTCCCATTTATCTTCATTTAAATATTGATTAAATTCCAATAAATCCTTTGCATTAGAAGCCCAAACTAATCGGCAATCATCTAAATAATGACACCAAATATTCATAGCATACATAACAATGCTATGACAATTCTCATAGATAATTCGTCCTGCTATACAGCTCATAAAAAGGTCAGCATGAATGAGTGCAAAAGAATCTTCCATTGCAGTACTTTTAATTTGCAAATAGCATTCCTGATTGAAATAAAAAAATCATATTTTGTTAAAACATGTTCAGTTAAACAGATAAGAAATATACTACAACATTTGCTAAACACATTTTATCTGTATAACCAATATCCCAAAGTCATCAGTCCTGCTTAATGAGGTATAATAGTGTACAATGAAACAGCATCTGATGTGCACATATTCAAATGGTTTTCTATTACATCGTATGCAATTTATATGAATTATGTAGTGTCCTGAATTCTAGATATAAGTAGACTTAATGAAGGCTTAATATAAAATGTTAAACATTCAGATAGGTTTTCAGTTAATGATCCCCATCTAGACATTGTATGACTTCCTGGTGGATTCTGGGATTTTTTGTATGTTTTATAAAGTAAATAAAACAATTGCTTTCCAGGATCTGTCACTTTTAATTCATAACTCTTTCTTTTAGAAATAAGTCCCTCTTCAACAGCCAGACATAAAAAACTGCTTCTTTGCCATACAAGGCTAATGATCTGATTCAGTGAATATGATTGACAAAGTCAATGGTTTAAATACATTTTGGTATATTTCTGTTTTTGGCTAAGATGTGCTCTACTTCACTGAAATGAAACATTCCTCACATGATTGTATGAATTTTGTCAGGGAGTCCAGCCCTTTCTAATTAAGTGTAACTAGGGGTTTGTCTGTCATTGTTTATCTAAGAAGTTTTGGGGTGGGCTGACAACCACCTCCATCCAGCTCATTCCTTGTTGGCACACCTTGTGTTCTACCATCTGTGGACTTCCCATTTATATTCCTGGCTTTCCCATTTACATTCCTGGCTTATTTTCTAATTTCAAACTGCTAACTTGGTCAAAAATAGAAAAACACAGCAGATACATTCCCACATGACTCACTGTACTCATGACATGATTTCTGCTGTGCCCATGTACTGGTTGGAATGTTTGATTCCCTTGGGAACTGTATGGTGTTTTACACACTGATTGGTATTCATTGCTATGTATCCTTGTATGTTTCTTTTTAATGGCTCCCTACATTCTCACAGATTCAGTGTCTGCTCTTGTTAATGCACTGCTATGGAGAATGTGGTGGCAAAATGCTTTATTCCAGTCCCTTGATGCTCTTTTATTTTGTTTTGTTATCACTCAGCAAATGGGGTTCATTTCTCTGACATATGTGTTTTATTATCTTTTTCAGTCTGGCTGCTTCAGTAGCTCCCCTTGCTAATACATAGCTATGTAGACTATCAGTTTGAAAGGCATGGTTCATATCCATTAATGTTTGACCTTCTTGTTCGATCATCTCAGTCCTTATTTCCTCCCCTTCTGTTGTACTTTCTGTCCTTTTCTGTCTATGTCCTATACCCTTTCAAACCTTTAATATTTTTAAAAATGCATTAGCACACCACATGTGCTCAAAAAGGGCTTACTAAAAAGCAACATCATCTTTCTATGGTTATGCATTGTGGGAAAGGTCACAGAGAGAAGTGTCAGTGTCCATACATACTGTATATAAAGTGTTACTTTTTCATATGTTTGGCAAAAATGAAAAAAAGTACCCATCTCATGATTTAACAAATTTTGACTGTGCACACATCTGAGCTCATCACTGATGCATATCAGCACATCAATATGAAATAAGGTAAACATTATAATAAGTGTTTATAATAACTTCCATGCCCAGTGTACTTGCAGTGATATGCACAGTGTTATTACAGTAGATGCAGTATTTTGATCCTTGATGGTTGTATGTTATTTAATAATGCTCATTTTTCAGTCTTCAATACTACTCTATTATTCACTTGAAATGTGTGTTTTTCTGACATCTTCTGTTTAAATTCTTCTCTGGCTTTGTTTGCTAATGCACTGGTCCAGAACATATTGGAAAGGCAAGGGCTCTAATCCAGAGGGATTTGTATTGCATTACCCTGTAAAATAGGTCTGTATCATGTGCTAATAGCTTGCCTTTTGTTTGAGTGGATAGTTGACACGAATCACTTTGTAAATGGGAAAGCAAGACAAACCAAATGCATGTAGTCTAATTCCATGGCTCAGTCTACTCACTTAGTAATGTGCACATTATCAATTTAGTGGGAGGAGTTTTACTCCACTAATTTTGTATGTTATTCAATAATGTTCAATTTTTCCCTCAGCACTCTTAACTTTCTCCTGAAATGCATTTTTCAACAATTTGACAAATGTAGTAGTTCAGTTCCTTAAGATGTATTTCTCTTTTCTTGTTATCATAGCTTCCATTCCCAGACATTTGTTTTAAAGAAATATTTCTTATGAGTGCTTTTGTGGCATGCCATACTAATGCACTTATCTAAGAAATCTCTGTGACAATGCTATGGTTTCAAATTCATTAAGGTGTTTTTCGCTTTTCATGCTATCATTGGTTCGTTTCCCATGAAATGTAATTTTCATAGGCTTATTCTATGCATGCTTCCATGGCATGTCCCGGTAATGAATTAGTCTATAGAATATCAATGAGGAAGGCAGGAGTTAAAATCCATTCAGGTGTATTTCTGTTTTCTTGTACTCATGGGCTCCTTTCTCCTGAATTTCCAAAATCTCTCCAGTGAGTGCTACTAGGACATGACATGCTAATGCACTGCTGGAGGGAATGTCACTGAAAAAGGCAGTGGTTCTTGCTATCATTTGTTCCTTCTCCCTGAAATAAAACATTGATATCATGAGGTGGTAAATTATGTCATGGAATTTGACACTTTCTAACCAAATTTACTTATGGATTAATACTGCATTGTTGAAGTAAGATGTTGAGAAAAATGGGATCATAACCCAACTCCATTCTGCTCATTCCTTATTTCCTCACTTGTGTTCTACCCCTTCTTGTTTCCCCTTTTCATCTCTGTCATATACTTTCAATTTCAACTTATAATTGATTAAGATATAAACAAACACCACACATAGCCACACAAAGGCCTTATAATTCAAAATCTTTTTTCTGTGGTTATACATTGCAAGGCTGCTAGCAGAGAGCAATGTTGATAGCCATATATAATCACAGAGAAATAGCACTATACATCTTATGGCAAAAATGATGAAAAGTTCTTGGCATTCACTAGACAGTCCCACAAATGAGCTATGTATTGCTATGGGTCTACTTCTAAAGACCGAACCGACGATTCCCTGACACGTGTAAAACGAAGACCAAACGACCGACAGGTAAGTTTACCGACAGGGTGATTTGCCGACAGCGGAAAGACCGACAAGGGTAATGTGCGATCGCGACTCGGTAAGTGTGCGACAGTGACGGCGTTAGGAGCAGTGAGGTAAGTGTGCGATATTGTGGGATTTCGGGTTAGGCTGTGGGAAAGGTGAGTGTGTGTAAGTGTCGGAGTTAGGGTTCGTGTAAGGTAAGTGTGTGATAGTGAGGGACTGTAGTTTAGGGACGGGTTACGTGAGTTAGGGTTAGGGTGCAGGTAGGTGAAGTGTGCGATAGTGTTGGACCTTGGGCTAGGGGTGGGTTAAGTGAGTTAGGGTTAGGGTGCAGGTAGGTGAAGTGTGCGATAGTGTCGGACCTTGAGGTTAGGGGTGGGTTAAGTGAGTTAGGGTTAGGGTGCAGGTAGGGTGAGTGTGCAATAGTGTCGGACCTTAGGGTTAGGGTTTGGGTTAGGGCTAGTGGGTATGTTATGTAGTGTGGTGTGTTGTTTACGTTCGGTGTGTCGGTGTTATGGTGTTCGGTGTTTTGCGTTGTCGGTTTTGTGCATTGTCGGTTATCTGGCGTCGGTGATTTTTGTGTCGGCGAAGTAGCGTTTCGGGCTTTTAAAGTAGACCCATTGCTATACATACTACTCTATAATACAATCCATTTAATGCCTTTGTTCTAACTCCTTTGATGACCCAGTGCATTCATGCAATAATTTTCCTGTTGTAATGCACTGGTTGTGAGTCCCCTGGGGGTGGTACATTAAATTGCAATGTTCAGTTTGCAGGCTGCACATGTCCTACATTTCCCTGATATGTGTATTTTATGACCACTTTTATTATGACAGCTTCAGTGGCTCCCAGAATTGATGTATTGTTATGAAGCATTTCTGTAGAAAAGTCATATGTTCAGTTTCCTTAAGGACTGTCTTTCTTTAATTCATATTATTCTGCATATGTGCAGCATTTCCCTGGTATGTTTATGTCATGACTATGTTTATTAAGCTTCAGCGGACCTTCTTGCTAATGTACTAGGATGGAAAATTTCTGGCAAAATCTCATGCATTCAGTTCTGCTGAGGCCTGTCTTTCCTTCCTTGACGTCATTATGCACATGAGCTACATTTCACTGATGTGTGTGTTCTGACAATGTTTACTGAAACTGTTCTAGTGATTCCCCTTGATAGGAAACTGCGTTGTATATACTGACACTGGACAAACTGAATAAAATGGATAAATCAACTCCACTGAGGGTACCATATTTAACATTTTTAATGACAGTAACATTATAGCACAAATTCACATTTCACATAATGATGTTTTCAGGACCAGTGCAGGTCTGTAAATCATGTTACTTTATGGTATCACCCCCTGCCCTGTCTAGATTTTATATTATTTTTCATTCACATATTATCATACCATCTTCACCATCCTGCTTTTCCGGCAAGCTTTGTTGTGCAAGTTCCCTTGTAATTCTTTATGTACATCTCTGTGGATTTTGTTGCCGTAATATAACATGTACTCCACTCTCAATCATCAGTGCTATTTTCCCTTTATGGGCACAATTGTCTGCATACATATACATATTATGGTACATTGCATCAACAGTATCAACTTATGTGTACAAACTTGCCACAAATACCAGAGAAGTTGATGGACCGTTAATGTTTACCTCTGCTGCCTCCACCCAACATTATCCATAAAGTCATGTAACATGATAAAACTGTGAAGCCGTGCTGTTTAAATGTCTTTCTTTGTTTCAGAATGCCTGGCTGGTAAAACAGGGAATCAAGCCTGTGATTTAAAGACTTTTAATTGCAGGAGAGAGAAGGCCAGAAATTTGCAGTCTGTAGGTAGAGAGTTAAACCAGCATTTACATATGATAGCAATATCTCTATCATTGCTTTAAACTAAAAATAAGTCAGACAATAAGTGCTTACTAATCTTTATACACATGAGCTCTTGATGTCCTTTCATGATTCATCATAAAAATTATATACTGCTACAGTAATGTGAAGTAATCTTCAATAAAAGAAGACATAATGCAAACAGTTACAAACGAGTAGAATATCTACCAGAATATATTTTCCTGTAAGATAAACAACCTGTGGTTACTTTTGCATCACAGATCCAGTAAGACTAGAATTCCATGTTGCCTTGTGTGGCTGTTTACTTTAATTTACTATTTTTGTCAAGCAATGCCTCAAGCACCCTTGTCAGTCATGGCTTGTATGGCAGTATCTATGCACCAGCTTTCTGTGCATTTTTAACAGGTCTGTTTTTATTTATTTAGCTATTTATTTATTCATTTTTATTTACTTTTTTTGCAGAGTGGCAAGCTGCAACCCCCCCCCCTCTTTGCACACCCTAATGGGCTGCACCCTCCTCATTTCCTAATATGTCTTTACCAACTCCTAGACCACATAGTTGTGAAAGGTAATACTCCCCATACTTCATTTTATGCTGATTGCACTGAGTTCAGTCCAACACCATTTACTATTTGATAAATTGTGAAATGAGTAACTTGATTCAAAGTTCAGCTAAAAAAGTCCATTCACTGCATCCATCTGTTTATGTATCTATCTGCATCTCTGTCTTTATATATTTATTCTTACATAGTGGTATTAGAATTTTTAAAAACAGCTAGGTAGCACAAAATTATATTTGACCAATAGAATTTAGACAGAACCACAAACTTATCATCTTAGGAACTTTAGACAGAATTTCAACACCAAGGATGAATTCAATACAGTGTTTCAATAATTCTAAATTGACTGTTTTCCTCTGTTCTTTTACTGTAGATGAATTTTTCTCGTTCAAGAATTGGTTATCCTAGCCCAAAAAAATACCTCTATGGGCATTAACTCCTGTTATAAATCATATCATGCCAAGTCTTTAAAAAGGTTTAATAACCATTCCCGTGACACTGTTAACTCTTTACTTACTAGTGTCTGTGGTACTTCTTTATGGATTCACCATGTCAAATAATTTTTGGTACACTAATTGTCCCGATGTAGGGGCTTTCTTAATATGACTCTTGTACTTTATACAGCACGTTACATAACAACTATTTTTAATATATATCTAGCATTGTCCATAGTTCATCATCATCATGTAAAATGACAAAAGAATCCCCATAAGTGAGATACCTCAGTGCCAGTGCCCCAGTGCATTGATATTCAGAGTCACCAACATGAGAAGCTTTCAGTTTTGCTGTAACAATGAGAAACCTAGTGTGAATACTATAATGTTATTCTGGTTGTGGCATGCAGTCATAAGCCAAAATATTTTTGCTGTGACATATTGCAATAAGGCAGCAATATCCTGTTTATGGCATGCAGCTACATTGGCATTAGAGTAATTTTGCTATTAACATGCAGTTACAAGACAAGACAAGCTATAACTTCCCTGTGGTCTGAAACTACAAGGCAAAGGCATTCTGGTTGTGTTATGCAGGTTACTGGGATTTTGCATAGCCCTTAAATTATGACATTTATTTACTATTGTATGATGTCAATTTATTCATCTATTATTTTTACTTTTTATTTTTTGCATCATTCTTGCTGTCAAATAAGTTCTGATATGGAACCTGTCTGTATATGCCCCATTACCAGGGCAAGATACAGCTGTGATGCATGCAGTCAAAAGCAATTTTGCAATTTCTGGCCCCAATCCCCTCGTTGGTATCTGACAATCAACCTTAAAATGAGGCAGCACTTTTTGGTGAGCATGTGCATTCCTGCACATGCACAGTGAAGGATACCATTTGAATGTGGCTTGGCAGAGCCAAATGAATGTCCCCAGCCCATACTGTATATAATGGGCACCTTGGGCAGGACTGCCTCCACCCTCAGAGTGGGATGTGTTGGTATTAATTGCTCAAACCATCACTCTTGATGATGCATTACAGTACCTGGGTCAGTATTCAATACCAGGTCACTGACTTCTGTTTCCATCTGAAAACTCCAACAAAAAAGAAGCAACTGGATCTGACTAAACTATGACTTCACAGTGTATTCATAGGAAGGTGGAGTGTTTTTTTTTTTTTTTTTTTTTTTACTTTTGCAAATGGCAAATTCACTTTTTAGTCTTCCTTCTGATGTGCTATGAAGGACTGAAATGATTTACAATTTGTTATCTCAGTTTTGATACTAGATTTTTTTAAATTGTTTTTCCTTCTGAACTATAGAGTTAGTATATTTCCCTAGTGCATCTAGGGTAAATTCAGCTTCTTTATCCTACATTACAATCGTATTAGATAAAAATATTTAGCATCCTATTTACAAAATAAGTTAAATGTATTAGTGTGTGATGTTACAGCATTAGCTGTTACTTCTAATATATCTGTATTTTTATAAATACCAACTACATTTTTTTTCTAAACAAAACAAGCCCCCTTCACCTTTTCTAGCTCTCCAGGTCAAAGGACACTTTGATTCATTTTTGCTTTGTATGGCTTAAGAAAAGAAAACCACCCCATTCTAACTTGCAAGCAGAGCCATTCTTAGCTAGTCACTTAATAGTACAGCACTTTCTTCCTACCCATGAATAAATTTACTTGAACTTTGTAGTGTTTTACCCAGATAAATTAATGAAAAAAAATGAGGTGATCATTGTGAAAACATGACATGCACCACCACTTTGTTTTGACAAATACATTCAAGAGAGAGGAAGAATTTTGCACTGACACATTAAATGTTACTAGACTTTCATGGCACAAACATAATGTTGGTTAAATGCAGGAAATTACACATCTCTAATGGTGCCATTTTGTCCAGAACAAGTCCACCTTTGTAAAATGTTTGTATATTCTTGGTTTCTTCACTGAGCTGCATGGTACTGCATTTTTATTCTGACTGTACTTTTACGTGACACTTTTTATACTGTTTTCTACTATCTACTTTATTTTTGTATGACAACACCTTGCAAAAATATTTTCAGTAAATGTACTTGTTAATATATTGATCGTATATGAAAAAGGTAAAATACTTCCTCTATCAAACGTCTCCTTGAAATTTATCTAAATTTGTGCATAAATACAAACAACTAAAATGTAGGCAGTAGTGCGATAGCCCATGACTTTTCCTTCAGATTTTCATATTAAAAGCTGTTATCACCTTATCTGATTTTTACATGTGACTGGCAAGAGTAGCCATCAGCACTCCTCAGATAAATATTCTCCTGTTCTGCTATTTTGTTTCACTAAAATTGGTTTTACTAAGCCCTTTGAAGTCATATTACACTAAAAATAATTGTGAATGTTTTATTGGATAGTAGCAGCTGTCTCTTGTATTGGCAATGCATTTGCTTGTTTGTTTGTTTGAAGTGATGTGACCAACATTTTTAAATAGGTTTAGATGCTTGCAAGACCAGCTAGGGTAAAGAGGGCTTAGTGAATGGAGGTAATCTCTCTTTCTTTGGTGAGGGATTTTGCCACATTGTGACTATGCTATTGTATAGAAAGAAAGGACTTATCATGAACCATACCACAGTAAAATAAACTGTTGTGTAACAGGTGCATTATGGGAATCTGTTCATGAATGCACTGATTATATATGACATCACTACATAGAACCTGCAGGAAATGGAGGAAAAGTGCTTCCTGAGGTAAGCTGGGATGTAACCCGTTTGGCCAGATCACAGAAGTCGAATGAGAGGAATTAGTTCCCTGCAGCAAAGAACTGGCATGTAGTGGCAATGACAAGCCACAGAAAGTGGATTTGGGAAAGTTGTGGGAAAAGAACTGCAATAAAAATCAAGTATTACTGGAAGAAGTAATGGATATGTGTTCCTGCCACTGAAATTACAATCTTTCCTTTCTCATGTGAACCTGTTTAAGGCAACTGTTTATCTGCCAAGCATCAAACAAAATAAAAGATTTAGGAGGGTACTCGTCCATATGAATTTCAATTTCTGAATACTCGATCTTCTGAAATAGAACTCTCTCTCTCTCTCTCTCTATATATATATATATATATATATATATATATATATCACACACACACACACACACACACACACAAACACACTGTATTTTTCAGTAAATAAGACCTAACCAGAGAATAAGGCCTAGCATGGTTTTCCAGGGTGAGCATGATATAAGCTCTACCCCAAAAATAAGCCCCAGTTAAGATTGTCAGCAACACATGGCGGACATGTTGAATTATAAAATATTAATATTATTGACACCTGTTGACTGAGGTTATCATAGTCTGCTCACCATTTTTGGACCATTCGGACACCCAACTTCTTTTCTTTGCAGTAAGTCATAAGATTCTTTCACCGGGAGTCCTCTATGATTTTTAGTGTAACCCTAATCCTCACTCACATTTGATGGTTGAGATCCTTGGCCCATAAACACTGGCAAGTGTACTTTGAATTGTCAAAGTACAGGCAATGCACTTAGAACATGCGCCCTTTTTAACGGACTGGTGTGATTGCGTCTTCTTAACCGTCATCATTTTTGTGTTGCCACTCCTTTCTCGTAAGTCTTCAATTAACCACCCCCCAGAAAGATGAGTGCAAAAAGAAAGAGCTATTCTGTCGAGTACAAAAAAGAAATCATAGAAGACTCCCGGCGAAAGAATCTGAAGGCTTTCTGCAAAGAGAAGAAGTTGGATTTCCGAATGGTCCGAAATTGGTGAGCAGTGTACGATAACCTCAGTCAACAAGCCAATAAGGGAAAGGCTAAGAAGTGCAAGGGTGGATCAGGTCAGCAACCATTATTTCCTGAGCTGGAAGACATCATCTGTGAATGGATTGGTAACAGGAGAGCAAAGGCTTTGGTTGTGCACAGGGCTAATATTCAAGCATTTAACCTTGCAATGGCACCACAGTTAGAAATATCCCCAGATGAATTTGAAGCATCACAACATTGGCTGGATGGCTTCCTTCAGTGATATGAATTGTCTCTAAGAAGATCAACAACACTGTTCAAGCTGGAAGATACTGAAGTTATTAAATGTGCACTTGCGTTCAAGTCCTTTGTTGATGGCATCAACTTTTCTAAATACCAACTCTCCAACATGATCGGTATGGATGAAACTGCATTATTTATGGGCCAAGGATCTCAAACAATAATTGATCAGAGGGGTGCCTCATCAATTTACATTCACTAGTTACGAAAGTGCATGTGTTACCTGTATTTTGGCAATTCATATAGATGGAAAGAAAACTCCACCTCTAATCATTAGTAAGGGCAAGAAAGATAAGATTGAATGTGTTTCAGGTGTTTACATTCTTGAAACTGAAAAAGCCTGGTGCACACAAGCAGTTATAAGGAAGTGGGTCGATGTAATGCTGCCACTTGTTTTGGGAGGTGGTGAACGAGGTCTGCTAGTCTGGGATTCAGCCAGCACTCACCGCGCTAAAGACATGACGAACGTCCTTGCATGGAGAGGAATGGATCAAATAATGATTCCCGCAGAAAGGACTGCCTATCGCCAAGCTCTTGATATTGCAAGAAACAAGCCATTCAAGGACCATTTGTGCATGGAACTCAATGACTAAAAATATAGAATGGAGAGAAATCAGCATGAAACTTTGTGAAGCCTAGCCTGCAAGAGGTTGTGACTTGGGTGAAGAATGCATGGGATAAAGTCACTGACATCTGCATTGCCAATCCACTAGAAGCAGGCTACATGGACAAGCAGTGCTCATGTAAGGAGAGTTCTATTGCTAGGCATGACAGATTGGGGCCAATGGTTCTCCAGGAAATGGAGTCACAAGAAATTCAGGCCAGAATTCAGGGGTTGGAGACTTATGACAATACATGACTGTATTTGAATAACTTTTCCGTTACTGGGGCAACAGAATGGATTGCTTCTGCTTTCTGCTGCCAGCAAGCTATTGTCAGTTTTTTGACTTTATTGTATTAAGGTAACGTTTCATTATCAAGGGGTAATTACAAAATAAGGCCACTAGTTCCCAGACTTAATTTTTATGACTTTCCATCATTCTTCTCTTATGGTTTGGGTAAGTAATAAAGAAAGCATCACCACTCAAAAAGTGGCAGTTATTCACCTGTTTTATTCCCCTCCTCCAATATACATCTATTGAGATTTTTCTGCACATTCTGTTAAACATGAAATATTGCACCGTGAAAGCCAAGATGTAGATATTCTGAAGTTGAAATGTTTGTTGCACTGTTTATGCAGAATTCTCAAACAACTGTTGACTCATTACCTATAAATTTTGCCCAATAATGGAAAAGTACCAAACAAATGTCAATTTGCGTACATGAATAAATGTTGATTTTTTGTACATGAATAAATGAATACATTTAGATTGTTGTACAAGGAGGGTATATAAAGCATCCCCTGATAATAAGCCCTAATATGTATTTCGGCGGGAGAAAAAGTATAAGACCCGGTCTTATTTTCGGGAAAATATGGTATACACATATATATATATATATATATATATATATATATATATATATATATATATATATATATATATATATATATATATATATCTATATCTATATATATATATATATATATATATATATATATATATATATATAGATCAATTCTGTGTGTCAAGAAAACTGCTTCATAATTTAATGCCTCACAAATGTCAGTTCATAATCAAACTATATAATACAGCAATTTAAAAGAAAGGCATTGCTTTACAAGGGAGAAGCATCTCCCTCCTTAACAACACTGTTACTTTATTATTTACATGCTGGGACCTCTCAGTCTTAGAGATGAGATTAGAATAATGGTGGCATTATTTATATTCTAGTAACATAGTAATTTCTGAATTTGTATAACAATGAATTGTGAATAGTAAAGATGTGGGGTGGGGAACAGAGCCCCTCACGTAAGATAGATATATAAGGACTGAAGTAGCATTAGCACTAGTTGCATGCAATCAGTATATATTAATTTCTGCTCTGTGCTGAGAAAAAAGAATTGCATAGTCATGACTTCTTTTTCAGAAGGTAAAATAACATCACATGCTGGTATGTAAGTGTTTCTACTCTGCTTACACATAATTCAGGTATAGATGCATTTCGACTTCGAGCAGCTATGAAAAGTAATTTGTTTTCCTTACCATTGTACATCAGCTTTTTCAGTTTTTATCAGTGCTAGCATTGTGAGGTCTGTATTTTTACCACATTGTTTTGTAAATTTCTTCATCAATAATCTAATGTACTTTAAAGCAATATTATGGTTTGTGGGCAAGTTTGATATGAATTTTGTAAGAATGTAGAAGAACTGTTGTGAAATGCCAGGTCTGTAGTAAGGAATCATCACCTAAGGCATTTATAATAACAATTTTTTGATGTCAGTTACCTATTATAGAAGCATTATGTAGCAGAATGTTTCGCATGAACTACATCATTCTGCACTAAGGGGATACAGTTTATTGTTAAATCACTTCCTTACAAAAATATATCCTGTCATACCTTCATTGGATACTCTGAGTAATTTGTAGATAAAAAGAAAAGAGGCATCTTTGTCTATGATAATACAAGTTGTACTATATGAATATAGTCTGCAGGAGCGTGCTAAATCTGTTAGTCAAATGAATTTCATGTGATGTCAGAGAAAATAAGAGAGTCTCCTGTCTGTATGTTCAGTTTAAACAGAATTACTTCATGGTCAAGAGATTTGTCATTGCTTAGTGAGTCATAATTTTCTGTTTGCTAATTGAGCAGGTGAACAATAAGCCAAGAGTAAGTATACATTCATTTGCAGACTGCTTCTGACATGAAATAAAAAGCACCAGTCTTGGAAATACTATCAAATGCTTCCTGTGCTGAGATTTTTGAATGTATGTCTGTTATTTACACATCATATCATTTATTTAGCATATACTATAATAAATACTATTCCATAGATGCTTATGATTTGAGTAATAGTTACATTGTATGTAAATTATTAGACTGTCATGCATTGTTCAAAACTGATGTTCATTGGTGAAAGGCATAATATACTGGCATCACATTCCTGGAATTCATTAATACCTACACTTGCGCTCCTTTCTGAGTGAACAGACAACACAAGCATAACTCACACCTTCTTCCTCCGAGTTTTAGTTTTTCTATTGATTTTTGTGTAGCCTTAAATATCAAAGGGATTCATAAAGGCTACCACAAAGTGTAGACTACATGTATACTTAATACAGTTTTTCTGAGTGAGTAAAAAGCACAATGTGGTAGGTATGTTCTTGAATACAGGTCATGTACAGTTAGTGTACATTTAGAGTACATTTAGTGAAGGCATTAATTAATGTGGCCCAGCCTTCATTGCCTCATTATATATGTAATGGCTACGGCTATGAAAAGGATCTTTAGTTTTGCCTTTATTCCCAATCATGGGAGGAGTTCAGCTGGTTAGTGCTCTTACTTTCACCACTCATATGTTCAAGATGAGCATTATAATTAAATCATTGCTCTACAAGTGTAGCAGTCACTATTAATGATGTATTATTAGAACAGGACAAAGGTGCTATTGACACAAGCGCACTTGTATATATTCTCAAATACCCCCTTTCAAACCATTGGTGTAATTTCTTCCAAACATATACACAAACCTCAAAGAATCCAAAACTACATCTGTTATTTAATTGTTGGAAATAACAGGATGTACACTTGCTGTGCAATTAAAGAGCAGACTGCCTACAGATTTCTCCAAAACATACCTTTCTCATTAGCACACTAATGTACAAGTTATTTGTCATGGATTAATAAAAGTCCTTAAAACTCATTTCTGTCAGCAATACTACAGGACACTTACCTCTTCTGAAGCCCTCACTTTCCACTTGTTGTTCCACATTAAGTATTTTGTCTGCCTTGACACAGACGTTTGTCTTCTAGGCCTGTCTGTCTGAAACTCACTCTCTAAAAGACTTTCCAGCTTTCCACCCTTGCTTCCCTTACCAGGCAGCTTAAAATACACCTAGAATGTCAATCTGAATGTAAATGCACTGCTGCAAATTACACTATCTGTCTATCTGTCATGTGTATCTGTCTATCCACCTACCTAGCTTTCTATCTTTCTGTCTCATCTCACTGTTCTTCTTAACTACATTTAGGACAGCATTCCTAGAAATATATTCATCATGAGTAGTATTAACTTCTCCCTCTTTGCCAAATGTCTGTCTTATACCCCTTTGTCCGCATTATTGTGCAATCTGCTTAACAACTGTTTGTATTTCATTGCTTTTTTCTGTTGAACAATTCTGTTGTTCATTTTGAGCCATAATTATTTTGTGATTAAAAAAAAGGTTATATATTGGTCCAGTTCTCCTATGAGCTAAATAAATAAAAGCAAAGTTGTTGTGTGTTCTTATCTGAGAGAAGATTTAATATTTAGTTCAGAACTGGAAGACAAGAAGACAATACGCACAGCTTAGTTTCCTGTTTTGTTTCCCTTGAGCTTCAGCTGTAACAGGATGTAGAAACCTGATATAACTTTTGTCCTATCCACCCAGTCTTAACCTCAGCACCCTGGCAGACTGTCAAATGCAACACAGGATCACAAACATTTTATACTCTTAGAACTTCAGTGCTTGAGTTTCTGGTGTTGTTTCCCCGAGATAAATTCCTTTTATTCTTTCTCAGTCGATTCCTAATAAGGCTAATTCTGGTAGGTGGCATGTAATATATCTAGCATATGCTGCCCTGAATAGTCCTTCCAGTTGATCAGTTTTATACATACCAGAATCTGTGGAATTAATAATGTTTTCATTTTTTTTTGTCTGGCACTGGAATACTTACAAACAGGAATTGCACTATAAAAAAATAATTATAACTTGGACCGAAAGTACTTTCTTTCCTCATGTGGTTTGGAGTGCTGCTGAGTTAGACAAAAATGATTTTATAGACTACAAAGACATCAAAAAGCTCACACGAGAAAGGAAAGAGTGTAATTTCAGTGGCAGGAACACATATCCATTACTTCTTCCAGTGATGTTTTGAACAAGTATGCTTTATGGCTTCTAGGTAACATGCAACCTACTATTTAAAGCACTCAGATAAAAAGTGGAGACTTTAAATTTCTCATTCCTTGGTTGCTTATTGTTTGAGGCAGCCACTTAACATTAATGTATAGCAGGGATGTATCTCAAAATCTATCTCTAAAAAAGCTTTGATATACTGTATCTTCTTGCTGAG
Organism: Protopterus annectens; assembly: GCF_019279795.1. Classification (NCBI taxonomy): domain Eukaryota; kingdom Metazoa; phylum Chordata; order Ceratodontiformes; family Protopteridae; genus Protopterus; species Protopterus annectens. The sequence continues at coordinate 1,207,133,252 of NC_056746.1, read as the reverse complement.
TGGCTGTAATCTGGAATAGAGACAGACATATTTAAATATCAAGGCAAAAGAAAACTATATAGTAGCATTGCTATTTACAATGGAATAAATGCAAACTACAGTAAGATAGACAAATCTAGGCTCCTGCCTACAAAACTCGCTAATACTGAGCACTCATAAACGACTTTCATTCAAAACAATAAGTTTAAAGTGATATTTGCAAGTAAGGCATTATGTTTTCAATGATCATTTCCGAATCCTGAGAACATTTTGCAGTTGTTTTTGTGAATTTCACTGCAGTAATTTAAATATGCTTTGGTATATGAACTTGCAAAATGCATTTACTGAAATACATTGCTGTGCTTTATCACTGATCCTGTATTTGTCAAAAGCAGAGATTTCCCCTAAGATTCGGCAAGGACCCATAGTTGTTTGTGTAACCTAGAGGACATGGAATGATTTAACACAAGTTTCCCAGTCTGTCCATTCTCTTTTGGGTGTTTTTATCAGACATTTTTATGGCACTTCTTCATATGGTGAATGGCAAAAGATTCTTTGAGTTGAAGGAGCAGTAGCAAATAATTTAAATCAGTTTATTTTATATTCTTTGTTTTCTTCTTTGATTCTTGTGACAGACTGACTAAAGACATAATACTAATTTTGCTTGACACAGCATTGCAAGATGACTAAACAAGGTCTGGGATTAGAAGGCAAGTTAACAATCTTCTACTGTCAAAGATGTTCAACAGAAAATTCCAGTGCCATGTTCTTATTTGCTTCCTGCTATCTCAAAATGAGATGACCTAGAGAGTTTGCTGTTACTCACAAAATAGTGACAGAATTTCTCTAACATTTATGACAGCCTGATTGCTAATTCTTACCTAGATAAAGGAAGCTCTTTATATATTTATTAATGTATGTATATATATATATATATATATATATATATATATATATATATATATATATATACACATACAGTTCAGATAATCAAATTGTTTGGATAATCAAACATATAATTGGACCAGATAAAATAATCTTGTTTTTTTCTGCAATGCAGGAATACACTTTTCAAACATTCAGTTGATTCCAATGGACAATAAAGAATATTTTTCACACACAAGCTGGCTACAAGCTCAAAAAACATGCTCAAGCAAATATGTATAATGTTTACATATTCAGACTTTATGATTTTTCCTACCCAAAACCTTTGGAAGGCTGGTTCTGATTGAATGCAATGCACCCTTCTGTATGTATTGCACCAGACTCCTGCAGCAACTGAAGAGACCACAGAGGTTTCTAACCAAGAGAAGCCAGGGCCTCCAAAAATGTGGCTTACATGAAATGACTGAAAGCCCTGTCACAGTTATCTGTACCATACAGGCTGATGAGAGGTGACCTCTGCCTGGTGTACAGAGCATTCTCTGATTTTCCTCTAATGGAAATGATGCACATCCATAAAATCAAATGGAATAAGAGTCACTTGCTCCAGGGATCTCAACCTAGCCTGAGAGACAGACATATCTCCCAGAGATTGCCACTCCTCTGGAATAAGCTCCCACTTCACATGAAGTAGAGCTCCTCAATGACCCTATTTAAGCACACCCTTGACAATTGGATTGGTGACCATAAATTCACCCCAGAGGTGGCACTTGTGTCCCTTATGGGCAGGAGTAGTTGGTGCTGATCATTAAATTGCTCTGCTAACAATAACCATCTGACTATGGTTAATTAGGGTACATGGGTTTTTACAGGGCTAGGTTGATACAGGCATTAGAGCCACTAGCCTAGTAACCTCCTATGAACCTATGAAGCTATTAACCTATGAATTTATGACTTGAATGTTAGTGAATATACCTACTGAATAAAGCAGAGGAGGTAGGAAGAGTGAAGATGTAGCATGTTTTCTTGCTGTGTCAGATTAACATGGTTTAGCCCCAGAAAGACAGAGTTTTTTCATTTTTTTTTACAATATACTAAATATGAATGTTGAATTTCATATATTCACCTATGTAAACACCCAGAAGTTTGATTTATGTGAAATTTAAATTTTTGCTATTGTTTGAAGAGGCAATAGTGAAAGAGGGTATAAAGGTCACAAATTGTTTAGGAGTGAAAATAATTCATTTGGATTTGATAAAGAAGAAGAATAGCTGAGAGTTTATCAACAGAGTTCCTACTGAGTTGAATAGAAACATTTCGTAGAAATGTTAATGGCTGAATTCTCTTGAGGCCTATCTTTCCTTCAGTAATATGGAAAACCTATGAATTATGAAGGATTGATTCCTGGTTCTGTTTTTGTAGACTGTCAATATTATTTGCTAAGCAAATACATGTGGAGTAGTCAGCATAATGTACTAAGGAGGCCTGTTTCCAAGCTGTATAGAGATCATTAATGGAGATGTTGAAAAGGATAGGGCCCAGTAAAGATCCTTGTTGGACACTGACTGGTATAAAGAGAGAAGATGAGATGGCATTGAGTAATTTCACTGCTTGTAATGTGCTTGAGAGATACGTATGGAACCAGGATAGTGATAGGTCACTGAGTTCTAAGTTACAGAGTTTTTGTGCAAGAATGGAGTGAAAGAGTCTATTAAACACTTTGGCTGGTATGAAGAGATGAGAGAATTACAAGTTGGATCTGTATCCTTTTCTCATGAGTAATTTAGATAAGTGAAAAGTATAGCAACTGGTCTATAATTGGAAAGTCAGTGGTGGAGCCACCTTTAAGTAAAGACAGAATTCAGCATTTTTTCCATAGGAGATGAACAATGGATTCACTGATAAAGCGGTTTATAAGTATTGAGATGGGATAGATTATTTCATCTGCTGTCCTGATATATTTGGTTGGTATGTAAGCAGCTAAGGATATTGGCTTTAGTTTAAGAAGTGTTATGATAGAGGAGGTGGGTATAAGCTAGAATGAGAGGTTATAAGAGTAGATGACTGGTTGAAGCCTTGAAAATGGTTGGAGAGAACTATTGATTAGAGTGGCAACTGATTAGCTAAAATCTGTGTTAAAGAGATTGGCAGCATTCACTGAATTTTTGTGGAATTTTTAAGTGTAGTAGGGTGTTGTGAAAATAACCAGGACTGAGTAGTTGATTTATGAGGATTACACAATTTGGGATTAATGGCAATTTTTGCTTTGCAAAACGGTAAAATCCAGCTCAGTGTGATGTTTGCCTTGATTTCTACAAATCTAGCTCAATGTGACATTTGGCTTGATTTCTACACATCTGGCTCAATTTGACAGTTGGCTTGATTTCTACACATATAGCTCAATGTAATAGTTGGCTTGATTTCTACACTGTCTGAAATTTCAAAGGTTTGACTCAGCTTTAATTTGAGCCAAATCATTTAAGATGTTTAGTAATATTGTATTAAACTCAGAGACCCTTGGGGACCTCTGTGGGTATTACAGCACTTTAGAAATATATGTACTGTCTTCTTTCCCTGTCTTTATCCCCAGGGCATTATTGCCCATTTTAAGGCGTGACTGGGACCACTATCTGGTTAAGTGACTTGATCAATGTGAAGCAATACATAACTGGAGGTAGAGGGAATCAAATGCTGCACTTGGATGTACAGGAAGCAGCTAGTTACCAGCTCAGAGCATTAATCCTCTGTGTTGCCCGACAGTTCACAACATTGATGGAATGTCACATTGATAATCTACTAAACATACAATACATGTTTTTGTAGGGGGGCGGTAAGCCTTTCTGCATAGACTACATAGGTTGCTGCATCCCATATACACCTGCAACTTAAAATATACTAACTCCAAGATTACAAATCAAAGGCAATGTTTGGTGATCTTGTACTTCACTCCCTCCCTCAGCTAACATCCTCTCAGAAAACACATATATATTGACTCAAAATCTCTCACTCAAACACATACTGAGCACCCTCCTTTAAACTCTGTCTATTGACCCCTGGTTTGCACTGCTAGCCACTAACTGAATATAATGGATGTGCCTATGCATATGAAATTCACATATACTCAACTGGATCCTGATTATGCATTTGAGTGAAGGGATGGTCTGACCCTATTTTTTTATCTTCATAACTACATGTAAACCAAATTGTTAAAAAGTGATAGAATTTCATTTCATCTGTCTGATATCACTCAACTGATTATTTTTTATTTGTTGTTTATCATTTGTTTTAAATTATACCATGTGCCATTTCTTTCTTTCTTTCTTTCTTTCTTTCTTTCTTTCTTTCTTTCTTTCTTTCTTTCTTTCTTTCTTTCTTTCTTTCTCTTTGATTGCTGGGAAAGTTTGACTGGGATTGATGCCATTTTAGTGAATGCCTGGGGGGAGCTCCACCATTATTAAGGATATAAGAACAAAGAACATTGCAGAACACATACGTAAAGTAACATAACAGGAAGTTTTCATTGTACAAAGAGAAAAAAAATGTACAATTTTTACAATTACAAAGCACAGAAGATATGCATTTTACATACATAAATTAAAAGCATTCACTACCAGTGAAATGTCTTTTCCCAATCACATAAATAAGTAGGATATTTTAACAGCTTGCATGCCATTTCTTGTATCCTTTATAGCACACAATGTTATCCCCCTGCATGTTTTTGCTATAGGAAACAAGCCTGCTCTGAATTACCAGGTTGTTTTGGATAGTCACATGCCTCTTGATGATGCAGAGCATGGTAGCATTGCGACCCTCAACACTTTGTATTCTGCACAGTGAAGTGCCCATGTGCTCTCACAGATCTACATTCCAAAACACAGCGGCATGGTATGATCCTCAAGTAATGTTTATATATAGTGTGAAACTTTGTTGCTAGACCTGTTGAGCAGGAAGGAACAATAAAAACTAAAATAAATGCAATAAATAAATATGTAAATAAATACATTAACAAACTTATTTATATGGGAATATGGGCCCCCTCAGTACAGTTAGTGACTTCCAGAAGAATACAAACAAAAAACTGGAATGCAAAAAAGAAAACAAACTGACATGAGACTTCTTCAGAGTTACAAATTACACTTCATAAAGGATTTAAATACATTGAAGAATATATTTATGAGCACAGAATCAAACTGAAGTTTTGAAGGAAAGGTAAATAAATTGCATTCTGAGATGGATGAGCTAGAAAACCAGTTGCTGAGCTCTTGATTACATTTCCATGAGAATGGGACTGTCTGAGAAGGAAAGAAATCTAGACAGACAGATTAAATTAAATTCTAGATCTATGCCACCAATATATTAGCCTTTTGAATAACACAGCACAGGAGGGGCTACTTTTTCTGCATCATCAAGTGATAATGATTTTCTGGAGCAGCGGAAGCACAGGGGCCATCACGATAGAAGTTCCAGCCTTGCCCTAACACCATCTTCCTGGACTTGACGTGCAGCCTGTCTCACCATTAGGATAACCTGCCAATGAAAGGGAGGGCAAGGCCACTTCTATTCATATGAAAGAAATGAGATGGCAGACATAAGAAGGGCACCCTAGATGATGGTTTTCTGCATCCCCTGAAATATGGCTGCAGGATATATATATTTCAGGGGATGTAGAAAGCCATCCTGCAGCCATATTTCAGGGGATGTAGAAATACAGATGCAGGATATATGTTCCTGTTTATTCACAGACAAAAGGCCTATCCCAATCAATTTATATAGAAGGTTTGATATTTTACTTTTATTTATCTATGCATCTTTGTGTCTATTAATTTGTCTGCCTGCCTATCTATCTATCTATCTATCTATCTATCTATCTATCTATCTATCTATCTATCTATCTATCTATCTATCTATCCATCTATCTATCTATCTTTCTATTTATCTATCTATTCTTGAGTAGGTCAGTCCCACTAGTTCAGTGGCCTCTTTTTAGCAAAGACCTGAGGTGGTATTCATGCTGAATATGTGAAATTTCATAAGGGCACTTGGAAAATTCTCCTTCCCCCGGATTCACGAATCCTCCATGTAAGACTAAATAAGTCTTACTCAGAGACTGCAATTGAACGGTATGACATCAGCGTGCCATGAATATTCATAAGGGCACGCTGACTCCACTCCAAGTCTAACACGGACCGTGCCGGAAAGCAGGGGGCGTGTCCAACTGCCGAGCAGTCTAAAGGTCCATGCCCCTGCAAATATCTCAAATGTAAAATGTCAACACACAAGAGTGAGTCCGCTCAAATGTCCACGTACCCAAGACCACACTCCCTGACATTGTAACCCCCCAGCACAGTTATAAAAAGTAAAACCTTAAATTTTTTTTTCTAATTCCAGATATAGCTGCCTGTATTTGCGCGTGTGTGCGCGGGTGTGCCCATTGCTTAGCTGCAGTTAGCAATCTCGACATGGAAGAGCATAATAAGGAATGTTTATGCAAATTATGCCAAATAGCAATAGCGTAGTGGTAGAGCCTTCGCACAAAGAGGAGGCATTCACAGTTCGAGTCCCACCACTCCCCTTCCTATTTTATGTTCTAAATTAGTATATGAAATAATTCCTGACATATATGATTAAAATTTTACTAAAAAGCATTGAAATGGCCTATGTATCAGTGAACAAAATGTACATTTATAAAAGATCCTGACATATAATTGCCCGCAGTTAAGCAACGCTTTACCCAGCACAATATTGTTGCCCATAGTTAAGCAGTGCTTTACACAGCGCAATGTAGTTGCCCATAGCTAAATAGTGCTTTACCCAGTGCAATTGCTTTGCGCGAAGGTGCGCGCCGTGCCAACCAGTGCACCGTCCGGCAATGTGGAGCAATGTAGAGCAAAGTTGCCTAAACACAGCCACACCCCCTAGCCTGTCTGGACAGTAGTAAAATAAAATGCAATGACAAGGTTTGAACCCAGGACATTGTGCACCATAATCAAAGTACTGAACCACTAAGCCATGACAGCTTAGGATAAACAGCCACTGTTAACATACATATACTTATAAATGGTACATTAACCATTGCTAAGCAGGTCTGCAGTCAGACAAGAATTTTCAAAAATGACCAATCACAAAAAAGTGCAGGAAATGTGGCATATTTAAGCCTTATAGGCGGGAATACTTGCCATAACTAATTGTAGCTCCCATCTGCAGTTAGAATGACTGGTGCTGGAGAGGGTACACACTTTCTAGCACAATGCTGGGGCATCGAGGAGTCGAAATACATGGTTTGGCTCCTTGTCCTCCATCATGAGTCAAGACTCCTGCAGGGCCAGTTCCAAGGGACGGAGTACAAAGCAGAGGCTTGGAACCGGTTAGCTCATGACCTCACCAGTGTCACAGGCATTCCTCAGACTGGTGAGCAGGTCCGTCACCACCATGCAGACCTGAAGAGACGGAAGCAGGACCTACTGAACCAATGGATACAGGAGGCCTGTGGGATGCAAGATGCCCCACAACTGAGTAGGTAGCCATGGAATGCAGTATTTACGACATGCTAATTTATTCTATATAATGGATAGGTATGTTTCAATATCCCTTAATTTACTTCACAGCTGCAGGTGTCTGTGCTGTGAATCAGCAAGCCTATGTAGATAGGCTGCTAAGGCTGCACCACCAGGCAGGTTAGTAATTATTCTGCATGTATTGTTATATAAAATAGGTGAGAAAGCCTGAAAGAAAGTGTTGTAGCCCAATAATACAGCCATAAAATGCCCTGAATAATTCCTCTGCATGTACTGTTATATAAAATAAGTCAGAGAGCCAGAAAAAGAGTGTAGTAACCCATTAAGAAAGGTAAAATATGTCCGGAATAATATCTCTGCATGTACTGTCATATAAAATAAGTGAGCGAGCCTGAAAAAGAATGTTCTAACCTATTAATAAAGGTTTAATATGTCTTGAATATGTCTGCCATATGCACTGTAATATCAAATAAAGGAGAGAGCCTGTGGAAAAGTGTGTAATGTGATTAATAAAGGTATAAAACCTGGAGTGGGTCTGTGTCACTTACTTTGAAATGTTGTTGTACCCCTGCATTATACAAATAGTACTGTTTTAATAAGTGCTGGCAACCCACAGTTAGGCAGTCCATCTAAAGTGGTTGATGGAAGTGCCAGTAGCTGTGAAGCATATATACAGTCCTCAACAGTCAGTTACTGGCTGGCATGCATAAGTAAAGCTGGCACACTAGTAGCTTGTTAATTTCTTCCCCAGAAATGTGAGTGTGCTACACGAAATTTAGGGTTCTGTACAAATGTAACTGAAAATGTCATGTGAACACATCCAGATATCTAGATAAAGAAATATAAATAAAATCAATAAATACGTAGCAGTGACATCTGCATCTTGGACAGTTAGCATGTCAGATATAGGTCAGGTATATAATGAACTAGCCAAACCCATTACACAACCTAATGCATGTTGGCAAGTGTAATAATACATGTAGGGGATATACACCTGCAGTCAAAAGGAATGTAGAATAGACTAAAAGTACTTATAAGATGTTATTTGAGGTTTCTTTCTGCACCCTACTGTATGTGCATAAACAATGCAATTCCACACCTCAATGGGTATGAGTAATCTCAAAACATTTGTTGGGACATATGTCCTATTGTTCTATAAATATCTGCATTCATTTTGATGCATGTGCCCTATTCAAACACCACAATCATGGTGGCCTGTTGCCATCAATCATCCCTGCATGCTGTTGCAATGTCCACTGTCATTCAATATATGCATGTGTTATGCTTGCTGTTCAACTGTTGGAACCTTGGTGTGTTGGGTTAATGGGAATATTACTGCATGCTGTTACAACTAATTTGGAATGCTGTTGTTTATGTTGTAATTAAACACACCTAATCACAGAACGTATTGGAAGGCCGGTCCCAGCGGACCCACCTGTCCCTCCTCAGTTGGCAAGTGCACCTGGCACCAGCAGGTCCGGTGCCCAGCCTGGGCTCCCCTCCTCCATTGGTCCTGTGCCAGCTTCAGGTCGAAGCACTGCAGGGGATGAGGCTCGTCTCCCCGTGCAAGCGTGGGTGGAGAAGGGCCACCTGTCACCCTTCGAAGGGTACGGATTGTGGTGCGTAGGGAGATCCAGCGTTCAGTCGCTGATCCCCTATGCCAGCTCAAGGTGAGAGTGGCGCATCTCACGGGTGAGCCTGCCCATCCTATGCAGCCCACAGCACAGCCACCCTCGGGGCTGTGAAGGTGCAGTGGTGACTGCCCATGGGTGGGGATCTCAGTTCCACTGTTACCATCTGTGGGCTCATGGGCTTGCGATTTCCAAACATCCATCCCTGTCAGTTGTGTTCACCCACCCCATGTGTCATACACCACCCCTGTATGCATCTTGTTTGTCTTCTCTGTTTACCTCCCCAACCTACCTCCCCAAATATACCTACTTCCTCTACCTCACTTTCCACTCTCACCTGAAAAAAAAAAGGGGGCAATCTGTACCCACAAAAAAATTACGCCCCATACATAGCTGCCCATTTCGCACACATGTCCACTGGACATGTAAACTGATAATTATAACTGGCAGTACAACATACTTTGTTGTCCTTACCCCTCTCCCAGGGGTGGAAGTTTTCAAATTTCACTCCAAATTTATTGCATATGCACAGCTGTTGCTGGTAAAGAAATGGGCAGCTATGGACCTTCCCTACACCCGTCCTGCACATCCCAAGCTTGTTTTCCTACTGTCTTTCCCTCTTCATGCCCCCTTTTTCACCACTTTCCTATCTTCCCATTTTCTTTTCTAAAGAAATTAGCGTGGGGATTAGCGGGAGTAAGCACTTTTAAGCAGTAGTGAGTGAGTTTAAGTGAGTGTGCGCGTGTGTGCACTTAGCTAAGCATTGCTAAGCGTCACTAAACCCGCGCAAACCCGCTTACAACTGCTTAAAAGTGCCTTAGTCACTCTATGTTAGGGCCCTTGTTCTGCTCAGCAGCAAAATAAAACATCTCTGTCAGTCTTAAACCCCAGACCTTGGACACACTAGACTGCATGAATTACCACGAAGTCACAGCAGATATACAATAACTTGGTGCTGAAATAAATATATCATGCATTACAATGAGTGAATGTAAAGGAAAAATATTAAGGCGATAACACAAAGCTTGTTCTGTGGATCTTTACCAGCAATTGTTGTGGAATTGCATTACATGAGTGTGATATGAGAAGCAGCCATTCTAGCAGCAAATAATGTTACAGAGGCACTTTACAACCCCCACACAGTATCATAGCAGGACAAACAGTGGCATATCTGATTAGGGCAGAGGCCATACTTCCTAACTGTGACTACTTTTCAGGGATGTCCCTGATTGTAAAACATATTTTAGATGTGTCCCTCTGAATCCCTCTGAAAAGTACTGACGTCAGTCAGAAAGGTGGGGTATTACACACTGAATACTGACAATAATAACAGTAGACACCACTTGTACTTTATAAAAGGAGTACTAATCCATATGCACTGCTTCACTCAAGTCTACACTTACTGTCTCTATTATGTGTAAGGTGTACCTCACTTTTAACTACCTATCCCTGACTCCATGCAAAGATGTATCTGAGTGTTTCATAGACCTGACAGAGGCACAAACACACAGGCATATAAGCTATTCTGCTGTTACATACTCTGCAAATAGCTTTGGTAGGACTTTCACAAGCATACCCTTATGTAGGAGTACAACACAGAAATAGCAAAGGATGTAGCCATGTACTGGTAGCAACAGACTGTAACAATGCCATTGTACCAGTGATGAAAACACTTGTGGGTTGCACAGACAAAGAATAACAGTGTAACATCTGGCTACCATCTGGATAGGTTCACAGTTGGGAACTATGCAGACAAACCACCTGCCTTGATAAACTAACAGGTACACACCAATCCTTTAAGTCCAGTAAAATAACATTCACACAATAACACATAATGCTCTCTGTATGTCAGCACCCCCCCCCCCACAATTAAAATATACTTGTGTGTTTAGGGTCTACTAAGGATGTAGTTAGGCATACTCAGTACTGGAATTGTCCAGTTTTCCTGAGAACCCTGTGCTAATTTCAACAATAAAAAACACAAACCCTGCAGAAGTGAGTACATTAATATTCACAGTATAACAGTTCACAAACAGGTCATGTGCCAAAAGAATACTTCTCAATAACTACTTTTGTATGGCAGTTAATTATATGAGGAGAAAAGAAACTACATAGTCACATAAATGTTGTGTAAGCATTTGTAGGGGTGAGTTAAACTCTACACTGATAGCTCTGTACTGGAAGTAGCAACAGTCAGGTCTGAGTACAACATGTACATCACTGTCTACACCTCTAGCTTCAGATATAAGAAGTATACCAACCTTCTGACTTACACAACAGTGTCCACAGCAAACAAGCATGGGCCCCACTCTGGAAAACTGAAAGGGCTACGCCTACATACCTTAGCAATTTATAGCATTGGGTTGTTATGACAGTGAGTACTGCAATTACCACACAGCAGGCTGTATGCATTTATCAAATGCTGGGCACCAATTGGTGCAGAGGGCATCACATGCACATGCGCAAATACCTATAAAAGCAAACTGTACTTGCTATCCCCACATGCAATCATTACATTGCACGTGTCAAAGACTATATAACTCCTGGAGAGTAGTGAAAAAAAATTATTACTTAATAAAAAAAATATTTAATTAAGTAAAAATAATATATACTTAATTACTAACCAAAAATATTAATTAAGAAAAAAAAAATACTTAATTAATAACCAAAAATAAAAATTAAGTAAAAAAAAACTTTACTAAATTAATAAAAAAAATAAATAAAAATTGTCGAAGCATACACAGACGGACCTGAAAGTGACAAACAGGTATGTAACAGATATGTAGTTACCGGCAAGTAGTAGATGTTTATGAAGAGTACTGTACATACTCTGAAACATGCATATGTGGCAGCAGTAGGTATGTATGCACTGATGCCATGCATAACTACTGCCATGGATAAATTTGTGTGTAGCTGTGTGCAGTGGGACATAACTGTGACATATGTAGCTCAGCATTATATGTCAAACATCTGATCATGTTAACTATGTTCTGTACAGTACTATGTATAATGGCAGTTTGGGGGAGTAGTGAAAACACCTATATAAACTTGGATGTGACAGAGTAAGACATGCATGATAGTCATATAATGTGTAGCTTAGCATTGTCAACTGCTGTACCAGGCTAGTATAGTAATGTAGCATTTGCAGCTATATATACTCCCTGTAATATTACTGTATGCATACATGTGACAACTGTTCATATTGTAGCAAGGCCCAACAGGTCATCCGTGAGGTGTATGCACTTACAACAGTGTGGACCTTGTGTGTGTATGACACACACATATGGAGAGATATTTATGTGTCCGATATATTAGCATCTTATCATGTGCATAGAGCAAGGGACATACTGCAACTGTTTGTGAAGGGTGGACATTTATATGTTGGTGCAGGTTGTGATGTGCATATTTATATGTAGGTTGTGGTGTGTGGCGAACAAGACAGCATACAGTGCTGGCATATGACATTTGGTGTTTAAACGCTGTAGGTATGATTTGTTAGATTTTTAGTCTTCCAGACAGGGGGTCCTGCTAAAGATACATGGGCTGAGAATACCTTCCATGCATTCTGCACAAGACTGTGCAATATCATTACATAACTGTATCCCTCTCAACCTTTGCATAATTGATATTCCCACCATGAAAGGTGGACTGTATATGTGCCTATATGTATATCTATATGTACACCAATGGATGGTTATATGTATTCTCAAGCTCAATGTTGTAAATGTATTGCCATTCCTTTTGTTACAAACCCTGTACCCATGAACTACCACATAGGTGGTAGTCTACTCAACACCAAAAGTGTGATGAGACCACAGGACAGAGGTGGACAGTAGTGTCCCTTTTGATAATCACAGTGCCACACTAGTCATGTAAACTGTGTATGGTCCACATGTCATCAGAAAAGGTGTGTCATCCATGGAAAAAGAGGTCAGTGCTCCACTTTACTCATCAGTCATAAAACCCATCATAGAGTACAATGGCCCTGTTGGTATGTACCTCAGAAGACATCTACAGCAACTGTAGATGTCACACACATACCTCACAAAGAGTATTACCAGACTCAAACAGATGCCCTATGCAGACTGTCTTACAAAGCCACAGCTACACTGTGTCGCATACTGCCTGCCCAAAGGCAACCTCTGCCTAGCATACAAAGCTATGGCAAACCCACAGGTGTTGGACATGCTCCATATAAACAGATTAAAATCCATACAAGTTACACACTGTACTGATCTAAACCTTGTAACGTCAAAAAGAAGAACATGCTGGAGTGGTACATTATCATCTCAGACACATACCATATACCCTGGAACTAACTACCTATCAATAGCAAATAAAGGTCCTCATTAGCAGTTGTCATGAATAATCATGATGATTGGATGTGAAATAGGAAATACAACCCGGGAATCACCTCTGTGGCTCTGCATGACAGGGGCACATGAACTTAAATTACATGGGTGTTGAAGGGCAGGGTAAAATATGGCTAGGCTTCCATAGGCCCTATGGCTAATAGACTATTAGCTACCATGGACCCAATACACACAAGCATGTCCTTGTTGCATTACTTGCTATGTGAGGTTGACTGAGTGTGATGGAGAATGTGTAGGTGAATGTGTCACAGTTGTGTATATGTGTGATAGCCTAGTGGGAGACTGTTTATATCATGGTATGTAGTGTTGTAGCTTTGATCCCAGCAAAAGGTATGTATGCTATTGCTAGGCAGGAAAAGCAGTATGGTATATGGTGTGACGTAGTCCCATGGTGTTGACTGGAGTGTGCCATTGTAGGCTGAAGCAGTACATGTATGCTTATTGTTGTTAACACTAGTGAATACAAATCCCATATGAACTGTAGTACTACCTGAAGCTGTAGGCATAAACAGCACAGTATGGTGTATATCCACATTGCTTGGAAACACTGTTTTGTTTGTTACCTGTAGTTCTCACACATTACATACCTCAGGCATAAGGTTTTGTAAGTGCTGACACACAGTACTGTATGTTACACAGGTAAAACTCATCTGGGTTGCCATACCTTTGTGTCTTGTAGGTATGTCTGATGTGTGAGTGGGTTTGCCTGTAACATGGCCTTGGTGGTATGTGTGTCACAGGATATAAGTGCATATCTAGCAACATGTATAGTGTAATACAGCAGTATGCCACCTATATTGATGAATGTGCACATATGTCAATTAGGGGTTTGCTATCAACAAGTAGCGTGGTGTATTGGTAGTACTGTAACTGTACTTTACATTCATTTCAATGGATGACAAATGTCTGTATGCATTAGCTTCATATATACCTCCTGTGGCTAGGTGGTGCATTGTGTCACATACAGTGTGCCATGTACTGTTGTATAGTCTTACATACTGGTTTCACTTTGTTGCTGTGCAGAACATGGTTTGGGATATAGTATGTGCCAGGCACTGTCAGGCAGTTGTGGGCTGAGCAGTGATATGTGGTATTAAAAGTGTGTATCTACTGACAGCCAATAGGTTGCTATATATGGCATTTCATTGATGTCTGTACTTTAGAATCTTAAGTGTGCCACAGGACTTGTTCATAATTATTGTTTTATTGTTTTCCAGGGGCATGTCTCACAATAAGAAACCCGCGTATTCCCCTGAGGAGGAGGAAGTCATCCTAGATGCTCTAATACAACATCACAACCTGCTGTTCTCCAGAACCAGCCAGGACCAGCATGGGCACACTGCACTGTGGAAGGATGTTGTCCATCGGGTGAATGATGTAGGCATGCATAACCGGACTTATGAGCAGGTACGCCATCACTGCAGTGATTTAATCAGACATGTCCGGCAGCATGCCTCCGATGTCCACAGACAACAGCTTGCCACAGGTGGTGCAGCAACACATCCACCCCTCACCAGAGTGGAAAAGCTGCTCCTCAGCATGGTGGCTCCTGGCCAACCAGTACAACAGACATGTGTCATCATGGAGGCCGGAGTCACCCAGCACGTTGACTCAGAGCGTGCAGGTAACATGGCATATCTGTAGACTACTGTTAGCTCGATTGTTAGAACATGCATTTATCAGATGTGTACTGTGTATTCAGAAGATGTGGAGCCTGGTGTCATGCAATACTGATAATTTGGAACATAATCTGTATGCCTGTGACTGCCACCTGTTGTACTACTGTAAAATTGCAAACACACAGCAGCAATGCCATAGTTGTTAACACTGACAAACTGTCTCATATCCTTGCAGGTCCCTCTGGTGTGACAGCAAGACAGCAGACCAATGCTGGTGAGTGTTCTACATTTAATATAGCATATAACATGTGCATGTCATAGGAGAGTTGTAGGCCATATACACATGTAAAACACCTACACATAATGCATGCTCTGCATGTTCTCTGTGGGACTGTCCACATCCCAGTAACATGAGTAGCTGCCTCAAACACATACAATACACAGAGCATCCCAACCATTTGTGGTACACTGTAGTGGACATTGTATAGGCAGAGTCAATAGACATGCACACAACGTACACCACTTTGTCATATGCAGTGTGTTAATATGATACACATGGCATATGTAGACACCTGCTATAAGGTCATACTCCAGTATCCCAAATGTCATTAACACAGCACACATACTATACCTGAGGGGTAGAGGCCTATCATGGGGTGGTGCGACACGCTTCAACACACAACACATTCATGTTAGGCAATGGTCCCTATTGAACACCTTACATACCCATGTAACAACTGGCTGTGAAATGGTTAATATAGTCAAAGTGGTGCAGGTCAAGTGCAACAAGATAGTTGCCAGTGTGGCATACATTAGTGGCCTTGAGTGACCACATGATGCTGTCTGATGATGGCTCATGGTACTACACTACATTCAGTTACAGTAACTACAGTACTACACATAGCAATCATTGCTATACACCTGACAGTTGTGTACGTCCAGCCATGGTATGTATAACTATGAGTGATGGTGCACAGGACATTGAGAAGCATGTTAGACTTGCACAGCAATGTTGTGTCCATGTACACATTGTGTTCCAGGGTGAGGCCAATCATTGAACAACACACATGCATCAAAGACATGCATACTGTTATCAACAAAGACTCTCTACACTCACACTGCATGCTGTTGAGCAACACACATCCTGCATGCTGACACGTGTGATAGGACTCTTTGGCTTGTGATACTGTACTCCACCATCAACCACTAATGAGTATGTTCCGCATTGCTGTTGGTGTGTGTGTGTCAACTTGACTGAGTAGTGTATTTGCGTGCATGCATGCATGTGTGCATGTGTGCATGTGTTCATGTGTGAATGTGTGCATGTGTTCATGTGTTCATGCGTGCATGTGTACATGTGTTCATGTGTTCATGTGTTCATGTGTGCATGTGTTCATGTGTTCATGTGTGCATGTGTGCATGTGTTCATGTGTGCATGTGTTCATGTGTGCATGTGTGCATGTGTTCATGTGTGCTAACATTCTGTACAGATTGTAAAGTGTGTTTCCTGTCTCCCTCTCACAGGTGCTGAGTTATTGTTGGATGAATGCAACAGGGAACCTGAAGTCACTGCCACAAATAGTGGACATGATGATACATGTGTTGTGGCACAGACAGGTTTGACAGGGTCTGTCGTTGGTCCGCCAATTGACAGTACACAGCTTTCCACCCCATCTATGTGCGCATTCATACTGCCAATACATCCCTCAACACCAATGGCCTTAGCTGAGGAACAGCATACAGTAGGCATTGACCAGGATAGTGTGGTATCTATGGCACATGCAAACCCACACAGCAGCCATACCCAGACACCTGGAATGGTACCACATAGGCATATGTCCAGGGGTTCTCATGGGAGCACTGCTGGTCATAATGCCCCTGACAGACATGCCCCCACAGGTCTCACAACCTCAGGTATGTTCCGGGCTGTAATGCAGGCACAGGCAAGTATGGAACGGTACACCAGGCAGGGACTAAGGGCGCAGAGGGCTCATAACACCACTATCAATGACAGCATCTGTGACCTTGTCGGTGCCATCCGTAATTACACCGAGGTCATTGATAGATGTTTGGGGGGAGACACTAGATGTCCTCTACAATTTAATGTCCATGTGCCAGGACAGTGCAGGATGGCTGAGACATCGACATGGACATATGCCAGCAACATCATCAGCTGGCAGTCATCGCGGATGACACACAAGTCCCAGCCGCTCCCGTAGTGGCAGTACCAGCCCCAGCAATGTTGGGGCTGGGCTGTCAATAGACCTTCCTAGATGACCATGTGCATGTGGCTCTGGCCAGTCCCAGCAGGGACATGGGTCCAGTTGACATCCCTCTGCCTCTGATGATAGTACCCAATCTGGCTTAGTACCCGATACTGTCCGTGGCACCCCTGCCAGGCACAGGTACTGTGTCCGTGGCCGGAGACAGTGATCTGTACAGCCTGGCAGGTACAGTCTGTGGCTGTCCCACAACCTCCCGTATTTGGCAGCCACAAGGTGGAACTGTGTGCATGCAGACACACACACATAAACCAAACACCTAGGGCTAACACATACACAAACACATTACATCAACACTGACCCATACTGTATTGTTGTCCCTCACACACACACAAAAACACACATACATGTCGATTGGATGGGTCATTGTCGGGCTCTGGCAAACCAATAACACACTCTGTGCATATGATGAAACTGTGCCACCTCCTGTCATCTGTGACATTGATGCAGGAACAGGCTAACATGGTGCTGATGCACAGGGTGACCTAATAGCAGTGTAGCAATGTTAGCATGTTGTCAACAATAAAGTGTAATGATATCCTTGTAGGTATATCTGAGCAGGCATGATGCATTAAAGCAATGATTCTCAATGTAGCATTGTTTACACCAGTGTTAATTTCAAAAATGTATTGTCCGCCCATGTGCCACTTGGCTGATGTGTGTGATACTGGCAGCATGTGTTGGTGAGTGGACGGAATATGTGTGATGTGTGCAGTACAGATTTGCAGGTGTACATTTGTGAACATGGTGGAGATGCACTGTCTGCATGTACGTGCACAGTGGACACATGGGAAGGGTGACATGCCCTGTATTACACAGTGTTAACACTTCATATTTCCTGTTGGTGGCCAGTATGCATTTTACTACACATATGATACAACTTGGGTAGACATGTGTGTATGACATGGTTTGACACTATGCTGTGGGTGATACTGTTAATATCGGTCATTGGTTTGCACTCTGGTAGTATGCATAACCTCAACAGCCTGACTTTAACCAGTCGTTAGATGATGTCTTGACAACTGACACACAGATGTAGGATATACAGTAGCATTTGAATCCTTCTGGTACTATACTATACCACTAACCAGTGTTATTGACCACCACCCATTCCTGGGACCACTCCTCTTTGGCATGTAGCCTAGGTACAAGCACACACACTAGGGATATGTCCGTCCACATCTGGTAATGCATACAGTGGCCTACAATGCATTCTCCAGATGAGACACTTATCCTCCTCAAGGGTATCATACAGGCAGATACCTGTTGACCAACCCATGCTGTAAAGCTATAAGCCAACTATAGCATAGTCATCCACATTTACTATACATAGTATCCTGACAGTACCACATTGGTAGTAACCCACAGTATGTAGCAGGGGTACCGATGTGTACATACAGCCACATGTTATGTCATCTGTCCTTTGGTATTCACATTTCCAAAGGTATGCTGATGTCCCTCAGTGTATCACATAAGCAATAAGGGGTCTGTATGCATATCCACGGAGTTGTTGTACACCTATAATGAATGCCCATTATTGACAGACTGTGTTGTGTTTGAACATGTCTGTAATATACCCCAGGCATGAACCCTCACTCACACTATTCTATAGAAACTGTCATGGAGAAACTGTCATGGGTGTGTGTGATGACCTGGGACACAAATCACCACAGTGGCTGGCCTTGTCACATACATATATATGTGACCTAAGGTCCGAGAAGCAGCAGCACAAACTGTCAATGGTAACAGATGTATTCGTGTAGAAAGCAGGCTACACACCTATGAACTAATTGAGGTCACATGTACATGTATGTATTTGCCACACAGATACCAATTGAGGTCACATGTACATATATGTATTTGCCACACAGATACCTGAAGTGTGCAATGCACATACTGTTGTTTTACTGATATGTCATACAGTAGTAAAAGCAAAATCCACAACACTTTGCCCAACAGTGTCTCTCACACACACACATAATTGCAGGATTCAAACCCCTACCTAACTATGTTATGATACTAGAGAAATACGCATTAATACGACACACTATATGCTTTACTGGAAGCTTTCATTTCCACTGCTGTATTTGTGGGATACTGACATCATCAGACTTGCCAAAGAGGAATTTACTTATTTTAATGTGTTTTCCCAGTCTCCAAAAAGGGCACTGCTCTCAAAGGAAATTACACACACACTGAGCAATTGCAAGATTCAAACCCCTACCTAACTATGGTATGATTCCAGAAAAGTACACATTAACTCAACTTGCTATATGCTTTACTGGGTGATTTCATTTCCACTGCTGTATTTGTGGGATACTGACATCATCAGACTTGCCAAAGAGGAATTAACCTCTTTTAATGTGTTTTCCCTGTCTTCAAATAGGGCACTCCTCTCAGGGATACTGACATCATCAGACTTGCCAAAGAGGAATTTACCTCTTTTAATGTGTTTTCCCAGTCTCCAAAAAAGGGCACTCCTCTCAAAGGAAATCACACACACAGCAATTGTAGGATTCAAACCCCTACCTAACTATGTTATTATACTACAGCATTAACACGACACGCTATATGCTTTACTGGGAATTTTTATTTCCACTGCTGTATTTGTGGGATACTGACATCATCAGACTTGCCGAAGAGGAATTTACCTCTTTGAAATGTGTTTTCCCAGTCTCCAAAAAGAGCACTCCTCTCAAAGGAAATCCCACACACACACATACATACACCCCCCCCCCATACACACTCAGCAATTGGAGGATTCAAACCCCTACTTAATTTTGTGACAATACTAGAGAGATACGCATTAATACAACGTGCTATATGCTTTACTGGGGATTTTTGTTTCCACTGCTGTATTTGTGGGATACTGACATCATCAGACTTGCCAAAGAGGAATCTACTTCTTTTAATGTGTTTTCCTAGTCTCCAGAAAGGGCACTCCACTCAATGGAAATCTCATACACACATACACCCCCAGTCTCAGCAATTGCAGGATTCAAACCCCTAACTAACTATGTTATGATATCAGAGAGATACGCATTAACACGACGCTCTACATGCTTTACTGGGTGTCTTTTTTTTTTTTCTCCTGCTATATTTGTAGGATGCTGACATCATCATACTGGACATGGTAATGTGTGTGCACTTTGTTTTATGCAATCCCAGGAATGAACCATGTGGGTCAGCAGGTGTTAACAGCTTGAACAGGACTCCACAATTCTTAGCTTGTGTGATCTATCTGTGGACAAATTGCCATTCCTTCATATGACAATACATATGTATGCACAGATTGTTGATTTTGTGGATACGACATGTGTCTGGGATGTTGATACAGGGCTATTCAAAGTCTATGTAGGACGTGTGTAGCTCCTTTCAGTGATGTATGTCCTGGGTGGCTGCCTTGCAAACAGTCTAGCAGGTTTGGGAACCATGATCTGCCCATGAACATACCAAAGTTCGTAGGGTTGTGTGTTTGTCAGCTTTC
Organism: Protopterus annectens; assembly: GCF_019279795.1. Taxonomy (NCBI): domain Eukaryota; kingdom Metazoa; phylum Chordata; order Ceratodontiformes; family Protopteridae; genus Protopterus; species Protopterus annectens. The sequence continues at coordinate 1,207,112,484 of NC_056746.1, read as the reverse complement.
AATAGCTCTGTTTATGACTTCAATCATGATGGACTCCATGGCCTTGCAGATCAGACTTCATAGGCTTATAGGACTATAGTTCCCATGGTCTGTTGTGCACCAACACTTGTGGGGTGTGCTATCTGTTGCTGTAACACATTCAACAGTTTCAGATCCTGTAGAGAGGGTGAGGCTAAACAGACTGTTCAGGTGCAGGGTCTGTTTGTTCTGTAGTTCACTTATGACACATATAGGGAAACAATGTACTCCAATTGATGCCATGTTTTCGGCTTTGGAAGGAGCTGTTTACCCATTCTACATGTGATATCTCCTGGTATGATGATAGGGCCTTTTGTCAGTGGGAGGTGGGTATGTATGTATGGGCCTGTCTGACAGGATGTTGGCATTGTCATTCAGGTACAGTTGGCCCTGACTCAGGACATATATGAGTGTACATTGCTATTTATGACATAGCTGAAGAAAGTGTCATGGTTCTGTCTGGACTCCTTCGCAAATAATCTTTCCAAAACACCAACAAACCTGAGCACTAAACCCCTGTTATACTCTTTTACACACTTAACACCTTCCTGATCCTTTTTGATCAGTCAACAGAGTATTTCATCATAATATCCTGACATGTCCAAAGGTCAGTTTCGTGTGTACTCTCCAGTCCAGCTGGTGAATATGGGAAATTTGAGGCAATGGTACAACTGCCTTATGTACACAGACAACCCTCTCCTCCTCCCAACAAACTCAGATATATGTGAGAGATGCAACTATATAGACAAACAGGAGGCTGAGCTCTCTTGACCCATGACTGGGACAGTCTATCAGGTGGTGAAGGTTACCACACACACACCACAAATCCAGTCTCACATAGACCTATAGCGACAGCAAACAAAATACATTACCACACAAAAACATACTCGGAGGCTCTAAATAAAATCTGCCTAAGCAGCAGAGACCTCCAAAGCAGACACCCAAACAACTGCTACCCCACAACAATACCCACATATCACATAGTTCACAAAGTCAGTGTGCCACACAGTCACTGCCCTTAGGCCTAAACAACACACCTAATACACTTGTAATAGGTGACTCTATTGTCAGACACACTGCTGTCCCACTCACCAGGCTGAACAAGGAGAAGGTCATTTTGAGCTGTCTGTCGGGTCCCAGGATCCGCCACATAAAACATGCACTCAGGTCACTCCAAAGCAAGTACAAAAATGGCTCCATCATTGTCCATGCTGGTGTGAATGACCTCAGATGTTCCTCCCTGGACTACATGACAAGAGACATAGAGGAGCTCTCTGATCATGTAGGCCAGGCCAGTATGACCCTGACCTTGTGTAGCATCCTACCCTCACCAGGAATGATGGCACAGTATACAGACAAACTGATCAATTTTAACAGTTGGCTAATGTATTGGTGTCATTCAAAGGGGATCCAGTGTCTGTCAGCCTGGGATGACATGCTCGACATGCCACGTAGCTTCGCTATGGATGGCTTCCACCTGTCACCCCTGGACTTTTGAATACTGGCTAAGGCTCTTGCACCCCTATAGTGCCTTTTTTAGGCAAGGCTCAAAAGACAAACCTACCTCCATAGACAATACAAGGTAAAAGAAACTAAGGGTAATGCTGCTCAACACCAGATGTCTAAACCTTAAAATGCATGCACTCAAGACTCTCTCCTCTGTATGGAGAATGTCGATATCTGTGCAGTAGCAGACACCTGGTTCAGGCACCCTAGCACTACCAGGTTATACTTCATACCATACTTTTCGGCCACAAGACTCGGATTGACCAACATAAATATGGGGAGTATCCATATACATCACAGATACACACACCTACAGGTTAGTAGCACTGCACAAAGCATCGGAGACCATACATGTGCAACTAACAGTGGGCAAAACTGCCTTTCAGTTTGTAGCCTGCTACAGACCACCCTCCCAAACACAGGAACCCCACTTGACTTTCCTGGGAACACTGGAGAATTTGAAGGTCTCTCCAAACACCATTATATTGGGTGACTACAACTACCCAAACATTGACTGGGAATACTACTCAAGCCCCAATACCCTCGCCCAGTGGTTGCTAAAATTTATAAACTCAAATGCTATGGTACAACTGGTCACCACACCCACAAAAGGGGGAAACATATTGGACCTGATCATCACCAACATGGGGACTCTATGTTCCACACCAGAGGTATACCCCTCATTGGTAGGGACAGACCATATATTTATCTCACTGGACATCCATATCCCTTCCCTACCCCCATCCTTGGTAATCTCGGTGAAGAACTTCTCAAAAGTAAATGTCACACTTCTCAAAACTGAGGTGGTATCCTTCAAAGACCCTGGGACAGTGGTAAATATGGCTCAGACTGCTGAATCCTTTACAAACGCATTCTATGGACACCTACTGGAATGCATGGATCATGCTATCCCAAATAAAAGCAAGATTCATTTCTCCAAAGGCAGGGGACCTGTCTGGTGGACCCCAGCCATAAATAAGTTATACAACAAAAGGAGGAGGCTACTACATGATAGAGCACAATCTCAAAAAGGGAACGCATCTCAGATCAGTACTAGCAAGAAGCTACAATCACTCATGAATTCATCTAAGGCCTGCTTCGAAAGGAAAATTGCAAGAGACACTAAGGACAATCACAAGGCCTTCTTTAGTTATGTCAGGAACCTGGGTGGCAACTCCAAGATATGCTGTGAGTTACTGCAAAATGACAAAACATACATTGAACCCACAGACATTGCCAACATCCTGGCAAACAGGTTCAGTGCAAATGTCTCCTCCCCATCCCCCCTAAAGATCAAATGTCCATCCCAACAGAGTGTAGCCTCCATGACATCACAGATGAACAGGTAAAAGCTGCCCTCTCCAAAGCAGACAAAACAGCATCAATGGGACCGGATGGTGTCCCGGCCTGCATCTTACACAAGCTTCATGAAGAACGTAACCCTCACATTAAGTCACTGTTCAATATCAGACATACTACAGGATATGTACCCAAGGAAAGGTGTACAGCAACAGTGGTCCTGCTCCACAAAGGTGGTGCCACAACGGACCCTGGACACTATCGCCCTATAAGCCTAACTAGCCTGGTCTGCAAAGCTATGGAGTGTATCATCATGGAACTCATACACAAAGACATCGGGAACCTACAGACACTGGATCCTACCCAATTCGGCTTTGTTGAGGGCAGATCTTGCCTCTTGAACCTGGTCGATTTCTTTAAACAGTTACCAGGTCCATAGACATAGGGAAGGTAGTCCACACAGCCTACCTGGACCTTGCAAAATCCTTCAACACAATATCCCATTCGGGCATCATACATAAGCTCACCAGCTTAGATATCAACACATATGTCATAAGATGGATTGCTAACTGGATCAGGGATAGCACCCACATGGTCAGTATTGCAGGTGCCATGTCTGACTCTACACCAGTTATACGTGGCATCCCACAAGGCTCAGTCCTGGGACCTCTCTTGTTCAGTATATATTTCTCTGATGTATAGGCTAACACAGGAGGAATATGGCTGACCATGTTCGCAGATGACTGTAAACTGGGTGCCATAATCAACTCTCCAGCTGGCACATGCATCCTCCAAAAGGGTCTCACAGAGATGGATAACTGGTGCCAGAGCCATGGTCTACAGCTAAATGCCTTTAAATGCATAGTCATCCCCTTTGGGAATAACAACGTGCACACACATTACCACATAGGTGGTAATCCATTAAGTACGGTAGAAGTTAGTAGGGGTTTGGGGACACGAGTAGTTAGTAATCTCACCTTTGACAATCACATTGCCAAAGTGGTTAGACAGACCTTCTATATAGCCCGCCTTATCCCAAAAGGTTTCACATCTAGATCAAGTGAGGTCATTGTGCCCCTTTACTCATCAGGCCAATGATTGGATACAATGCCCCATTTGGGATGTAACTTACCCGACACCTGCAGCTACTGTAATGGCCACAAAAGTACCTCACCAAGTGGATCTAGGGACTCACACAGATGCCCTGCACATTTCGGCTAAAGTAACTCCAGCTCTACTCAGTCACTTACCGCCTACTCGGATGCGATCTGTGCCTGTTGTTTAAAGCCATGTCCAACCCAGAATTAATGGACATGCTCCACCTCAGGATATCCGAATCCCTTAGAGCTACATGCTCCAGGGACTTAAACCCCAGCACAGAAATTAATAGGACATGCTGGCGGGACAGATTCATATCCCAGAGGCTCCCCTCACTCTGGAATGAGATCCCAGTCCTGCATACGCAGAGCTCCCCACTCACCCCCTACAGGAGAGATTTTGACGACTGGATGGGTGATCGTATGTTTACCCCTGGGATTTTTTCTGGGTCCCTGCTAGACAGAGGCACAATAAACTAAACATAAATGGGCTATCTTGTGTGACCTACTATTCAAAGGCACAGTCTACTAATCTAACAGGGTTGCGAAAGCCAAACACATTCTGGCTAGGCTTATAAATGCCCTAGGGCAGATAGCCTACTATCAACCTATGAACCTATGATAATGTTCGGGATGCAAATTGTTTATTGATGTTACTGATTGCAGGTTTTTTATCTTCTTTGCTTTCCCACGTTCTATGAACAACCTAAGTATCTGCAGAACATATTTTATTATGACAGGGTTCCAATATATTATATATGTGTCTGTTGTCATATAACTGTGTGCACAAGGTGGACTGGTGAATAGTGAGAGGTTCCTGGGTTAACACATGCAACTGCCAGATATGTGTGGCCCACTGCTATACTCAGACATGGCCTAAGTGTGTGAGCATGCCCAGTTTGGCCTTTCAGTGTTTTGTTGCCTGACATTTGTCTCATTTATTCAAGTGTGTGAGCATGTCCAGTGTGACCTTTCAGTATGTTGCTGTCTGAAGTCCACTACATTTGTTGGTGTGTGTGAACATGACCAATGTTAACATTTCTACTATATGTGTGTTGAAAATCAGGTTATATTCTTACTGCAGGGCTCACTTTTGTGTCATAACTCGACAGGGATTATGCTGTGCCTGCAGGGTTTCCCTGAGATACTTTGCATAGACTTATCAACATTTCTTCATACAGGCTGACCACTGAAATACTGTTGTGGTTCAGTACTATGACTATAGTGCACAGTATCCTGGGTTCAAGGCCTGTCACTGCTTTATATTTTCATACTGAGCAGACAAGACTGCTTAAGGGCCAGTAGAGCAAATATGAGCATGTTGGCTTTTGTTCAGCTCTGCCCAACTTAGACCAAGCTTGTCCAACATTGCTCAACGTTAACCAACATTGCTCAACGTTGCCCAATATTGCTCAACATTGACCACAATTGTGCTAGTTAGTGTGTGCAATTTTGTTTACATATACTAAATGGTGGTAAAAGCTGTTTAGCACTGCTTTATATTGCTTAACACATGGCAATCATGCCTCAAGTGGTGCTGCAGGGCTGCCTATGTCAGATGCACATATTGCACTTCCTATAGATGTTTGAAAACAGGTAGTGTCAAGTTAGGCATCCCTTTCTTTTACTATATTTGCAAATCAGAGAGAAGTATCATTTCCAGGGTTCCTACTGAGCCAGTGTATGTGCTATGCGTTGCCTCTTTGCCAAGGCCAAAGCATACTGAGCACGTCTCCTTCTGCCTACTGGGGAAGGCTCAGGTTGTTCCTCCTCTGAGTCATGCTCTGCCTGTGATGGCCTTGGCAATGGTGGGGGGCTGTTTGGCCTGGGTCTATGCTGCTCCTGCTGCAGCTGTTTTTGCAGGATCATATTATGTAGCATAGCACATACCATGACAATTTGGGTACATGTAGTTGGTGAGTACTGCAAGGCTCCACCAGATGTGTCCAGCCACCGGAATCATGACTTGAACAGCCCAAACACACGCTCAATTACATTTCGTGTTTGTGCGTGTGCCTCATTAGGGTGTTCCTGTTCAGGTGTGTGCGCGTTTCTGATGGGTGTCATCAGCCACGGCTCCGGTGCATAGCCAGCATCCCCCACTAGGTGACCATGAGGGATGTCCCCATTGGCAAATGTCTGGTACAGCTGTGTCAGATGCCAGATATGGGAATCATGGTAGCTTCCAGGGCAGCCAGCACACACATTCGGTATTATGCCCTGGGCATCACACACAACCTGGCAGTTGATGGAGGGGAAGCCCTTGCGGTTAAAGTAGACCCTACCCTGCTCACCAGCTGGTGATTTGATGCGTATGTGTGTGCGGTCTATTGCACCCACTACCTCAGGGTATTCCGCTATTTGCTGGAAGAGATGCATATTGCTGGCCAATACCTCACAGGAATTGGAGAAATATACATGATCACTGACATGTGCTGACATGGCATCCAGGAAATGGTGCAGTACCCTGGATGCTGATGCCTGTGATATCCCCATCATATCACCAGTTGGTGTCTGGAAGGTACCTGTTGCTAATATTCTTAGGCCAACACATACCTTGGTTTCCACTGGGATGGGTTCCCCTCTGTTTTTTCTGTGTGTGAGGTGTGGCCTGCACAGCTGAACAATTTGCTGCATGAGGTCTCTGTCCACTCTATAGCACTCCACTATCTCCAGCTCATGTAGCCCCTGATAGGTTATCCTGGGCCTGTACACTCTTCTCCGTCTCCTCACTGTGGGTTGTCCAGCAGCATTCGCATTGTCACCACCCTCAGCATGTTGCATATGTCGCCTTATAACAGCAATGGCAGCCCCTAACATTTCTTTGTCTCAGTAAAGCTTTTTCAGTTTTCACTTGTATTAGCTTACTGCAGTGTTGCAGTGCCTCTGAGAAAAACATGGTGGAAAGTTGTTTGCAGAGTTTTAAGTGCTGGGCTGGGCTGGGCTAGTGTACTGCCTGTGTAATTGCCTGATTATGATTGTTTTCACCTGCTAGCTCTGCTAGTACTCCCTGGTTAACTTCCTACTATTTGTTGTGCTTCCTTTTCCCTTTCTGTTTCCTCAGGGGGGTAGCACTGTGCACACAAGCGCAAAAACGCTCACACCAGCTCACACGTGCGCAGACATGCTTACACAGACTAAAACTTGCTTATTCTTGCTAAAACGAGCGCACACAGGTGCATACGTGCTTACACAGATTTCAACAACCTTAGACATGCTTACTCCGGCTTAAATGCACGCACACGGGTGCACACACACAGTCTTACTCGGGTGTACTGGCGCGCACCCATGTGGAAACATGTTGCAAGCACTTCTATAAGAAACTTTAGTGTTATCCACGGCATACACCTTCAATTTCTTGCCTTAAGCTACGGTACCTGTTGACACACCTCTTCCAGTGATGAGTAATCTGACAGCAAACACATGCCACTCTGCTCCAATGAGCTTCACTTCTTTCATACATACCCCCCCTCATGATGTCACCTATCTTCTACTCTGATACTCCCCTTATTCTACTCCTACACTCCACTGACTGTGCTCATTTGCTATGTAAACTTGGGATTCACTGTCCTTACCCTCATTTGCATAGGATTGCCTACTAATGCTTGGTTACATCTCTTAGACTGAGCTTCCCCCTTAGCAACCTCTACTCGGTAGCCATGTTGTCTTCAGCCTGCCATTCCCTTGCATTGTACATTTGGAATTACAATGAAATTCATATTTGTGGATTTTAATTATTGGTTTTCTGGTTTTTAGAGCGCAGCACATTTGCACGGTGCTGCGCTATGCTTAAACTTCGGCGATCGGGATAAAAAAAAAAATTATTTTATTTTTATTTTGCATCTGTGAACATTGCCAATGACCATATTTTTGGCCATTGGCATGCTTCCTCAACTGGATGCATCCTTTTTTTGAGCTGTCACGGCTCCGTTTTGCTATTTGCAGAATGGTACTCAGTTGTCAACGGAGTACATTTCTACAAATAACACTACTCTTACTCGGACAGGTTTGGGTTTCCTGGATCGCAAATTTACCTCATTTGCATAGCTTTCACCTGCAATTCAGGTAATTTGCATATCCTAGCCCTGTCCATGCAAGAGTCATTTTAAGAGCTCTCTTGCACACCCCTACCGGCTGTTCCTGGATCGCTCGGCGGACATGTTGGCTGCATGGAGTCTTACTCTACTCTTAGACTCCGTGAAAGCCTGCATGAATCCGGCCCTCTATCTTTTTCAGTCTGAGGGATTAGGTGGTTGGTCAGGCTGCTGCTGGGTTCAAGCATTTCACAGAGCGGAGAATGTTGTAAGGTCTATGGAGCCTGATATGGAGATAAAAGAGGCAATTGTGACTGATGTTGATGGAGAAGGACTTGACATGCAAGTCTTAATGAATTTAATCCAGGTGGAAGAGACGAATTATGGGAGATGAGGCTGACTGGAATACAGTGGTAGAAGGAGTGGTAGAGGAACAGAACATTTCTGAAAATGCTGGAAAGAACCTGGGAGGCACAGAAATGCATGTTGAGATTTATGGTGTAAATTTAGAAGCACGTGTGACTGCTGGAGAAGCCAGATTTAAAAACATATGCCTGCAACATGGTGAAGTGAGAATAATTGATGTAAGCACTGAAAGGAGAACTACAAAGATTTACTCTGATATTGTGACTTACACAAGCAGAGGGAAAAGAAGTATGGAAGAAGAGGAAAACACAGTGGTAAGAATCAGAAAAAATTAAGTCATTAACAGGTACGACATTATAGATACTATTCGTTTTCTATTGGAATTTGATGCAAAAGACATAAGAGAATTAATTCACTTATGTAATAAAGACCTTTGTGAAGTGACATTTGAAACTTATTTCGTTAGTCAAATGTTTGTGAATAAAGCAGAGAAAAAAGCATGCAGACCCATGGTTAGGACTTTCTGTTTTAGAATTTTCAGGATACAATTAAAAAGGAAATTAAACGTGCAATGTAGAACATTATATGTAGAATAATATGGGTTAAGAACTTATTTCTAGTTATATACAAAAAAGTGCATGATGTTAAGAAAGAGTATGACGAAAGAAAATTTGGACAGGAGGGTAGGAGGTAAGGATAAAGCTGAATGTGAGTGTACGAAAATGTAGCATGTACCAAATATAGTAATAGGCCATGGCCGTGCAGAAGAGGAATTTATAAAACTGAAATAGATTATGGGATATATTCAAAAGATGTGGGTAGTTTTTGTCTTGGCAGTGAATGCAATAATACAAGTGTTTACTTGCAGGATGACAGAATCAAGATGGGAGATGGAAAAAAGAATTATCATACCTATGTGTTTCTCATATGCAGATGTCATGGTTATTGTGGCTAAAAACAAAGGCGGGAAATGTGAGATTATGGTAAGGATTAAAACTTTGCTAAAAATGATGGATTACAGTTAGCAAAGCGTTTGGTTAAATTAATATCATGAATGGCATATATTATACCAGAAAAAATAAGTATATAGGGAATAAAATGTGTAGAGTATGAAAATGTAATAGAGTGATGGAGAGAAATAATAGATGAAATTAAAAAGTTATTTAAGTGGAAATGTTTTATTTATCACTTAAGAAAAATGTGTATATGTGAGATACTTATATAGTGGAAACATTAAGAGGTTATTTGTTTCAGATAAGGTGGATAAAGAACTGTTAGGAGAAATTTTCAATTTTCAGTTTTCTATGGGGGTCAAGACTGAATCCAGTTCAAATGGGGTGACATATAATAAAATAAATGAGGTTTGAATTTTAAAAAATAAAACTGAAGTATATTTAGCATCAATGCATTTGTTTTTGGTAGTAAGGAAATGTAAATTAGAGAAACAAAGATGATAAGAAGAATGTTATATGTGAAATATGAAGAAGTATGGAAAAATTAAGGCTGGAAGAAAAGAAGCAGTAATCGGAAAAAGCTAGAAGGGAAAGTGTCTGAAGTTAAAACTGAATGAATACTGATAGAAATAGAATGAAATGGCTTGCAATGCTCAAGAAAAAGTATAATGTTGTGTATCCATGGAAAGAATTAAAAGCAAGAGTTAAATAATGAATGCTATAAAAATAGAAGAAATGTTTTAAGTATTTTATGAGGCAAGGAACCTTCAGTGGAAAATGTTGCTGGATAAATTACATGTAAAAGATAACATGAAATATAATGTAATAGAGGAAAGTAACTGTTATAATGGAATCATGGGATGTACAAGACAGCTGAGCCATGAAGCCATTTACAATTTGCCAGTGCTTACTTTTAGACCTCCTTTTTCAAGGAAGGAATACCCATCCAATTGACTAATTCCTTCTTAAAGGAAGCTAGAGTGTCATATTGCTTGATCTGGAGAGGAAGTGTGTTCTTGATAAGGGGTAGTCATTGCATCTCAAATCTGGCTCTTCATCATAATTTGTTTACTTGCTGAAGCAGGTTAAAATTTCTGGCTCTAGTGTTCACTTGACTGATTTGTGAAGAAATAAGAGGTCTTGGACTGCCGGATCAGAAATGGTCTAGAAGCTAAGGCACAGAGCACTCCTAAGTTAATAATAGGATACTTAATACATAAATAAAGCCTACAGCCTGTCTTAGTCACTCAGATTCTTTAGGCTCATCATCATTTTGACAGAAACCTTTGTGGTTTCTCCAACTGTTTGATATGTTTAATAAAATTTATAACATTTCAGTGATGGGCCTGACCACTGCAGAATATAGAGAGTAAGGACATCTTCAAATCTATGGGAAATATCTGACCAGCTGTGCTGGAAAGAAGGATTTCCAGACCACAATTTAACATGATGATCAAAGGTGATGGAGTTATATACCTATGTTCCAAAGTGTCTTTCAACATCTTCATTTTGAAGTGGGCTTTTTTTTTTGCTGTTGTTTTTCAGTACCCAAGACATCTGCCATGGTGCTTATAGCAGTTTATAAAAGTTCATATTCAAAAACTGTACAATGCCTCATCCTTCTTGATTTTGATCTGTCCAAGCATGGTGGGAAGCAATAAAGATGATTTTACTGATGTGCATTTTAAAAGCATTTCAACATTGTTCATTAGCATATAAATAACAGTATGTGAACTTAATGTGAAGTGCAAAGGTGAAATTCCTGTGAGAGAGCAAAAGACACAAGACAGTGTAAAGCTCTAATCTATGTGGGATGGCAAGAGGGTCATCTATGGTTTTCTTATTTAAGTATGTATAGGTTCATAGGTTCATAGGTGTGTATGAGGCTAATGGCCATGGTGCATTTACAAACCTAGCCCATAGGATTACCCTGACATCATGCCACCCGACCTTAGTTCCCATGCTTCTGTCAAGTAGAGCCACTGTAGTGATCCTCGGGGTTAATTTTCTATTTCCCATCCACTCATCAAGGTTTCTCTTGAAGATAGCCAGTGAGGTTCTCTGTTTGACATGTATGAGAAGTCTATTCCATAGCAAGGGCAGTCTCTGGGTTATGAACCTGTCCCTCCAGCATGTTCTGTTGATTGTGGTAATGAGGTTAAGGTCACTGGAGCATGTGGTGTGGAAGGATTGGGATTTCTTTAGATGTAGCATTTCTAACAGAGCTGGATCAGACATGTCTTTGTATGTCAAGCAGAGACCACCTCTAAGTAGGCAATATGAGATTTTGAGTCTGTCCATATAGGACAAGTGTTTAACACCTAGGATCTTCTTTGTGAGGTACTTTTGTGGCCTCTCTAGTTGTTGCAGGTGTCTAGTGAGGTACATGCCAAATGGGGCATTGTACTCGATGATTGGCCTAATGAGTGAAGAGTAGAGGGAGACAATGACCTCTTTCTTCCTGGATGCAAAACCCTTAGTAATGAGATGTGCCACATAGAAGGACTTTCTGACTACAGTGGCAATGTGTTGGTCAAAAGAGAGGCTGCTGTCAACCTGTGTTCCCAGATCTCTTATAACTCATTCTGTGTTCAGTGGACTACCATTGATGTGGTAATTCATAGGAACTGGGTTTTTCCCAAAGGGGGGTGATGACACATTTCTTTGGCATTGAGCTTAAGGCCATGGTTCTGGCAGCAGTCGTTGGTCTCAGTGAGGCCTTTCTGTAGGATGTCAACATCACTTGGGGAGTTAATAATAGCTCCCTATTTGCAATCATCTGCAAACTTTGTCAGCCAGAGACCCTTTGTGTTGGCCTGGACTTCAGAGAAGTAGATACCAAACAGGAGAAGACCCAGGACTGAACCTTGTGGGACTCCACTTGTGACTGGTCGGCAGTCTGACTTGGAGTCCACTACTTTCACACTGTGGGTTCTATCTGTGAGCCAGTTTGTAAATCACCTAGTGATATAGGGGTTGACGCCTAGCTTAGTTTGTTTTTCTATGATTCCTTAATGGGGAATGGTATCAAATGCCTTGGCCAGATCAAGGTAGGCTGTATGAACCACCTTGCCTTCATCCACAGCTCTGTTAACTGATTCAAAGAAGTTGACCAAGTTGAGCAGGCATGATCTACCCTTCACAAAACCAAACTGTGTGGGATCCAGAGTTTGGAGATTCCCTATATCCTTGTCCATTAGGTCCATGATGATGCATTCCATAGCTTTGCATATCAGACTCATGAGAAAAATGGGGCGATAGTTCCCAGGGTCTGTAGTCACTCCTCCTTTGTGGAGAGGGATGACTGTAGCAGTGCACCATTCGGTAGGGACAAAGCCTGAGGTGAGGCTGTGATTGAACAGGGCACACAGGTGAGGGGCCAGTTCACTCTGTAGTTCATGTAGAACACAGCCAGGGATATTGTCAGGTCCCATGGAAGCTGTATTGTTGGTCTTGGACAGTGTTGTTTTAACCTTTGCAGCAGTAATACTGAGTGCCTGGCAATCTACTGGTATTGTGATTGGATCTTTGTGGAGGAGAGAGGGGTAAAGTTGGCACTGAATCTTTCGGCCAGTATATTGGCAATATCTGTTGGCTTGGTATAGGAGGTACCATTGTGCAGTAGCTCAGAGCAAATCTGTGTATTGACGTGGAGATTTTTTACATAACTATAGAAGGCCTTGTGGTTGTCTTTACTATCTGCTGCAATTCTGTTTTCATAGCTAGTTTTAGAGGATTTGATGAGGGATCTCAACTTTTTGTTGAGGCTGTGACAATTGGGGAGAGATGGGAGAAGGCTGCCAGCCTAGTCAAATATAATTTGATATATAATTCTGGCATTTGTAAATAAATGTAAAAATACAGGCATGTTTTCTTGAGTGTAAAAAAATACTGTGAAATGTGGAACTGCAAAATATTTGACAACATTGCACTCTACTGGGCCAGTGAAGCATGTTGTGACCCTTTCATGTTAGAATTCGGCTCCAGTGAGTCTGGATGAGAGTTTCTTGCCCATTGTTTTAAGGCTAAAGTTTATGACCAGAATTTAAATGTGGAATGTGCTTTATTGCTCTGGTTTCTGTTAAGGTATACATGTAAAATGACTTGTATTGTTGTAAGTTTCTGAGCAGGTGTTAGATTGCCAAATAATGCAGTTTGTGGCCTGAGAACTCAGACCAGGTGTCAAGATGATGCAATATGAATACTGGGAAAACCTAAGTGTCAAAATGATGTAATTTGGGAGGGCCTCAGCAGAGTTGTTGGTTAGTGTTTAAAAACTATTGTTCAGTGAGAGACTGAGAACATTTTGACCTTGGATATCTAACTCAGCACTCTGCCTAAGCTCACATGTAAGTTTCTAGTACTGTGATTTCTTGTAGGGATAGTTAAAGCTATTAAAGATTAATTATGTATTTTTCTTTGAAATCAGATCTGTCCTACTGTATTATTTTAAGTTTCTGTGTGATCTCTGAACTCTTAGATATCTCTTTGGTGTATTAGTTTTGTCTTTTGTTTTAATTATTTATTATTAAATATTTTTAAAACATTCTACCTGTGGCTGGTTTATGTAGAGATTAATTATGCTTTAGAGTTTATAGAGTTTACTGTCTAAGCCCTTACAAGAAGCCTAGACTGAATAGTCAGATCACCACTGGATAATAATATTGCACAGGAATAATTGGATGCCCTTTTTAGGGCCTTTTAGTAGCTGATATTATTAGCTGGGTGGTGGAAGGGATTACTACTGTATGGTCTGGGTAAAGCAGCACAGCTGGAGAATCTGTGTCAGCCTTTCCCAGGAGTGTCTGTGAAGTTGTATAAATACTTATCTCAAAGTGTGGGTGTTGTGTCAGCTACTTGGACAGGGACATGAAGCACTGGTTGAACAGAAAGGGTACTGGAGGTTTTAGCTTGCCCAGCTAGGCTGAGACCTTGACCCTATAGCTGTGCCAGTGGGGAGTCTTATTGGGGACCTGGTGATCAAGGGAGTAACCAGCCCCAGACTGACTGTGATCTCTGTGTGCACTTAAGGGAAATTCTACTTTACTGTGTGTATTAGTTATCCTTTCCTCTCTTCTAGGAGACAACCTCCCTGGTGTTAGTAGTGAGGATAGAGGCTCCTTGATTGCTGGTCCAGGGCACGGTCATCACAAGTGTTTGGCAGTGGTGGGATCTACTTCACATACTAATTGGCTTGTAGTGGTGTGGGTAGAGCGAATTTCTGTAGCTTATGTACACTGATCTCTAAAAGTGTTTTGTACTCTAAAACAGCCATGCAGTGTATACTCAGAGTTCAGGTCACAATTGTTTTATTTCTTTTGTTAGCTTAGTGTTAGTCAGGGTGAGCAGGCAGCATGTCAGCAGAAGAGTATGGAAAGCTGACAAGGAGCCAGCTGGCGGAGATGTGCCAGGCTAGGAGACTGGTGCATGGAAACCTGATTAAGGCAGAACTGATTGCAGCCTTGGTTAGAGCTGCATCAGAAAACAGCAGCCTGGAGGACAATCAGACTGAAAGTGGAGATACAATATCCTCGGGGAATGGACAGCTCAAACTTTTTGCAGTGGAGTTAAAAATCCAGCTGGAGCTAAAGAGACTTGAGTTGCAGGACAGGCATATGGAACTAGAAGCAGCCGAGGAAATGAGGAGTCTACAAGCTGAGGAAAGTGAACAGCAGAGGAGGCATGAGAGGGAAATGCTGACTCTTCACCAGAGTCATGGAGGTAATGGGGAAGGGAGCAACTGGACCCCAGAAGCATAAAAGGTCAGTAAATTTCTTGCTCAGTTTAAAGAGGGGGATCATTTTGATATCTTCATTCATATGTTTGAGCGCATATGTAAACAGTATGAAGTTGACCAAGGGCTCTGGGTACGATTCCTGACCCCCTTAATCCATGGTAAAGCTGTAACTTCTTTAGCAAAAATGCATGACACTGACTGTTTTGATTATACTGCTGTAAAAAGACACTTGTTGGAATGTTTTAAGCTAACAGCTGAAATGTATAGGAAAAGGTTTCATGAGCATAGATACAAGGAAGATGAAAATGTATGTGAATTTGTTGCAGAACTGAGCACTTATTTAAATAGCTGTGTGAGTGGATGTCAGGTCACCACTTTTGAAGGGATGGCAGACCTTTTGTTAAGGGAACAAGCCCTTAGCACTTTGCCTGAGGACATGAGGATCTGGTTAGCTGATAGACAGTGTGCTACTTCAGAGGAGTTGGGGAAGAAGGGAGACCTATACCTAGCAAGCAGGGCAGCCCTGCAAAGGAAAGGGACCCCCAGTACTGCTCATGGGGTATAAAAGAACCCATGGTGGGCAGCACAACAGAATCCACCAGTAGCAGGGGAAGCCACTAGTCCAGGTACACATCCAGGACCTAGGGTGAAATGTTTTGAATGCAACCAGTGGGGCCCTGTGGCATACAGATGTCTGCGGAGGCAAGATGGGGAACAAAAGGTGAAAGTGCCAGTACGTGGGAATGACAAAATGCCAACAGTGGGTTGTCTTGAAACAACAGGGGTATGGAACTACCATCCTGCAGATGTCCTGAGAGGGAAGGATTTGGATGAGGCAGTACTATGTACTTATGCAGTTACATGTAGTGAGGCTAGGAGACAAGCATGTGGGTCTGGTAGCCTGGGGGAGACCCAGACAGACTGCATACTTGTAGCCAGGGCTGCTGAGGAGGTTGCTTCAGGGAGTGAGGTATGATGTAGCAGTGAGACTGAATGTGAGCCACAGTTGCTTGTGGGTACTGATGCCCCCTTGGACAGGGTAACTGCAAAGGTAGAGGTGAGTAGTAGTACCCAAGCTGACAGTGAGGCACCACTGTCAGAGGATGCCAGACATCCTGTGGAAGGAGAGCAGGAAAGGGTTACAAGGAGAGACTTGACACAGGCTCAGCTCTCAGACCCTACATTGCAAGGCCTGAGGCAGGTAGCTAGGGAGGCACCTGATTCTCAAGGGAAGGGGGTATCTGTATACTGGGACAAAGGGTTACTATACAGACAGCGGACCCCTGAGGGAGGGCTAGAAGGTGAGAGAGTACAGCAGTTGGTGGTGCCTAGAGCTTACCATCTGGCACTTCTAGCCATGGCCCATGATATTCCCTTTGCAGGTCATATGGGCATAAAACGTACAAAGAGGTGTATTATGCAAAACTTCTATTGGCCTGGAATTTCCAGAGATGTAACAGGGTACTGCAGAACCTGTGAGCAGTGCCAAAAGGTAGCCAAGGCAGGAGACAAGGTGAGAGCTCCTTTGATACATTTGCCTGTGATTGTGGAGACATTTCAGAGGGTAGCTATGGATATTGTGGGTCCTCTGAGTACCCCAAGCTCCACAAGGAAAAAGTATATCCTAGTGATTGTAGATTATGCTACACGATACCCTGAGGCAGTGGCTTTGTCCTCCATTGAGGCCGAGAAGGTGGCAAATGATTTGCTAGAGATTTTTCAGAATGGTAGGTTTCCCAAAGGAAATACTGTTTGACAGAGGTGCCAATTTTATGTCAGACCTGCTAGCTTGTCTATGGAAGTCCTGTGGGGTTAAGCACATGAAGACCACCCCCTACCATCCCCAGATGGTCTTGTTGAGAGGTTAAACTCTACAATCAAGTCCATGCTATGGACATTTGCAGATCAGTTTAAAAGGGAGTGGGACAAATATTTGCCCTATCTGTTGTTTGCTTACAGAGAGGTTCCCCAGGAATCCACAGGTTTTTCACCCTTTGAGTTGCTTTATGAGCATAGGGTGAGGGGACCTCTAGATTTAATTCGAGATGAGTGGGAAGGTGAGTGTGAGTCTCACAAGGATTCTGTTGTGGCACATGTCCTGAACCTCATAACAAGGCTTAGGGAACTCGTAGGTCTGGCCCAGGAGAACCTGGCAGAAGCTCAACAACAGAAAAAGGTGTGGTATGACAGGAATGCTCAAGCTATTGAGTATGCTGTAGGGCAGAAGGTGATGGTTCTCATTCCTGTCAGACACAACAAGTTGCAGGCAGCTTGAGAGGGACCCTACAAGCTGGTAAGAAAGGTAAGTGATGTTAACTACATGGTGGAATTGCTAAGCAGATGGCAGGGGCACAAATGGTACCATGTTAACATGATGAAACCTTACCATGTTAGGGAGGCCCTTGTGCTGAGCATTTACAGTGTATTGCAAGAGGAGTTTAAGAGAGATCTGGGGGATGATCTCTTCAGTGAGGCTTGGGTTGACACCTCGGTGGAAGGGTTGGCAATGTCCCAGCAGCTATCTCCTAACCAGGTTTGAGAAATCCGAGCAGTGTTGCAGGAGTTTTGGGGCATGTTCACTGGGAAACCAGGGAGCACCTACCTGGTGCAGCACCAGATAGATACAAGACCACAAAGGCCTATCAGGCAGGCCCATTATAGGGTGCCTGAGAGAGTCAAACAGACTCTGAGTGAAGAGGTACAGGAGATGTTGGAACTAGGGATAATTCAAGAGTCCAATAGTCCCTGGGCCTCACCAGTGGTGTTGGTGCCAAAGAAGGATGGCAGCTCCAGGTTCTGTGTGGATTACAGGAAATTAAATAGTCACACAGAGCCGGATGCTTACTCCATGCCTAGGACAGATGAGGCCCTAGAGCAACTGGGTGGTACTAAGTATCTTACAACCATTGATCTTACCAAGGGTTACTGGCAGGTGCCCTTGACTCCCAGTGCTAGAAAGAAGTAAGCCTTTGTGACTCCTTTTGGCTTGTATGAGTTCACAAATGTGCCCTTTGGAATGAAGAATGCCCCAGTGACTTTCCAGAGGCTGGTAGATCATGTCTTAGCAGGATCAATAGGGTTTGCCCTTGCTTACATGGATGATATTGCTATCTACAGCCATTCCTGGCATGAGCACCTTCAACATGTCAGGGAGGTGCTGGGCAGACTACAGAGAGCAGGGTTGACCATTAAGCCGAGCAAATGTCAGGTGGGTATGGCAGAGGTCTACTACCTAGGACATAGAGTGGGGAGTGGTGAGATAAGGCCAGAACCTACCAAAGTGGAAGCTATTCAGGCATGGCCTGCACCTGTTACCAAAAAGCAGGTGAGTGCAGAGTACTACAGAATGTTCGTTCCCAATTATAGTACCATAGCTGCTCCCCTCACAGACCTGATAAGGAAGAACAGGCCAGATAAGGTAGTGTGGACCCCAGCATGTGAGCAGGCATTTCAGATGCTTAAGGAAGCTTTGGGAGGACCCCCTGTGTTAGCCAGTCCAGACTACAGCAAAGACTTTGTTATGCAGGTGGATGCTTCATATTATGGGGTGGGGGTTGTACTTAGCTAGATTTCTTCAGAAGGAGAAGAGCACCCAGTGGTTTATCTCAGTCATAGGCTCCAACCAGGTAGGAATGCTATGCAGCGGTAGAAAAGGAATGTCTAGCCATAGTGTGGGCACTACAAAAACCTCAGCCTCATCTGTATGAAAGAAAATTCACTGTGATGACAGATCACAACCCTCTAACATGGTTAAACAGAGCCAGTAAGCAAAATGCTAATGTGCTAGGATGGAGTCTGTGGTTGTAAGCATATGATATGTCAGTGCAGCACCGCAGTGGGAGTAGCAATGCCAATGCAGATGGGCTCTCAAGACAGGGTATGGGGTGAGGTACACCCAGATAGACCTGACACTGTCATGCGATGTTTCTCAAGGGGCACTTGAAAAACTTACTTGAGTTCCCCGGGGGGGAAGAGATGTGATGATTGGGGAGAGATAGGCGAAGGCTGCCAGCCTAGTCAAACAGAATTTGATATATAATTCTGGCATTTGTAAATAAATGTAAACATACAGGCATGTTTTCTTGAGTGTAAAAGAATACTGTGAAATGTGGAACTGCAAATATGTGACAACATTGCACTCTACTGGCCCAGTGAAGCATGTTGTGACCCTATCATGTTAGAATTTGGCTCCAGTAAGTCTGGATGAGGGTTTCATGCCCATTGTTTTAAGGCTAAAGTTTATTACCAGAATTTAGATGTGAAATGTGCTTTATTGTTCTGGTTTCTGTTAGAGTATACATGTGGAATGACTTATATTGTTGTAAGTTTCTGAGCAGGTGTTAGATTGCTAAATAATGCAGTTTGTGGCCAGAGAACTCAGACCAGGTGTCTAGATGATGCAATATGAATACTGGGAAAACCTAAGTGTCAAAATGATGTAATTTGGGAGGACCTCAGCAGAGCTGTTGGTTTAAAAACTATTGTTCAGTGAGAGACTGAGATAATTTTGATCTTGGATATCTTACTCAGCACTCTGCCTAAGTTCACATGTAAGTTTCTAACACTGTGATTTCTTGTAGGAATAGTTAAAGCTAGTAAAGATCAATTAGGCATTTGTCTTTGAAATCAGACCTGTCCTACTGTATTATTTTAAGTTTCTGTGTGATCTCTGAACTCTTAGATATCTCTGTGGTGTAGTAGTTTTGTCTTGTGTTTTAATTATTTATTATTAAATATTTTTAAAACCTTCTACCTGTGGCTGGTTTATGTAGAGATAAATTATGCTTTAGAGTACATTATATATTTATAGAGTTTACTGTCTAAGCCCTTCCAATAAGCCTAGACTGAATAGTCACATTACCATTGGATTATAATATTCCACAGTAATAATTGGACACCCTTTTAAGGACCCTTTAGTAGGTGATATTATTAGCTGGGTGGTGGCAGGGATTACTACTGTATGGTCTGGGTAAAGGGGCACAGCTGGAGAATCTGTGTCAGCCTTTCCCAGGAGTATCTGTGAAGTTGTATAAATACTTATCTCAAAGTGTGCGTGTATTGTGCCAGCTACTTGGGTAGGGACACGAAGCACTGGTTGGACAGAGAGGGTACAGGAGGTTTTAGCTTGTCCAGTTAGGCTGAGACCTGGACCCTATAGCTGTGCCAGTGGGGAGTCTTATTGGGGACCTGGTGAGCAAGGGAGCAACCAGCCCCAGACTGAATGTGATACTGTGTGTATTAGTTATCCTTTTCTCTCTTTAGGATATGACCTCCCTGGTGTTAGTGGTGAGGATTGAGGCTTCTTGATTGCTGGGCTAGGGAACGGTCATCACAGAGGCTGATAAGGGAGTTTTTCCAGTCTTGGGACTTCACCTTATTCTGCATCAGTTTCCTCCTTCTGTTGTAGACTTTGTTTATGGCAGGGGACCACCAGATTGGCTTCCTTTTTTTGCAGGGGAGTGTCTTGGTTCTATTGGGTATGGTGAAATCCATGCATTTATGTACATGTTTGTACATTTCATTGGTGTGTCATTCGGCGGTCATGCAACTATTCCCCATTGGCATGGGTGCCATGAAGTTAGCCGCCTCTGTTTTTAGGAGCCCAAAGTTAGCTTTGGAGAAGTTTTTCATGGTGATTACCTTTGTGGGGGCTGGGGGGAGTGGGAGGAATGTGGATTTCCAGGGTGATTAGTTTGTGGTCGGATCTAACCAGGGAGGAGTTAACTACTGGTGTAGAGTAACGGTCGCCCATGTTAGTAATGACCAGGTCAAAGATGTTGCTACTTCTAGTGGGGTTAAGAATGAGCTGGTCCAGAGCAATTGAATTAATGACTTCCAGGAAACATTAGGCAAGTGTATTGGTACATGAGTAGTTTTCCCAGTTAATGGAGGGGTAGTTGAAGTCGCCCAGTATGAGAGTGTTAGAGCGGACCTTAATATTCTCCAATGTGCTTAGGAATGTAGAGTGTGAGTCTTGGGACATTGTTGGGGACCTATAGCAGGCTATGACCTGAATTGCTGTTGTACCAATGTTAGCTGCACCTGAAGTATCTCTGATGCATTATGTTGGGCTACCAATCTGGAGCTGTGCACATCCTTTATGAATATGGAAACACCACCACCTTTGGAGCTTCAGTCCAAGTTCTGGGGTCATAAGGTGTGGAATGAGTTATAGCCTGGTAGTGCAGGGGTGCTTTCTGCTGCCTTGAACCAGATCTCTGTTACAGCACAGATGTCAATGTTCTCCATTTTAAGGAGTGCTTCGAGCAAGTGCATTTTCAGATTTAGACTTCTAACATTGAGCAGCATGACCCTACGATTGTATTTATTTGTAGCTGTTACGGTGGTAATTTGGTCTTTGGAACACTGCCTAAAAAAGGTAATATAGGGTTGGGAAGAGCCTTGGCCAGTATCCGCAAGCCCCGGGGTGACAGATGCAGGCCATCTCTGGCAAAGCATTGAGGTCTGTTAATCATGTCATCCCAGGCAGACAGATACTGGATCCTCTTAGAATGACACCAGAAACTTAGCCAATTGTTGAAATCAATAATTTTTTGCTTGTACTGTGGTATCATTCTGGGTAATGGTAGGATGCTGCTCAGGGCTAGGGTCATACCTGCCTGGGCTACATAATCCGAGAGCTCTTCCATGTCGCTTTTCATGTAGTCCAGGGAGGTACATCTCAGGTCATTCACACCCACATGTACAATGACAGAGTCATATTTGTACCTGTTGTTGAGGGACCTGAGTGCATACGTTATGTGGCGGATCCTGGCACCTGACAGGCAGCTGACTCTTACTTTCTCCTTATTCAACCTAGTGAGTGAAACATCAGTGTGCCTCACTATTGAGTCACCTATGATTAATGTGTTGGGCATGCTGTTCTGCCTTAGGGGATTTGGTTGAGTGGCACATTGTTTAGGAGAGTTATGTGTCTCGTGTTTAGTGTTGTGTTGTGGTGGTCGAGTGCATTTCTGCCTTGGAGGTCTCTGCTGTTTGGGTAGATGTTTGTGAGCCTCTGCAAATTGGGGTGTGTGGTTTGTGTTTTTATGTGAAGGCAGTGCTGGTGTGTGTCCTGGAGGGCTATGTGTTCCATGTGGTGTGGTACAAGTGTTGACCTTCTCCTCTTGTCCAGCTATTCTGGTCTTGGCAGTAGAGTGTGTGGCTTCCAATTTGAATATATAAGAGCATCTCTCGCAAGTCTGAGTGTTAGAAGGTAAGAGGAGGGTTGTCAGTGTACATGAGGCAGTTGCTACATTGCCTCAGGATGCCCAAGTTCACCAGGTTAATAGGAGAAAGCACAGGGAATTGACATTCAGATGATATCAATAGAGTATTAATGATTAAAGGTTTCTTCAAGGGGTATCCTGTTTTTAAGAACAGAGAAGTAAGAGGCACATTTTTGCATTACTGATGACATGGATAGTATTGCATTGCCAGCTGAGATTATGACATTTCATCCTATATTTGTTAATACACATAGGGAAAGCACACTGATGGCATGCTAAGTACAGAGAATAATCATCAAAATCTTTAAGGTGATTGAAAGGAAGAATATGGGGGCAAAGTCATCATTGTACAACTTGGGAAGTGAAAGGTGTCATTCTCATAAGTGACCTTATTCTTCCTGATTCTTTAGTGATGGAAGAAACTGAGATCAAGAAATTCAAATTCATACTTGCTAAAAGAGAAAGAACTG
The DNA here is from genome assembly GCF_019279795.1 of Protopterus annectens. Lineage (NCBI taxonomy): Eukaryota > Metazoa > Chordata > Ceratodontiformes > Protopteridae > Protopterus > Protopterus annectens. The sequence goes on along the minus strand of NC_056746.1, from coordinate 1,207,089,775 downwards.
GACATGTCTTGGATATGCTGTGGGGGCATGGTGGTACAAAAAATGTGTGATGCCTGGTTGCACTGTCTGGACACCTGTAGGAGATGTTGCAAAGCTGATCCATAAGGGGTTGTGTAAAAATATATTGGGCAACACATTCATTTATTTTTTTTCATAGGGTGCTAGAGAAGTGGGTTGACAGAGGAAAGACATGGAGGTAGCAGCTATGAGGTTTGGGGCAATATAAGACAATTGTCACCATACAAACAGTGGACTTTGCTTATGTCAAATGATTGATAAAGTTTCAATAGATGTCTGAAAGGTTGCAATGTAACACAAGCAGCAGATAAATCAGTTTGGTGCAAGTGTGGGTATTGGGCATGAAATGATAATTATATTCTTATAGTATTGTGGTGTTCTGTTCTGATCATGAGAGCTTTCTGTGATGTAGTTAATGAGCTTTTGAAGGAAACTTTTCCACCAGACTGTATCCTATGGAGATCACTTCTATCTGGGGATTAGTCAAATAGTCTTATTATGTTATGCATATTGCTTGATCAATGCCAGGTGACAGGCTAAACTGATGTGCACTTACTAGAATGAGTTTGACAATGCATAGGGCAGGATATGCAAAATGTTGCCACAATGTTGTAAGTAAGATTGTGCAATGAGCAGCCGTGCACATAGCTTGTGCAGTTCAGATGTACCCATCCAAAATAACAAGGCAAGTCATATAATATGTTAATAAATACATAATGAAGTGTTCTGCATGCTAATGAGCCAAAACAACATGGTGGAATGATTCAGAAACATTTAAAATTTGTACAGTGATGCTACACCAAATTTACAACTGTACGCAAACAGGTGCTCATGTCTAGGTAGTATAAGCCATTCAGTGTTGTTAGTGGTTATTGCAACTATTGTAAACCTTATCTTCAAGAAGCTCTTTCAGCAGTCTTTGCCACTGATGTGTGCAATGTCACCTGAAGTAGACTGTTTTTAGACCATGCTTAATATGTCATGCTTTCCATGACAATGAAATAGTGGACATTTATTTTGTGGACTAAGACACCATACAACAAATAATGGATGTTCGTGTGTATTGACCTCATTTGCAGGCCCATAGTAGTACCCTTCCCATCGGACACCAAAATATATGTTGTGTTATATATACTAGCTACAGGGACCTTTCAGCAAGCTACAGGGGACACACAGGGGGGTATCACAAACATCTGCTTCCAGAATACTCTACCTGTTCCTCAGTGCCATGTGTCACCAAGAGGGGGAACATATTTTGTTCCCACAGACCCACAAGGAAAGAACAAACAACATGTTGTACTTATTGTTACATCTTTCATCCTATAGGTACTGGGAGCCACAGACTGCACCCATATTTGAATAAAGCCCCCCAGGTAAACTGGGAAGGAGGTATGTGAACTGCAGATGGTATCACTCCATAAGCTGTCATGTGGTTTATAATACACATGGCATAATCTACAATGTGTGTGTGTAGGCCACGCAGGTAGTTTCCACAACTCTCACATTTGGCACACCTGCGACCTAAATCCGTGGTTTGCAAGGGGTGACGTTTCACAAGGCCATCTGCTTGATTATGCTGAATATGCTCTGGAACCAAAGCTTATGATGACATCTAAAATAATTCCTTATAGCCCAACTGATCAAAGTTATAGCCATGGCCTATCTCAAACAAACATCACATAGTGCTTGAGAAGTCATGTCTTCACTATCTAAATACATTAAGTGGTGCCTGCAATATGGCCCTATCATGTGCAAAAGTAGTGATGGCTTGTACTATGTTATATAATATTATTCTGAGAAAACAGCCACAGCACAGGGGACCCATGGAGGTACCGCAATCCTAGCACCATAGGCAGCAGCAGATGACACAAGTGAGGAATCAGAGGGGTAGGTGACAACAGGTGATGACAATAACCAATGGTGGTGGGAACTGTACACTGTGCCACTGGCAAAGTGGCAGTGGAATGCACATAGCTTTACAACATAACTATACAAGAGCTAAGCAGATACATAAAGAAAAACAACACACTGTGCATCAGACACAGGCAAACCAAGTACCACTGTACAAAATGTAGGAGAACATTTCTTTGATTTGTAAAGATAAGAAAGCCTCCACCTATGTACACAACAGCTAAGAAGATGCACAACACTATAAGTGGTGCATAGAAAACTATAGACTGTGCTTACTCATACATGGCCTGGCCATGCTGTGCATCAGATGTAGGAAGCTCAAGTATCACTTTACAAAGTTCAGGGCACACTTTCCACCATTTGCACAGGTGGGGAAGCCTTTACTTAAGTACACAATCACTAAGAAGATATACAACAGAGCAAATGAAGCATACAAAATGCAAGAATTTGCTTACCCTTACATAAGATGACCACACTGTTCATCAGATATAGGTTATACGTAACATTGTTCACAGGGTAGGTCACAGTTTAAACATTTGTACAGGTGGGAAAGGGAGTACAAGAATACATTTCTTTCACAGGGAAATGTGTGAGTAGCAGTGAGGTGGTATATTACAAAAACAATTGCTTGTAGGGGAACTGTCAGAACTGTGATGAGGGGTCTAGTTTTGTGAGGGCATTGACAGTGGGCATTCTTTGTTGTCTATCCAGTTCGGCCTCAATATCCATCAGCACACTGTGGAACTTTGAGGAGGTGGTACCATTTTGTAATTGTACCCCTGGCTGCCCCCAGCATTGGCATTGCTCACATTTTCCTACCACATACAGTGATGGAAGGGCTAGTCTTCAGCATACACTGTTAAGATCCACCCACCTTGAAGAGAGAGGGCCTCTAGTACCACATCATTCTCAGGTTCAACTTCAATATAAAAAACAAGAAATTGAAAAATAACCACTACAATTGCAAAGTGTCCAAAAAATACCGTCTTTGTTCTCAATAAAACACTTACACTTTCATCCTTGCTAAACTTAAACAAGGATGAAAGCACTTAACGAATAAAGTGTTTTATTGTGAACAAAGACAGTGTTTTGTGGATACTTCACAACTGTAGTGGTTATTTTGCAATCATTTTCAGGTTCCCTGATCCTGAAATTGCATAAGGATGTGCCATTGCATCCTGGTATATTAAGCATACTTCTGTTAGCATGGAAAACAACTGTGGTCCTACGTAAATCTTCAAACTACTAAAATAGTAATAATCTATCCTCAGGACATTTATGCCAGCTTGGCACTAATATTTCAACATTCAGCAACCACATATCCAATTGCAGATATCATGTGTATGCTTTTCACAATCCCTCCCTTACCACCACAAAAAAAAAAAAGAAAAAAAAAACTGCTACTTTGAAAAAAAAAAATGAATGCTACTTTTCACAATCCCTCCCTCACCACCACAAAAAAAAAGAAGGTAACATAACAAGCACATGCACGGTAGTCAAAATATTTGGAGGAAATATATAACTTATAAACACATATTTAATTCACAAAAAAAATGTTTTATTGTTGTTTCACACCATTTACTCAGATACAACATTAATATAAAAGTGTTTGCATGCTATAAAGGCAAATGTACATCTTCAGAAAATAAGGCCTAATATATCAGTGCATGATCCGTGCAGTATACTGCACACAAAAAAGTAACCTTGTACAAATAGGTACTATGAAACATAAAACATACCTTAAGTAAACAGATACATGCTATGCAGCAACATGTCTTTTTCACAGGATTTAATCAAATTAACTTCCTCCATAGGACGATGATAACTTAGGGCTCTAAACAAGTTTATACTGTGCAGATTCCCCATATGACCACAATAATTACACAAGTTAGGCTTATCTATTCTGTTTCTCTGACTACCTACATTTGTATGATGAGAAAATATAATAAACTTCATACAGAGATGTACATGATGCCTTGCATACACCTGAGCACCTGCAGTAATCTCTGCAAATACCCTGGAAGTGAATGAAATCTGTCAAGTTAAATATGTCTGCAATCCCATAATTAAGCATCTTAAGCTGGAGTCATTACTTAGCATTTATTCTAAGCAGCAAACACATTGAATTAGGAGGACTGTCATGTTTCACTCAAAGTATCACTGCAACCATAACAATACAGTAACTATATTATGTATATTGGTTTTGCATCCATTGTGTAAATGCATGTTTCTCTGGTGCCCCTTGTTGCACTATCGATATATATAAAAAGGACTGCCATGTTTCACTCCTTAAAGTATCACTGCAACCATAACAATACAATAACTATATTATGTATATTGGTTTTCATCCATTGTGCAAATGCATGTTTTTCTGGTGCCTCTTGTTGCACTATCGATATATAAAATGAATTCTGCTTTCAGCATCAGTTCACTGCTATTTTTTTCTGACACCTTTGAATGAGAGATAGTTACATAAAGGTAGTGTCCCTTTTAGAACACAGATATTATGCTTAGGAGTCTAATATTTTTCTTCCCATCATTGTGAAGCAATACAACAGTGCAAATCTGATGCCCTGAACAGTTTGACCAAGGCTGCCACCCATGTAAATGGCATCCCATCATCATAATAGTGTCATAAGTCAACAGAAGTCAACAAAAGTCTGATCGCTTTTGCCTATGGAGGTCTAAAGTTAGAAAACAATCACATACCTACATACTGTAAATAATGCATAATTTACCTATCCATACATCCTGCTAGTGCATGGCACTGTACACCTTTTCATCTTGCTCTCTCTTTATCTTCAGCTCCTGCAGTGATTGAAAAGAATCAGGAGATGCACAGATAGAGACAGGAGCATTTAAGAGAGTGCTGGTTTAAGTATAGCTTATTTTGTACTGGCAGGTTGGCATAATGGTTAAGGTGTTTACCTTACAGTCATAAAGTACAGGGTTTGATTCTCACATGGGGGAATTGTCTAGGCTTAAAATGGCCCTCATGGGTAGTTATCCTGGTACTAATCTATAAATATAGTGAATATTTCAAGTAGCAATTAAATTACTGACAAATCACATTTATAACAGCAGGACAACATCAGTCATTACTGGCGATCCATAATGAAATTGTAATGACTGTGACAAGTTAGAAGGTTGATCCTGCTTACAAGCCTCTGCATGGCTGAAGAAGTGTCTCATCCTGTTAAGTCTATGTGCATGCGAGTGTATGTAGGGATGTGGGGGGGGGTCCATCACCCTAAAAATAAAATGCTTATTGTTATCATGGGCTGATTTTACTTATCAAAATACTTAGATTAATACAGTTCTAAATAACAATGTTAAAATATCTGTGCATGTCTTATGATGAAAATATTATCTTCCTTCACTGTATTTTTTGAGTATGAAAAAATAATTAAGAATTCATTGTCATTATTTTTGTATGTGTCTTTCCCCACTCTCATAAGTCCATATCATTTTTTGTTTGCATAATTTTTTTTTAATATTTTTTCAATTCTGATTCTATTATATCCAGCAGCACAGAGACTTGGACTGACCACTCTAACACAGCCTATCTTCCCCAACAGCTGGCAACAGCAACACCATTACCACCACCAGAGGCAACCAACACATAAGGGCCCCAACCTGCCAGAGTTGTTTTCCACAACCCCTTCCTGCCTCTACTACCTGTATCAGTTATTTAAGCCTAGGGGGATGGTACCTTGGTATCCATCAAGAGAAATGCCAGTAGAGGTTGTGATTTTGTTACCTGAAAGTAGCTTGTAAAGGTGGGAGGGGGGATACTGGACAGAAAGATTGATACCTGGATGAGCTGTACTGAGATGATGTTCCACTGCATCATTGAGTCGATTCACTGCTCAACTCTGCCTGCAGTTTCTGAGGTAGGACCTAGTGATAACAGTTCTTAGGGTGGGGAAAAATCTCCCACTTGGTCAAAAATGGTAGAGAATGTATCTCCAAATATTCAGTCCTCTCCCAAAAGCTGGTGTCCACCTCCATTTTGTGTCTATAGCCATCCTTGTTGTGTTATAATATCTATCTTTTCCCATTGTCTGCCCTCTGTCTAAGGCCTCCTTCACCATTGTCTCTGCCTTCCCTCAATGTGTTACCCCACATCCTGCCATCCATGTCTGTCTCTCCTGCTACCTAACCTGTCACTCTTACCCACCTTTTATAAACCTGACTTCCTTTCCCAATCTTCCTTTCTCAAAGATAAAAAGGACACCTGTCCCACAAATAATGTTTTTCACATAACTTTCAATTTTACATATATTTAAGTAATGTACACAAATGATTTGCTTCAATTCATCATCCTAGAAAGTGTGTTCATTTGTCATATTTTTATAATTTTACTTCCAGAAAATTCTAGAATAACTATGACAACAAGATTATATACAGAAGAAGTTGAGAGATATGGCCTATCCAACCTCAATCCAAATGTTCCTGAATTGTTTAACTTCTATTCTACCATCTGCTTCTTTCATAGAATGCTGACAGCAACAAAAATCATCATCTCACTAATGATGTGCAATGCAAGTTTAAAATAATATAAACCTAATATGTGTATGTGAGAGCTTTGATGCCTTAGTATAGTCATCTAAAGGCTGATAAATTTTAATCCCATCCCATCTTGTTTGAGATGTTGCTTTCTACTTCTCATTTTCAGATTTCAACTTTGGAATGTTTGTGTTCAGATCTCTTCAATATATTTTATTCTGTGGATTCACTTGCTAATGCGCTTGATAAAAGGAAGGGGTTGAACTCAGGTGGGTGTATTTTGGCTGTCCCGCTATCATGTGTTCCATTCCTCTGTATTGCATTTTCCAGTCACCTTTTCTATGAATGCTTCTGTGGTGTGTCTTATTTGTACACTGTTCTAGAGGAGACATCCTTGAGAAAAGGCAGGAGTTTGAAACCCTGCAGATGTATTTTTTGTTGTCCTGCTATCATGTGTTCTCTTCCCCTGAAACGTGCCTTTTAATGTTCTTTTTGTTGAGTACTTTATTGGCATGCTTTGCTAATATAATCTTCTGAAGATTATATTCTTGAGAAAATTTAGGGTTTGAACCCAGGTAGGTGAGTTTGTATTGTCCTATAACTATGTTCTCCATTCCTCTGAATAATGTTTCCATTCACCTTTGCTACATTGCTAATATATTCATCTTGATCATCCACTGACAAGCTCAGATGTTTAATGCTATCCATGGGGTACCCAATAGTTAACAATCTTATCATGAATCTGTACATTATGTGGGTGGGGTGAGGCACTTTCTAACACTATATTTATGGATTCTTCTGCCATTGTTGAGCTAGGAAGCTCAGAGATATAGACTCACATCCCAACCCAACCTGTTCCTGTTTTGCTCACATTTTGTTACACCCTCCACTTGCTTAATCTTTACATCTCAGTCTGTCCTATACTCCCATTTCTAAACTTAGCTAAAATAAATAGATGCACCATAGACATGCCAATAATGAGCATATGAGTCAAAGTTATCTTTCTGTAGTCATACATTCTGTAACAATTTGTAGAGTCAATCTCAATGACCAGTTGTAATCAGATATAACACTAAACGTGCTGTAGCAAAAATAAAGAAAAATCCTTAACACGTGCTAATTAACTGTGCAAATGAGCTACGCCTCATCATGCATAACAATGTGAAATACAATGCAGCTAGTCCTATTTAATAAACCAGCAAATAATAGCAACCACCATGACTAAAAGCATATATTTCTTTAATAGGGATAAGCGCTTTCGCGCGTATAGTGCTTCATCAGATCCATGGAACTATGTTCCTTTCAGAACTGGGGAAAGTGTGCCTTTCTGACATCAGAAATATGCTTAACAAACCTGTCTTTTTTTCTGATTTTAGAGTGTAATTATCTTTTCACTGATTTTAGAGTCTTATCAACTTTTCACTGATTTTTGGAGAGTAATCATGACACCCTGTGCACTGTAATGATGTGATATAGTTCTTTTCTTTCTTATTCTGATATCTTTCTCGTTCTGATCAAATACATTTTCTTGTTTTGTTTTATGTTTATATCCATTTGTACCTCACACCAGACCACAATTACTTTCTCCTAGTTAACCTCTGACAAGTTTTCTTTGTTTCTTCCTTTCTTTTTTAACTGGGTAAGTGAACAGGGCAAATAACAATTCTCAATCACAAGCCAGACATAAAGAGCAGTTACAATCATAATTTTGCAATTTGTAAAATACTAAGTATTGTTGCAAACATAAAAGGCTTACACAGGAAGGATAAAATTGGTTTAAGTAAGACCAGCTATATGTATTAAATAAAGACACTTTTTGTGCATGTTATATGTACAATGTCATACTCCTGGAGTTCAGGATTCTTTGGATACAAATTTTATAAAGGGTATATAATGACTGTTGTGTAGCTCTGAGATGTGTCAGCCTAGATCAAGACTTCTTAAACTTCACCTTTAAAGCATTTGCTCACATTTTCTTTGAACAGATATTATTTATTTATTTATTTATTTATTTATTGATTGATTTATTTATTTATTTATTTAGTAATTCTGATGGCCTTTGTTAGCTGTGTATTTCAGTTAGTGCCTGTCCAAATCTAAGAGGATCATAGGTAAAATCCCCAGAAATAATTTCTGGTTTCTTATCCAGTCATACAGGCTATGCTTAAAGAGGGTCATAGAGTGGCTCTCTTTGATGTGAATTGGTAGCCTATTCCACAGGTGTAACAAACTCTGATAGACATATCTCTCTCTCCAGTAGGTCCTATTTATATCACAGGCCAGATTAAGGTTCCAAGAGTAGGTGACCTTTGTCCCATTTTATGTGAGGATGTGCAGCATTTCCAAAAGGTTTGGGTCAGAGATTGCTCTGTAGGCCAGGCACAAGTCTCCTCAAAGTAGATTGTAATCTACTGAGTACAATGACAGTGTCTTTAGTCTGTCAATGTATGACATGCTGGAGAATTTTCTTAGTTAGAAATCTGTGAGGTCTCTCAAGTTGCTGCAGGTGTCTGGTAAGGCTTATACCAAAGGAAGTATTGTAATCAATTATTGGTTTGATGATGGTTGAGTATAGGGGAGTTATGGCCTTTTCTGCTCTTGAGGCAATGCCTTTGCTAATGAGGTGTGAACATAGAATGCCTGCCTTACCACAGTTGACACATGGTGGCCAAAATTTAGGCTGCAGTCAACTTGCATTCCCAAGTCTCTCACAACTGAATTGTTACTTAGGATATTATTATTTATATGATAGTCTGCAGGGATATCGTTCATCCATTCATCCCACACCTTCCAGCGGTGATAGTAACTTAAATACGTTACTTGTTACAACTTTGATTGATATACAAAGTTCGTTGAAATTTCTCTTTGAGAACGCCAATGAAAGAAAATCAAAATCTAAACCTGTTAATAGTGTTTCAAGTCCACCGGATGTTTATGAGGAAATGGACACAGTTATCGATTTGGGCAGCATTGTGGATGCTAACGTTGAGGCTGTTGTTAATGAACAGAGTTCGCATTTACGCGCCAACGATTCTGGGAGTCCAACCATTGAGAAATTACTTTCTTTATCAGAAAATCCTTTTGGTGGTAACATTATGCTTCAACATGAAACACAACAGGATTATTTCGGCGAACAACAGGAGCATTTGCTGAGACTTTTAAAAGGTATAAATCCATTAATATTGAGAACTGTTATTTCATTAAGTGTATTGAACTTGGTATTATTCCAAAAGGTTTAATGTTCTTTAAATGTCCCAACGGAGTCAATTCTAGTAACCCGTTTTTTCAACACTTGGTTACTTTTTTCACTGAATCTGGGATACGTTTTCTTAGACTATTGGTTGACAATAATAAGCAAAAGATGTCGGCGCTCAGAACAGAAATCACTGATCTTGAACAACATTTAAAGTCTAGGTTAACTATACATAATTTTAACAGTTTAATGCATCAGTTTTCTCATGATTTAAAGCAACATTCAAATGAGGTTACTGTTCGTAAACAGCAGAAAATTTCTCGTGACTTAACCTCTTTTAGGAACAAAACTGCCTTTGACCATTTTGCCACCCATGTCAAAGATGCCGCTTTTAAAGGTAAAGGCGGCCCTTCTTCTTCTTACTATAAACGGTCTTACAGTACAGTTACCAATACCAACATAGCTGGAAAAGAAGTTTTGTTTTCTAATGATAAGCATTCTAACGGGCAAACTGTTGGAGTACTTAATAAGGGTAAAAAAACAGATACCCCTATTGTTGTGGCGTCATCTATTGTTAACAATTCGACTGAACGGATTGTCATTGATAACAACGTGTCTGACAATTTTCCGATTATGGATGTAGTAGATAAAGAAGCTGTTGGAGATAGTAAATCTTTCAGTATTTCATCTGACTCCGTTTCAACTGGTGTCTCTAAGAAAAACCAGGGAAACCACTACAGAAAGACTGTGCTGACGTGCAGCTGGACTTTTTTGGGTCGACGTCCTCAGGGGACGAAGCTTAACAGAAAATTTAGATTCATTTAATATTATTAACTTGTCAGATTATGTTTTTTCTGATGTCCAACTAAAAGTTTTGAAATTAGGTTTGGAGCATTTGCTTTCATTCACCGGTTCTACCTCCGTGGCATTTTGTTACAGTAAACTCTCAGTTAACTAGCACTCATGGGGATTGGTAGATGCCGGATAACTGTAGTTTCTGGTTGCTTGAGAATTACTATTAAAAATAGCTTTGACTAATGATGTACCCTACACTATTTGTTTGTTTTGACTTTTTCTTAGGTTGAGGAGAGAGGGAATTTATACCTATCTTCCTTTTTAAAACTCTAAAACTCTAAAAACTTAAGGTATTTTTCTGTGGGGGAAAACAGAAAGTGTAGCGCATGAAAATTGTATGTATTTCTTTGATTTTTTTTTTGCGAGTTGCTTGAGAGAGCTAGTTGCTTGAGTTCTGGTTTACTGTATATTGACATAATTTGGGGATTCAATAACTGCACCTTTTTTGCAGTCGTCAACAAAATTAGTTAGCCACAGCCCCTCTGTTTTGGGCTGAACTTCTGAAAAGTATATCCCAAACAATAGGGAGCCTAGTACTGACCCCTGTGGAACCCTACTGCTGACAGGCCTACTGGTTGAATTAATTATGCACGCTTAAAAAAATATAATATTCCAAACAAGAACGTCTAAAGTATGTAATATATTTTGTTTAAAATATAAACATTTGCCAAAGCTTTCAGTAAGTACAGATAGAAGTATCCACTGGTAAAAGATGGCTCATTTGTATACTTTATGCTCTCCCCTAGGGTCATTGACCTGTGAGTGACCACCCTTCTCATTGGATGGAAAGTGTTACCAACAGAACTTCTTCTGTTTTACAGTGCCATTTCTTGCCTGTACATGGTTATATGTCCATGCTGAAGGCCATTTCCCATGTTTGATGATAGGAGTATCTACTCACTGATATTTCAGTGGGACTAGCTAATTTGCAGCATTTGTTTTTATCCACACCCCAAGGTGCTTGAGCTTCTACATTTATAGATTCAAGGGTGTATAATAAGCTAATGACCACTGGGGCCTTTATAAGCCTAACTAAGCATCCCAATTGTATTCTGCAAGTTTACATCCCTAAGAGGTTATTTTAAGTGGTATTTGTAAGCTAGGACAACATTTCCAGTCTGTCTCTGTTCATTAGAGACACAGGTGTTACTGCAGGGCATATTTCTAATTTCCCATCTACTGGCCCAGGTTTCTCTTGAATAGGTTTCGGAAAGAGTCCTGTTTCACATGGCTGGGAAGCCTCTTCCAGAAAAGGGGAATTCTCTTAGATGCATACCTGTCCCTCCAACATATTCTATTTATATCTCAAACAAAGTTCAAAGCCCTAGATTGAGTAAGACTGAGTTAGCTAGGAGCCTAAACAAAAACTCCACTCCCTGGAAGCTCTCTTTACCATAGAGAATGCTGATGGCTGTGCTGTCTCTGAGACATGGTTTAAAGCCGTGGAGAGCACACCAACAGTGCGAGGTTATAATGCCTTCACACATTTAGACCAGCTACTTCACAGGCAGGGACTAAAGGTGGATGTGTCTTTATTTGCATAAAAAATAAATATACTTTAAGGCTGGTCAAACAGGACATTGCACTTCAGCTGCTCCATGTTCCAGTCAACATAGGGAAAATCCAATACCACTTCCTTGCAAGCTATAGGATCCCGTATATGACCCAGGAAACCCATATCATGTATTTAAACTTATTAGAAACACTAAACATCCAACCCAATACCATATTCTTGGGTGACTTTAATTACCTCACTATTAACTGAGAATCCTATACAACACCAAACATACATGCACAGAGATTCCTGGATTTTTTAAACACAAACTCCCTGAACCAGATAGTCAATATAACGACCAGGAGTCCAACGGTACTGGATCTGGTCCTCACTAATATAGGAGAGTACTGCACACCCCCTACTGCAATGCCTTCCCTGGTAAGGTCAGACCACAAAATGGTCTGCTTTGAAGTAAAAATAAAACCTGGACCCCCAGCTCAACCGGGAATATTCAGGAACTATTCTAAAGCTAACCTCCTGCTATTAAGTGAGAACCTGGCAAAATGTTAAGTCCCTATAAACCCTAAGAACACTTCTGCCTATGCAGAACTGTTCACAGAAACCCTTCACAATCATGTTAATAGAGGCATAGAGGCAGCTGTACCCACCAGGAAGAAGTACAGAACTAAAACAAGCCACCCTGGTGGAATCACAAAACCAATCAGATGTATAACAGGAGGAAGAAAATCATGACAAAAATTAGGAGGTGCAGCAGCCAGAAGGATAAACACACTCTCATTAAACTAAGCAAACAACTCAGAAGACAAGTAAAGTCTACCAAAAGCCAAATTTGAGGTAAGTTTGGACTCCCAGGTCAAGGACAACCACAAACATTCTTTAGCTGTGCCCACAACCTCAAAGGCAATACATAATTATGTGGAGAGCTCATTGTAATTGGAGCCACCTATACTGAGTCAGAACATACAGCAAACTTCCTGGCTGATAAATTCAGATAAATTCAGCTCCAACTTTACTCCTCTCCCTCACAACCTTCCCTTAGGAAATATCATCAAATATAACTCCCCCTACTTTTACTAGGGAACAGGTCTTTAATGCTCTCTTTAAGACCAAGAACACTGCATCAATGGGCCCAGAAAATATCAGGATGCCTTCTAAATAGCATAAAACATGACCTATCAGGGCCTCTGGAATTACTATTTTACTGTAGCCCCCAAACACGCTTCATGCCTCATGAATGGAGAAAGGCAACAGTCATCCCTCTGCATGAAGGTTGGCCATCTACAGACCCTGGAAACTACAGACCCCTAAGTCTCACTAGTCTTATCATGGAAAGAATTATAATGGAGATGATCAATAGAGATAAAGTAAATTTCCAGACAATGGACCCAACACAGTTTGGTTTTGTCAAGGGCAGATCATGCTTACTCAACCTGGTGAACTTCTTTGAGAAGGTCTCCAAAGCAATGGATGAGAGCAAAATCATTCACACTGCCTTCCTTGGCCTGGCCAAGGCATTTAACACAATACCCAACTTGGGCATTGTTGACGAACTCAAGAGTTTAGGTACAAACCCATATGTCATCCAGTGAATAGCCATCTGGCTCACAGACAGGACCCAGGAAGCTAGAATTAGGGAGTCCACCTCTACAAATAGGTCCTTCACAAGTGGAGTCCCTCAGGGATCAGTCCTTGGACTGCTCCTTTTTGGTATTTACTTCTCAGAAGTCAAGGCCAGTGTCAGTGGTCTATGGCTGACTAAATTTGCAGATGATTGCAAATTAGGAGTTGTCATTGAATCTCACACTGACACAAATGTTCTCCTGGAGGGGCTGGCACAGACAAATAACTAGTGTCAGAGCTGTGAACTAAAACTAAATGCCAAGAAATGCATAATAGTATTCTTTGGGAAGTCATCCATCTCTGGTAACTATCATATTGACAACACACCCCTTAGAGTTGACCCAGTAGTCAGGAACTTAGGGACACACATAGACAGTAATCTAGCCTTTGATCATCATGTGCCTACAGTGGTGAGTAAATAATTCTATGTTGCACTACTTATAAACAAAGGTATGGCATCTAAGTCCAAGGAAGTCATTGTTCCACTATATCTGACATTCATCAGACCTATCATTGAGTACAGTGCCCCCTTTGGTATGTACCTAACCAGGCATATCCAACAATTGGAATGTCCACAGAGGTTCCTCACTAAATGAATACAGGGAGTAAGTAATATGTCCTCTGAAGACTGCATCAAGCACCTATACCTGTATTTTGTCTCCTACATGTTTTTTGGGGAGATCTATGCCTGGCATACAGGGCATTATCAGACCCCACTCTGATGGACCTCCTGCATATCCACAAAACAAACATTAGCAGAATTACCCATTCTTAAGACTTAAACCTTGCCTGTGCTATAAATAGGACCTGCTGGAGAGATAGCTATGTATCCCAGAGACTAACCCATCTATGGAACAGGCGCCCCATCCATGTGAAGCAGAGTTCCTCCCTAACCAAATTCAATTCCAACTTGGACAATTGGATGGGAAACTGGAAATTCATCCCTGGTTTGGCACCTATGTATCTAATGCAAGCAGGTAACCTGTAAATGGTTCATCTCCCAGGCCCATGCTTACACTTATCAAGAGTATCAGAATTTGTCAGAGATTTGGGATGCATGGATAGTCCTAAAAAGGCCCTTGTGGTCATTAGCCTAGTAAACACCTATGAACCTGTGAACCTATAAGTCTAATGCTCTTCACTATGTGGACATATAAAAGGTCCATCAGATTAGGATGCAAGGATGTCTTCTATACCAGGCACAGATAATCCGTAAACAGTCTGCAGGAAACAGAGAATAGAGATAGGGCTTTGAGGCAATCTGCCAATCTGCATAGGACATGCTGTTTACTCCCTGTATTCTTTTTGTGAGAAACCTCTATAGAAGTTTCAGCTGTTGCATTTGTCTGGTCGGGTACCTACAGAAAGGTGCACTGTACTTAATAATGAGGTAAAATCAGAGCTGAATTTTCTGGCCACTGGGTTTGATATATTTTCTGGCTACATGTAGGCGGCTACATTTACAATTACTTCTGCACATTGTTGTGAGCATCCTTTGAGATTTTAGACATAGCTAAAGAAAGCCGTGTGGCTGTCCTTTGTCTAAGAAACTATATTTACTTCAAATTTGACTTTGGTGGACTTACATTTCCCTCTCAGTTATTTTTTCAGATTGATGAAAGTATTTTTATCATGCTGGGCATTGCACTTCTTTATCTTAGTTCTGACTTTTTTCTTTTGTTATACAACCTGTTTTTGTTTGGATTCCACAAGGGCATTTTTTTTAGTTACCTCTGGGCTTATTTCTGGTAGGCAGAGTTTTGTCTCTGTGTATTTATTCACATGACTATACAGTGTTTCTGTGAAGAATTTTACAGAAGCAGTTGCATTCTCAGGGCTTGGGAGTGGGGTGGATTACATTTTGACAGGTTATCACTTAACATTAGAAAATTTGCCTTAGAATTGTTCCTAAATGCTATGGTGTTATCCGGGGTCACATAATTGATTTTTATTATGAATGAGTCAGCTTTGTGGTATGATCTTACCAAAGAAATTACTACATTATGGGGGTACAGCTATACCCCATGTTTGTGAGTACTAGGTCAAGTATGTTTGCACCTTTAGTAGTTATATGGGCTATCTGGTCTAATGTATCTGTGTTTTCAAAGTCCAGGAATCTCTAAGCCTGTAAGCATGGGGTAACATAAGTACCGCAGTTTAAAGTGGGGTAGTTGAAGTTGTCCGTAAATGTGGTATTCAAGATTAATAGTAAGGCCCTTCAGTAAGTCAAAGTATGAGCTGTAGATTTCTTGGTTTATATAGGGTGACCTACAGCTTCCAATTATATGATATGGGACTTTGGCTAGGTTAGACATAGAGATTAGCCAAATGTTAAAACATACCAAAAGCAAATCAAAGAACTAGTTGTTTCTCTCACTTTAAGCATCCTTGTGTCTTTCCCAACTTGAACAGACCAGGTTAACTTTTTACTGCCACTAGAATTGCAGTCCCAGTCTTTTTAATGTAAAGACACACTTTAGTAGCCAAAAGTGAAAAGGACCAGAAACAAACCAAACAGCTAGCTACAAGTAATTACAAGGTGAGTCAAAGGCAGACAAGCCAGCAATGAGGAATACATACTTTGAATGTAATTTCAAAGCACGTTGTCGCCTCATAGCAAGACTTTGTCCCATTTGATTCTCAGCTAGAACGTCTTCTGTGTGGAGGCATACATGAATGGGGCATGCCTTCGTTGAAGGTTGTGCGTCAGGGCTGGTAACCTGGTACGTAAAAATCCACTACCAATCATTAGTGGACTGGAGTTCCGCTGTGGTGACCCCTAACCGGGAAAAGCAGATGAAAATGGAGTCTAAATGCTTTTTTTTGTTATTAAAAGCTGTAGAAACAACTCCCACAGTTGGCCCACACTAGCTGATTGTTTCAAGTTTGAAAAGTGATTAAAGCACAGTAATTTGATGAGCAAAGTTAATTAATCCACTCAAGACCTCAGAAAGTTTCAAGAGAAACAGTAAAACCCAAATCAATTTATAGCTGTAGCATCAGATTCAGATGAGAGAGATTAAAAAATGCAGAAAAATGTGTTCCAGCTCAACATTGCTTTAAATACCTCAGCACAGGACAGAAAGAACTTAAAAACCAGTGCAAACTATAAAATACCTTCAGTTAATAGCTTTAACTTTATATTCGAAGCAAACACAAACAAGAACCACACAAAACTGGTTTAAATGGTAAGAACTACAGTAATTAAAGTGTAGTTCCCTGGATGAAAAAATGGAGTCCAAATGATTTGTTTGGTTTTAGCTGATGGAGAGGCTTTCGGCTTCAAGAGTCTAAAGATGTTTGTAAAACTGGAAGCACGCACAATCTTAAATCTACCTACAATGTATTATAAACAGGACCTGCTAGTTAGATTTATTTATTTACTTCATTCCTTACATATTCTGTGTTTACTGGATTAATCCTACTAGGCTAATGCCCTCTTTTCAGGGCAGACCAGATGTCGCATTCATACTGGCTAGGGAAAATTTAGCCAGCATACCAGGGACCTTCCCCTACTCTTTTTTCTACTAGTGTCATGGGATAATTTACAGCTGAATGCAAAACAATGTATCATTATACCATTCATCAAAAACACAACCCCTACAGACTACCACATCAATGGCAACCCCCTAAGCACACAATCTGTGGTGAAAGACCTGGGCACCCAAGTTGATAACAACCTCACATTCGACGACCATGTAATGGCAGTGGTCAGAAAAGCCTTTTACTTGGTTCATCTCATAAGTAAAGGGATTACATCCAGAAAAAAAGGAAGTTATTGCCTTTCTATACTCCTCCCACATTAGACCAATAACTGAGTATAATGCCATGTTTGGGATGTACCTCTCCAAACATCTGCATCAACTGGAAAGGCCACAGAAATACCTCACAAAGAGAATCCATGGCCTCCAACACCCATCCTATATCACTCTACTCGGTATCATACAGATTGTTCAGGGGCAATCTGTGTTTCGCCTACAAGGTAATCTCAGGCCCTGCCCTACTAGAGATGCTCCATATCCATAAGTCTAAATCCTCACGGACTGAAAGGCCAGAATCTAATATGCGACATCAACAAAACCTGATAGAGAGACAGATTTGTCTCCCAGAGGCTGCCCCTTGATGAGTGAATGGGAAACCACAAATTTGTCCCAGGGGTTCCATCTGTGTCCCACATTGACAGGGGTGACAACTGCTGACTGAGGTTTCTTTTTGGAGATAAACTCTTGGCTAGGCTTGTAAGGACCCCAGAGCCATTAGCCTAGTAACCTCCTATGATCCACCTGACTCACCACAAACTCCAGTAGATGGGACTTTGACTTCATGTCTCACCTGAAGGACAGCACATTCAAGAGTGCAGCACCCACCCCCACCCCTTTACCCCACACAACAGGGTAAAATTAATCCACCTGTCTGTTGTGGGAATAAAAAACACAACCTTCTGATCTTTTAGTATCAAAAGTGGGTGCAGTAATTGTCAAGATACTATTATTACTCCCAACATATCTCCGCTTCTGGAATAAGTCCCTACTTCATGTCAAATAAAGCAAACAACTTTCTCTGTTTAAATTTAATTAAGTTGACTGGATGTGTACCCATTAATTCACCCTAGGTCAAGTCTCTTATGGACAGGGGTAGTAAGTAAATTGCACTGAGCAGCCTCCTAATGAGCTTTAAAATCAGCTACCTACGTCTCTCTCAACTGTACAGATTTTCTCAGAATGTCCAGATTTTTGCCTCATCATTTTTAATCTGTTCCTCATAAAATTATTGTTTTTCTGTCAAATCATTGAGGACTGATATCTGAAAATAATTTTGAATTCCAGACTTCATATACTTGTAAAAATGTATGTCAATGCAAAAACTGTTATTCTATTAACTTCATAAACCTATATGAGGAATATTTAAAATGTATCCCTATTTTTGGGCCTTTGTTCCCCCATTATTTATGGCTTTGTCCAGATTTCTTATGCTGATAGGTTGAGAGGTATGGTCACCAGGATAAACATATTAATATAAAATAAGTGGATATCTTCCCTTCTTTTTGTTCAAGGAATAATCAAGGTATTTGTGCCATTTATCTTCACCTTAGATGCAGTGTTTGTCTACTGGTCACTTCATAACGTTCTGTGTAATACATCATGTTTCAGAAAAGGGCCCATCATTAACAACTTTGGTAGCAGCAGGATGCTTAAAATATACAAGCAAATCTATTTGCACAACCTGCATGCATGAGTCACTCATAACTCAGTACCATAATTATTTATTTGTTTGCTTGGTTATTAACCAAGTAAGGGGGCTGGTCAGAGACTCAACTGTACATTGATCTGGGTACAAGGCATAGCAATAACAAACAATTGGTACTCTCCTTGTAATACCTATTATATATGAATCCTCACAGACAAAGGGATTATCAAGGTTACATTGGTATGTACTAGGCTAGTGACCACCAGAGCCTTTATAAGCCTAGTCATGCAATCCAACCCAATTATACCATTATATATCATGGCCATTTATTAGAAGGGGGTATACCAGGAGGTTTATAGAGGTTATGTTTGTGGGGGGGGGGGTTATGTTAGGGAATTTCTGCCTGCCTCTGTCTATCACACATGGGCCCAGATCCAGCATGAATTTCTGATTTCCCATCTATTGGTGAAGGTTATGCTTAAATAGGGTTTGGGATGGACAATAGTTCACATGGATGGGAATCTTGTTCCAAAGCTTGGGAATCCTCTGAGACACACATCTGTCTCACCAACATGACTTATTTATGTCACAAGCAGATTTTAAATCCTTGGATCTAGTGATACTGATGGTGTTCATTTTGCAGAACTGAGAAGGTCCACCAGAGCTGTGTCTGGGGATGCCTTGCATGCCAGGCATAGATCACCTCTCAGTAACCTGTAGGAAACAAGAGTATAGAGAAAGGGCTTTAAGGTGAATTATATAGGATAATGTGTTTATACCCTGGATTCTCCTGGTAAGGAACCTTTGTGGGCATTCCAGTTGTCACATATGTCTGGTCAGGTACATGCTGAAGGAGGAATTATGATCAATGATGGGTCTGATAAAGGACGAATAGAGTGGCACTATGACATCCTTGGACATAGATGCCATGTCCTTACCTATAAGTTGGGTAACACAGAATGATTTTTTTACTACCTTGGCCACATGCTGGTCAAAGGCCAGATTACTGTCAACATACATTCCCATATCCCTGATCACCAGGCTAACTCTTAGGGGTGTATTATCAATAGAGTAATTAGCTTGGGTGGCATTCTTCCCAAAAAGAACTATAATGCATTTCTTGGCAATTAGTTTATGTCTGTAACTTTTTGCACCAGTGATTTGTCTGAGTTAAACCCTCTTGTAAGATGTTTGTGTCATGGGCGAGTCTGTGATAGCTCCCAATTTGCAGTAATCTGTGAATATGGTCAGCCAAAGTTCCTTGGCATTAACCTTTACATCTGAGAAGTAGATGCAAAATAGCAGCAGTCTTAGCACTGTGCCCTGAGGTATCCTGCTGGTGACTGGTATCTTATTGAAGGTGTCATCACCAATCCTAACTTCCTGGGTCATGCCAGCCAGCTGACAACTCAGTGACTTATGTATGGGTTTATGCCAAGTTTGTTGAGTTACACTGAACACCATAGCCAGGTCCAGGAAAGTGGTATACATCATTTTCCTCTTATCCATTGCTTTGCCTTGGTGACCTCAATGAAGTCTACCAGATTTAGTAGGCAAGACCTTCCCATAACAAAGACATAGTTGGTTGGGTCCAGCGTCTGAAGGCTGCCAATGTCTCTGCTGATCATTTCCATGATAACTTGTTCCATGGTTTTACCTATTTGACTAGTCAGACTAATAGATCTGTCGTTTCCAGGATAGGTTGATGGTCCACCATTGAGAAGTGGATTACCCATTGCAGTCCTCCATTCTTATGGTACAAATTCTGTTTTGAGGGTGTAGTTGAAAAGAGGTGACTCAAGTGATCCTGATAAGTCATGTTTCAAGCCATTTAGGAGGCATCCCAGCATCTTGTAAGAGTCCATTCAGGCTTTGTTTTTTGGCCTTAATGAGTGCCACAAGGACCAGCTCCCTGTTAATAGTTGGGGATTACTCTAATAAGTATTTGATAGGGGGAGGCAGAGGGGAGTGGGGGTGACACTTGAGCTGAATTTGTTAACCAGCAAATTTGTTCTATTACTCTGCTCAGTGAAGTTGGCACCATTGACCACCAGTTTGGCACGCTGCTGTTTGCTGCCTTAGAGGTTTCTTATATGGCTGTTGAAGACCTTGTAGTTGTCTTTAGCCTGTGAGGCTATCCTGACTTTGTAACTGGCCTTGCTGGACTTACTTAGTCCTTTTAGTTTCCTGTTTAGTTTAATTA
The DNA here is from genome assembly GCF_019279795.1 of Protopterus annectens. Classification (NCBI taxonomy): domain Eukaryota; kingdom Metazoa; phylum Chordata; order Ceratodontiformes; family Protopteridae; genus Protopterus; species Protopterus annectens. The sequence goes on along the minus strand of NC_056746.1, from coordinate 1,207,068,763 downwards.
GACAGCTCCTATCATTGAGGGAGTTGCTCTTCCTGATTTTAGCCATGACTTTTTTTCCTTTTGTTATATGCCCTATCAAGGTTAGGATTCCACGTGTGGTTTGTTTTTAGAGTCTGCTTTGTGATTACTTCTAGTAGGTATAGCAGCCTCTTTAGCACAATTTATATGGTTGTACCGGGCTCTGTGAGCAATTTCGCATAGGTGGGTCTGAACTCTGGGTGGGTAGGAACATTGAATTTTGACAAACTGTTACTTAGTAGGATGTAGTTTGCTTTGGAAGACTTCCTAATTGTTACAGGTCTTGTTGTGGTTACCAAGCTGATTACATAGATTGCACAATATGACCTATGCAGAACATTAAACAGAAGTAAGAAGTGCAAAAATTGCAAATAAGGCTGTTACATTAAACTGATGAATAAATCACTGAGCAAACTAGAAATCATAACATGGATAAGAACAAGAACTGTACTTGATCTTACAAACAGTATGAGAAATTAAAAGTAAACCAAACCAATAACTAATAGATAGTGGTCACATGATCTTTATGATTGTAACAGTAGCATGTGTTTGTTAATGATAAATGATTCAATACTTTAGACAATTCTACTACTTTCAGTCAGCATTTGGTTACAGATGGCGATTTCAGTCTTTGGAAAAACTCTCTTTTTCTCCAAATGAAAATCCAAAAGCTAATCTTCTCATAGTTAAAGCTATTTGATTTCATTATCTTTATGGATATTTATATGCGTTTTTTTAGCTTATTAATTAGCAGCGGCCATCCAATTATCTATGAGATGTCTCCTTGGTATAACAATTGTATTTATTCACATACCTGGAGGTACAAAAATTACACAGATCTGTGGCAAAACTTCTGCATTGCTGACTTATGTTGCTGGCCTCCAGTGTGTATCTGATAACCTTGAAGCATGACCCCAAGCAAACACTGATATGAAGAGGGTGACCAGTCTGTCAGTTACTTTATTCTTTCCTGTTTATCCAAACAGCAGCAGCCTGTACTTACTCCTGCAGTCAATAGTGTCAAAGGAGGTGAGTATGAGATATGTCTGTCCTCCAAATTCTAGGGCAGCCTAAGCACTCTGTTCTTGTAAGGTGCTGAAATGTTATACACATCTAATTGTTACTTCTTATTATTATTATAGAGAATGCTTATTCTTGGAACCGTAGGATTTTTTTCACTGAATACAGAGGTCAACTTTAAGAAAAGTTTGTTATGTAAAACTAGTTTAACCAAAATACTTTGCGAAAGCTCAAATACTGAAATAATGTCCCAGAACCCTGCAAGTTTTGAGAAACCTAACAGGGAAATATATCCCATGAACAAAAGAAGAGATAAAATGTTTTGAAATGAAACTCTGCAATCAGGTTCCATTGAAATGCAAATGAGTACAAATGAATAATCTTTAAAAAGGTAATTTTGAAATCATGTACTATTTTCCAGCATTTTCTGTCTCTAAATTGAACTAGTTTGGATTAGAATCAGAAACATCAGCCCAGAGTTAATGTGTTGCTCCCCCTTCTTTGATCTTTTTTAGACTCACAGTGTGAGATAGAAGTGTACAGCTCCGACATGATAAAACTTTTCTTCTTCATCATGAGGCACTACACCAAAGTGGAGGTGTGATAGTAGCACTGCTGCATTCAGAAATAATAATCAGGGTCTTGGAAGTGCTGTGAATACTTGTGTGGGGAGCAAGCATTGCTCAGAAGTACTTAGCATCTTGCAGACTACGTAGCTACAACAAAATCATAACATAAAGGGCTGGCTATTTTATATAAGTTATTAATGACAACTGTGAAACATACTTTTTCTTTCAACTAGTTCTCATTACATATTTCCTATGGTGCTATATTGCAATCATTTTGGCCATTTGATTTGTTGTAATCAGAATTCATTTTGGTACCATATATCAAAAACTTGTCTATAGGTGATTTGGTTATTCTCTAAAGCTTGTCTGTATGAGTAGGTGTAATGAATGTCTTTGTGAATGTACGTGCATGTATTTGTGAGCATGTGTGTGAGCCTGTGTGTGTGTCCTCTTGTGTCTGTATGTGTATGTGCATGTGCGAGTGTGTGTGCATGTGTGCGTGTGTGTGTGTGTGTGTGTGTGTGTGTGTGTGTGTGTGTGTGTGTGTGTGTGTGTGAGTGTGTGTGGGCATGTGTGTGCATATATGTTTGTGTACTTGTGCACACAAATGAGCATTTTGTGATGGAGTGTATTCTATAATGCACTGGTCTTCTGAATTTATGGCTCCTGCTTGTTAGGATAGGCTGTGGCTCTGCTGTGCCAATAAATAGCACACGATGGGTAATACATAATGAATAAATGAATGAATAAATGAAAAATGAAAGTCAGATTCTTAACAAAATCCCACTTTCCCCTGCTATTTGTGAATGGAATTGCAGAATTAGGCATTTCAGCCATGAATATTTTCCTATATTGATATTCTGCATTATGAACTAAGAAATGTAATCAAAAAGTAAATATGATGGAAAACAGCAGTTGCACAAGACATTTCACTGCAAGGGATAAACTGTCATTATTTTCATCTCATTAGGAACAGGACCCAACGGACGCAAACTGGATGTGACTGTACTCTTGAATTCAGGACTGGGATAATAACATGGAACCTGGATTTTAAACAGCGGTACTTGATTCATATAATTCTTCAGCTGCTTGAAACAGAACTGGGAACCACTTATACTGAAGTGCTACCTTAGCCCCCCCACACTCCCACCCCATATGAGTTTACTGGGATTTGCAGGAAATGCATGCTTTTACTGGCCTCAAGGGTTCTATTTCAGAGTCAGCAAAACATCGCAGAAATGTAGTATGTATGCATTAGGAGAAATCCAAATGGATGTAAGAGTTAACTAAAGATTAAAGGGAAGGGAAACAACAAAAAAGATTTCAGACTCCTTGGGATGATAAATTGCATACACCTAAGAAGCAGCAATCCACTTATTTCTATGTTCAGGCATTTTGCACATTTTCTATTGTCTTTGCTCCTTTTGTGTCCATGATAGCTTTGGCATTCTTCTGAAATATATAGCCTTGCAATAAGCTCTTGAAGTACATCTGATAATATCTCAGCATTTCCTTCCTCAACGCCCACTCTGTTGTCCACACTTTGGCAACAAATAAATAGAAAAAGCATGCAAACCTTTTGTCAATAAAATTGGCTTCCTTTAGTTTATTTATAGGAGTTTGTAGTAAAACAATGGACTCACTGCCTTCTAGATGGCATCCTACAGTCAGGGAAACGTCTGGCTTGGAGTGATCTATGAAATGAGGAGCATGTCTGGCTCATTGACGTATGAAAAGACAATATGGAAAATACCTGCACTGTACTTCATGTGTTCTACAACAGTTTCAGAATGTGCTTAAATTGCTAGCCTAAATATTTAGCTGTGATTTATTTAAAGGAATGTACTAATAGTATAGCCTTAACACTGTTCCTTATAGTTTCTGTGACCCAGGTTACTAGTGTTTTACCATCATACAGACTTGATCATTTCTGAGGTTTTCTTTCTCTGGGGTAAAGGTGTAAACAATGGTCCCTAGAATGTTACCACATCTGGGTTTCCAAATGTAATGATACCTGCAACTACATTTATTGCAGTAAAATGAGAAAAGGAAACTTAAAAACAATAGCTAAAATCACACAGCATGTACTTTATGACTGCTATCTGTATGTTTTGCAGACGTGGCATTTAATATTTTTAAGACTTTGAATAAAAAAAGGAAATGCCACATGATGACGACAGTATACTTTGTGAACTGCCATGTCTGACATCTTGACTAGAATTCTTACAATATATATGATATAATAATGGAGCAATATTTTTTTTCAAGAGAATCTGAACATCTGCTCATTTAGTTTAGATTAGATGGGAATTTGGAGGCTTAAAAGATCTATGTGGCTCTCAGAAAACAAATGCTGGAATGCAGATTTTATGGGATCACTGAATGGAAAAGATTTGTTGGCTGGTTGGTTTATTTGTTTGTGCATACATAGATTTGTTGACCAGTGTAAAATGTTCATGCTCAGCTGGAGTTTTACAACCAAATAAAAAGTATACATGGTAGTACAAGAAGCTGGCTAGACAGTAAGTTACATAAAGAAAACAGTAATATAATCAAATATATAAAACAGTTGCAGGATTAGTTAGTGCAGTGCTGGCAACAGGTTGTTAAATGCCTTACAATGAGTGTATAGACTAGTAAAGGCATTTACACTGCATAATGAATATTGCATTACACTATACGCTCTAGCAAAGGAATGCTATTTTGCACTGCACAATAAATCTTTTACAGAACTATGAAAACCAATCAAAGCACAATGTTTTACATTCGGATATGTACAATGGGAAGAGGATTCTGGTAGGGCAAGGATTTCTGTATGTAACAGCATGAAGGGAAAGTTTAGATATGATGCTGTCTTTTGGTGGGGGATGAGATTGAAAGCTGTGAGAGGAAAGTTTTAGAAGAAATAATTTGTTGTGTCTAAGGTATGGAAAAGAAAGGAGACAGAAAGCAGATGTATATGAAGATAAGCTTTGTGGGGATTTAGAGCTGAATTTATTGTCTGGAGTAGTGTAGGCATGTTAAGAAGAAGGCACAAGCTTGGGTGGATTACAGAGGGTGAAATTTGTGTTTTTGCAACATTCTGTGGAAGGAGAAGTTGTTTTGTGTCAGAAATGTCTTAAGATGAGTGACTGCAGTAGGTTCAGTACCCTAATACTGAATGAAGACCACAGACCGCAAACAGCTGGCAGACATAAGAGAGTAGGAAGTGTTGTTAAACTATGCTGTGAAATCGATTAAGTGATGGTACCAGTTATAAAGCAAATGCATTTTGATTGAATAGTAAATGTTTCAGCTGTTTATAGAAATCAGTGACCGGTTGTAAAGATTTCAGAGGTGTACACAGCATGAGGCATATGGGTAGCTGCCTTAGGTGCACTGAGTCATGGGGTGCATTTGGCAGTCCCGGTCAATGTGTGATGGTGGGTATGTTAGAGTATTATTATGGGTTTCAGTGAGTACAATATACAATGTGGGGTGTGGATGCTGGGTATACTGTCTTTACACCATGGCACCCCCAGTACATGTCTCAATGTCCACTGTATGGGTCACCATCAACCATACAGGTAACTGATTACATTATCTAGCCCAATGATGCATGTGCTGTGTGCAATCTGTAACAGAATGGGCACACTGCTAAGGTAGTTAGCACTGATAAACTCAGGTCTGTCAGATGTGTGTATGACTGTTATGTGTTTGTCAATGTGTATATGACAGTATGTCACACTATGTATTGTTCATAAACAACCAGTACACCCCCCCATTACCATACTGTACATGGCCTGGTGATGTTCTTCACTTAACATGTAACCTGGAACACACCTCATCCTAACAGCTGTGTGGTGTGTGCAATTAAAGCCATACACATTAGTAGCACTATGTACTTATGTAGAGGTTCTTGTCCCAGTGATGCCAAATAAGAGTGTGTGTGTGTGTGTGTGTGTGTGTGTGTGTGTGTGTGTGTGTGTGTGTGTGTGTGTGTGTGTGTGAGTGTGTGTGTGTGTGTGTGTGAAGGGATCTAGTCCAGTTTGCAGAATATACATGTCCCAGGAAGTCATCTGTTCGAGAACTGACTGGCAAATACTAACATTTCACAGGTATCATCTTGTGGAAATTCATTCCATCAAAACTAGTAGTAGATGCGTAAATGCCATCTTCCCCACTGTATATCTATACAGCGATACTGGGGTTGGTATATATAGCTGTGTGTGGATCTTGTGGACACAGCCACCATCATTGCGGTTATTGTTGAGTGTATCCCCCTGCTTAGTCGGCTGTAATCCTGTACAGTTCATGTTAACAGGTTAAGTAGTTGTCAATCACACTATCTGTGGTTCTGTACCACCCCACAACCTCCAAATGGTAGGGCTGTGCCACCCACACCAGCACACCTATGTTTACCAAGTTGAGGATTGCACTACATTGGGGAAGGGGACATATACCCTGCCAGCACCATTGTCAACGACATTAAACTAGAAGACTGATTATTTCTCAATGTGATGCTGTGCCTATTCTGTCTTAGTGGAATTACATATACTAAAATGGGTTCCTTGCAGAAGTACATACATCCATGTGTACAGTATTCTCTGTGTATTGCATCAACACAAAAGCCTCTGTGTGTGTGTTATACACAAACATGTCGCGTGTACCACCCAGTACACTTACCATTGTCCACTGTAGAAAGGCCACTGACATTAGCCACCATGCACTTACCCGTATACACATCTCAGACCTATCAGGCATGTGGCACATGCAGTAACTGTTATACAGACCTGTGACTTGTGTTCAGCTGTACCCTGGATATGGCACAGTCGATGTGTCACCACACTGTCATACCCCTTGTAGAAACAACAGCAGACCAACAGCCTGTTGACACATAGAAACCTACAACACAAACGGAATACATTATGGAGCCCACAATCAGTCAGTGTTAATAACAGCTATAAAGCATCATGGTTGGACAGCTACACATCCTGACATGTAAGCATTAAACTTTAGTTCTGAAAACATGTTACACAGCATTACATTGGTACACCATAGTACAGTCACCCTCGTGCATCAGAACCATATTAGCCTGTCCCTGCATCAATGTTATTGATGACAGGGATGTGGCACAAGTATCATCATATGCACAGGGTTTGTTGTGGGTTTGCCAGAGACCAAGGCTGAGCCATTTGTTTGACATCATGTGTGTCTGTGTTAGGGGGGTTCATTATTAATTGGGCTGAGCAGATGTGGTGTGTGTAGGCATGGGGTCACCATAGCTGTGTTGGTGATGTGTGTGTGTATACATGTACACAGTTCTGCCATGTGGCTGCCCTATATAGGCATTTATTTGAAAGCTGCAGACTGTACCTGGTAGGGTGTGCAGTCCACCATCTCCAGCCATGGACATGAGAACTGTGCCTGCCTGGGGTTCCACAGGCACCACCAGGTACAAGCCACGATATGGTACTCTCCCATGATGATGACATACGTCCGCTGGATCCGGGTCCCTCTTGGGACCGGCGAGGACACGTGGCCTGCTATGTTGTGGTGTGGACAGTGCCCCCCCGCAGTGCTGAGGCTGGTACTGCCACTACGGGAGTGGGTCTGACTTCTTCAACATCCACGTTGACCTCCACCTGTTGATGTTGCTGGGCTACATCCATGTGGCAGTCACACTACTCCCACCCTATGCTCAAGCACAGACATTCCACGGTCGAGGATTCCCACCACCTCACCCGACCATCTATCCAGGACCTCTGCAAAATAATGCTGTGCACCTGCAAGATCATGGATGTTGTCAATAACAGCAGAATGAGTAGCCCTTTGCAGCCTCAGACCCTGTCTGGTATACCATTCCACATGTGCCTGTATCTCCATGACAGCCTGAAACATGCATCTGGTGACACCAGATGTGGCACTTCTGCCAGGGGCATGATGACCAGCAGCCCTGCTATAAGCACTCCTGGGGAAAACATGAAATGCACTTTAATACCTGTACATCATTGCTTAACTGTATACACACACACACACACACACACACACACACACACACACACACACACACACACACACACACACACACACACACACACACACACACACACACACACACACACACACACACACACACACACACACACACACACACACACACACACACACACACACTTACAGGTGAGGTTGCAGAAAGATATTACACACAGACCTCTCATTACCCATCTGTCAACATGCATGACATATGGCACTCAACAGCATGCACTGCAGCTGTCATCAATCCCTGTTACCAACATTATACATCTCTGTGATGCATGGGTTGAGTTAGTAGGTGATGCCCCTTCCCATGGAACACACTGCACCCATGTACACAGTATTGCTGTGCACCTGTTCAGCACCCTGGCATGTACTGTGCACCATACCTCATGAGTGTACACGCCATTGCTGAATGTGTATATGTATGTCAGTTATGTTTTCTCTGCTGCTCACAGCCTCTATATGTTTGTCCGACACATATCTGGGATGATATGTGGACAGATGTCAATAGTGAATGCCTGATGTCTGATTTGCAGATCTCATCATCAGTGGTGCATGTATGACCAATAAAATACAATTACACTGACAACTTTCAAACCTTACTGTAACTATGAGGAGTGTACACACCCTTATTGACATGGCACCCTCTTCCCTGATATGTCATGGGGCCACAATACTGCATATATTAACATTACATGAACCTGATATGTGACATATGACCTGTGCAATCAAATGCAGTATCAAACAAATGTTTTAGTTGTGCAGATGGTGATTGAGATGCATACAATCTGTGGGTGCATAAGTGTGCACACCCTTAACATGTTGGTTTGTTGCACCAACTGTTAAGTATACTACAGCATTCACTATTCCTGGAAGGGGTATACTAGCATGGGCCATCTGCACTTGCCAGTATTTGGTCACTCTGCCCTACAAATGTCCCCCAACTCTGCAATATTGCAAGGTCAACTCATGTGCACAACCCTTGGAGGTCACACAGTACCTTCACTATTGCTGTGGAGTAAGGGTTATGTCTGCCACTATTCATGACCTTGACTGTGTGCAGATACAGCCATTCTTAGTGAGCTTTGGATGTCTGCTGCAGTTCACTGTTGTGTTTCAGGATGAAACCCATCCCCATACTCAGACTTTTTGCAGATGCTTGACAACTATGGGCTACACATGAGTGTAATTTTACAGTCTCCCAAATGCAGAACACCATGTGTACCAGCCTAGTCCCTGCTAATGAATGGCAAACATACAGGTATACACTGGCACCAGCAAGGTACAGATGGGGATGGTGGGACTGAGGTGGAGTGAGGTGTTGCTTGTGCAACACATGTATCTAAATTGATACTGTCTGTAGGCTTTGAACTTGGTCTTGGTGCACCATTACACATTGCAACACACGCCTTTGGTGAACATTTGATATTATGCATATGCTACCTGTAGACAGCCCTGGCTGATGTTTTCTGTGGAACAACTGTCCCATCTGATTACCTTAACCCATGGGCCACACTTATGCAGAGTTCAGGCTATTGTTGACACAGGTACTGCACAGCCAGTACTTGCTAGACATGCCTGCAACTCCCTCAGTGTTGCAACATGCTACTAGGCAGCCTGCATGACCAGTTTGAAACATGTGTCGTCATCTGTCTTGAATGGCCATCTGTTTATTTTCTACATTAATGTTGTTCCATACATCCTCATTACATACATGACTTTCTGCACTGTTTGCCATTGTATATGCAATGGTGAGTTAAGGCTACATGCCCAACTCCTACATGCTACCTGTTGGGAATGGGATCCATTTCATGGCTTGTAAGGTGTGTGCAGGCCACAGCTGCTTCTTTTACAGGTGAGTAGGCAAATGTGATGGACATATGGCTTGGACAGCAGAGCATTTCTTGATGTGACATTGAGGACCTGTACTTGCTGGAAGGTGAATACTCATGAAGAGTGAATGCTGTCAGTACCTCAACACAATATGTTATTTGGAGTGTATGCACACATATGCTTCCAGTGTTTGTTAAGGTATGTCTTCCCCATATTTGCTGTTCTAACATAGGATTCCATATTACACATTCATTGCTCATGTTAGGACCACATTACAGGTTGTAAGGGTTGCGGAATGTGATATTGTGATATGCTATTGTGTAGATCTGTAACAGTTGCCATTGTAATAGTGGTATATACATTGTTGTAGCACTGTATAAGGGTGATGTTTCAGACATGCTTCTACTGTAGGCCATTTGTCCCACCATTATGTTCATCTCTGTGCACACATCTTGCAATGACAGATTGTTAGTTATATTGCAGTACTCTTACATACCCTTCAGATATGCCACCATGGTGACCACTGTGATGCCATGCAGTTAACAGCAACAATAAGTGAACACATACAGCATGCATTATGGATAGATGTCTTAAATGTGTACATGGCAAATACCATGGTCATAACATGGCCGGTGTATTGGCAAACCTGAACAAACAACACCATACTCACCAGATACAGGCTGCTGCCTTGGAGGTATACCAGAGGGACCTATGTAGTTGTGTGAGAGATGTGATGTCAGTAGCCACACCTGTGGCATTGGTACAGGGTGGGGGCAGAGTTTCAGTGCATCAACAGTACAAACCCACAATACTACCAATTATGCACATCTGGTTATTACTACAATGCAGCAACAGACTATATATATATTTTATCTCACATATGCATGATTAAACTCTACAGATGCAGATGGATAAGCAACAGTGGACTACTGATGTGACCTGGGGCCTTACCTGCACACTCCTCATCCATTGTGTGGGAAGCACCCACCTCCACAATGCTATCCGCAGGGTCTTGTGTTTGCAGGTGAGCAGGTGCCCTAAGGCTGGCGAAGAGCTCTTCAACATGTGTCAGGGGGGATGGATGGTATAACACCCCTCTGTAGCTAGCTGGTCCTTCCTAACTGCAACAGCACGCTGACAGGCATGGTGGAGTAGGTCAGTGCAACAATGTCGGACCTGCTCATAACTGCAGTTATAAAGGCCGACATAATTTACCCTGTGGATTATCTCGTTCCACAGGGCAGTCCTCTCCTGCAGATCATGGGCTTTATGGCCAAACAGGTTGTGGTAGTGCTGTACCAGGTGGTTTATTATAATCTAATTTTCCTGGGGGAAATAGACGGGTAAATGCTCTCTACAAATGGTGCCTGAAAGACATAAAGCGGGAAAAAGGTCTGAGGGCATCATACTGCAAGGATATAATAGTTGTTAATTCACACCTCTGTCCACCCCCCACCCCCCCACCACCACATCTGCAACAATAATCTGAACACAAACCTCAACAGGTATGTTTACAGCAAACCTACTTTTAGGACATATATCATATTCTACAACAAATTGTGCAATATGTTTCTAGTCATGTTCCATGTTGAATCACTATCATTAGTGGCGTATTGCTAACAATGTCACCTGCATGCCATTGTAAGAACCACTATGGTTCCATATATGCATGAGTTCTGTTTGCTATGTGAATGCTTCAGATCTGGGGTTTTGTGTTAATAGGTTGTCTATGCATGCTGTTAGACATCATCCTGGAATGTGTGGACTATTACTACCCACATATGTTCTAAAACTGTGACACAATAGCATGTTTGGTAAGCCAGTTCCCACCAGTACCAGCTCTCCCACCTCATCTGGTCATGTTAACAGGCCACAGCACATCTGGGACCCACCACGGGACCTCATCATCTGCTGGTCCTGCACTACCTTCAGGTGGAACGACCTCAGGGGATGGTGTACATCCCCCCCCCCGGGAGCACACACAGACAGGATCCTATCACCTGAAGTCAGGTCCAGGGTCTGGTGCATAGGGAGCTCCACAGAGATTTGGGGGATGTGCTACACCACCTTGAGGCCCTCGGTACACAATTACAGGGTCCGCATGCTCCTTCTACTGAGCCCCCAGCCCAGGCACCTTCAGGGCCGTGAAGGTGCAGTTGTGACTGCCCATTGGTGGTGACCTTGGTCCCATTGTTTCCATTAGGGGACTCATGGGCTTCCACTTTCTAAACACCACTCCCCTTCCAAGGTATTTATCTACCACATGTGTCATATACTGTCCCTGTATGCTGTCTTGCCTGTCTTCCAACACAATCTGCCTCCCCAAATATACTTACTATCCTTCCCCAACATACCAATCTCACCTTCACAAACAAGAGCAATGTGTTCCCAACATGGATTTCACACCAGACATAACTGTCCATTTTTCACCCGCTTACTACTGTATGCATATATATATATATAGATATATATATATATATATATATATATATAGATATATATATAAAATTGTGTCTTTCGGCTTTTTCCTGATTAGGGGTCACCACAGCGGAACTCTGGTCCGCTGATTGGCAGTTGATATTTACATGCCAATTTGCCAGCCCTGACACACAACCTTGACGAAGGTATGCCCAATCATGCCTGTCTCCATGCCGAAGATGCTTTAGCTGAGAATTGAACCGGACAGCGTCTTACTGTGAGGCGACAATGCTACCGCAGCACCACCACCGCTGATATATATATATATATATATATATATATATATATATATATATATATATATATATATATATATATATATATTGTGTGTGTGTGTGTGTGTGTCTGTGTGTGTGTGTGTGTGTGTGTGTGTG
>NC_056746.1:1207021453-1207051453 GCF_019279795.1 Protopterus annectens | reverse complement strand
TCTGCAGGACATACACATTTCTGTTTATCAGGTGCAAGTGAGATGGCACATACCAGTGTTTGGGATCACCTTTATTAGTTCTGACATACATATCTGTGTTCATCTCAGAAATTCACAGTTACTATTCCTGCATGCTCTGCACAGGGGAATGCTTTTCTTTTCTGACTGTTAAAGTACCCCTGACATTGCACTTTCTTGGCAGGTTCACTCAGACACACTCATACATATTCTAATATTCCTCTCCTGCATATTGTACCTTGTTTGCTACTGATATCTGTATTACGCAGCAGCTGGGAATACTCCATTGCAACACACTGGTAGCCTGACACAGGCATTTATTCTTGACTTTTACAGCACAATTATATATACAGGCAGTACTGCCATTGCTATAATTTTGATTTCTTACTGCTAATAGTAGGAGGTATTCTGTACTCACCATACTGCCAACACAGCCAGGCCAGTCATTGGGCATGAGCCTCCACATGTTGGGACCTCTCCACAGCAGCTGTATGGGGAGACATCACACATTAATCACACCTGCACAGTCACAAGTTGAACTTTTTCCATACTTAGAGATACATAAGTCTGCCTATTTACAGACAGGTGGGACATCCTGTGCTCGGGCTTCTTGAATCCACTGGTCCAAGAGTGCACCCCTCCTCCACTTCAGGTCATTATGGTGATGATGTACCTGCTCACTAGTCTGGGGTATGCCATTGGCACTGGTGAGATCATGTGCAAGCTGGTCCCAGGCCTCGCTTTGTACTGTGAGCACTGGTACTGGCCCTGCAGCTGCTTGCCATCATGGGTTTTAACTAGGAGCCCAGCCATGACCCTGGGCTTCTGGATGCCCCAACATTGTGCTCAAAAGCGCACACCTTCGCCAATGCCAGACACTTTAGTCCTACTGTGTGCAATCCCAAATGGTTATGGCTGTATTCCCACCTGTGTGGTTTAAATAGGGTAGTTTTCCCACACATTTTCTTGATTGGTCAGTTTTAAAATGCTGCACTATGCTTAGCTCCATTCAAATCTGCATAGCAATGCTTACACCAACTAAGCAGAGCTGAAAGCATGTAAGCAATGCTTACACTAGCAAAGCATTGTTTAAATCTATTTTTTTCATTAAATTTATAAATAATATTTTACATATTCCTACTGTGCTATACGTGAGCCATATGACTGTCATCTATCATTCAAATTCCTTAAAAGTTTATTAAATGATTTGCCAGAGGGGGATTTGAACACAGCATGTTATATATACTATACCATGGCAGTACCACTATGCTACAGCAGTTTGATAACATTTTCTATCACAGTAGCCCTTGTCTATCATTTTCACGATTTCAGCCAGGCTAAGCATAGTGGTGTGCCACACAAACAAGCTGCAAGGCACTAAAACCTCAGATTTATTTCATGAATAAAGATATTATTATCTTTTTTTTGTATTCCTTTCCTCTTTCCTACTTCTTCCATGCATGTAGAGCAATAATGCATACATTTGGGGGTGTGCACTTTAAGGCGGCTGCCTTCTAGGTTTTTGTGTTTTTTATTTTTATTGTCCGTGGACAATGAAATGTTAGCTATTTACATTTCGGTGTCTGCGGACACTCGTTTACTATATAATATTAGAGCCAGGTTCTAATTTTACATAGTTTGACATTCATCTGTGTCAGAATGTGCCGTACGGCACTTTCAGAGCAAAGGGGGTGTGTTTCAGGTGCATGCACTGCTGACACACGCCCCCCACACTCGCACCTGGTTTGTGTTCATTTAGTTTAGATAGCAGCGCACCTTCATACATATGCAAGGCACGCTGCTATCCTAATCGGACACGAACCACTCTGTGCAAGAATAGCCTTATTCTTGCATGGAGCTTCGTGAATCCTGGGATTATGTTTTACATAGCTGTGAGTTTGAATCCTTGACACTATACAAAAAACAGTCTACAGTCATGAGCATTATCTGATCACAACACAAAAGAAAGCATGCTCCATGCAGTAAAAATCTCACTTTTGAAGGAACAGTGACATAAGATTGAAGAAAAGGAGGCTGTAGTGATCAGGCTTCATCACAGTAATGACAACTGCAATATCATATATAACATCCTGCAGCCTAATAAACGTATAAGACTAAATGTCTCCTAATAGTGCTAGGAGCTTGTATTTCAGTAGCACACTGAGAACAAGCACATTTGCATGAAGATAATCGTAATAGTGTGGTCAAAGTGAAATCATCAGTTTTACCACAGGAAGTGAAATACCATGTACCATCATTTTCCACCACTGTGTGATGACAGGCATCAAGCAAATGCTTAGGACAAACACTGAATTTTTTGTTTTGTTTTAATGGATTATCTCTGAGTATGTGAGCTGTATGTGAGCCTTTTTGACCAGATTAAACATATGAAAAGGGGTTGCTATGGCAGTTTTGAAAATGTGTGTGTATGTGTGTGTGTGGGGGGGTAAGCAGAGGGTAAGACATGGGGAGGAATTGAGGAATGTACAGGATGGTGGTGAGAGAGAGTGCGCCATAATCATCCACTTCTTCAGAAAATAACTGTGTACTTGTACAACGACTTTTAGAATTCGACTAGTCACCACATCAGAGATGGGTGACAACAACCTAATAACGTTTTTTTCTCAATTAGACCAAATGACATATGTCACATACACGTGTAGACAAAGCTGAGAATATGAATGAAGCATAATTTGTTTTGTGGGACAGGTGGCCATGTTTTTTTTTTTTTTTGTAGACGGATGACTGTTGGGGTAGGTGGAAAGAATTAAGAGATTTAGGTAGGTAGGGTAGGTTAGGCAGCAGATGCAGACAAAGACATGCAAGGCATACAAGACAGACAGAAATGGTGAAGAATACAAAAGGATGGGTCCACCATGATTGGGAATAGGTAGGTGACCTTTAATAGTGCAATCGTCTCTAACATGAGTACAGTGAATATCATGCTGTCACACCTATAATTATCATCATTGACTCCTGCCATAGGTACATGATCCAGTGCTGGATGGGGAATTGATTTGGTGATTCATTGTTGGACTTTCTCAGTTCTACTGATTTGGGCCCCAAGGTCCCCATCCATAATGTGCTCCGCCATCCCTGGCAACTCCTGATTGGTGACAAAAATCATCATCTCCACTAGCACTACACCAGCCCAAGTGAAGAACTACCTGATGCAGTTGGAGCAGATAGTGTAGGAATTGAGGAGGCAGCATTTTGGATTGTGACCCAGATGAGCTGGATATCTGGGCTGCCTATAGTGGAACTGCCACAGTCACCTGTGAAGGTATGGTGGTCCGATCCCCAATGGCTGGTCTAGCTCCTTCTGCTGATGGCCATTTGTGCTGCAGCAGGATTTTTTCCAAAAAATGAAAAAAGTATAAAAAAGTAAAAAAGAGATATTGGGTGGGGGGGGGCATAAAAATACTATCAAACCCATGTCATTGTAATATTTCAAAGTATAACCAAATTTACACATACATATGGTAAACTTTGGCACATCCAAATATGAATGTGAGGTCATAAATGGGTCATAAAACATATCAGTCCTAGTGCTGTTATAGTCTTCAGGCAAGCAGTTAGGTGACAATGCATTTGTGATGCATGCATTCTAATTAATGGCATCCATTTACAAAGATGTATAGTTTAATATTCTTTAATGACTTGAAAAAAATCTAGCATACATGTGTCTGGTATACAAGGCATTCTATGACCCATTACTGATGGATTTACCACCTATCAGCAAATCAAATGGCATCAGAAATACTTCTTCTAGGGATCTAAACCTTTTCTGCAACAACAATAGAATGGTTTGAAGGGACAGATATATTTTACAGCGGATACTGTTGCTGTTTAATACACTCCTCATCCACATAAAAGAAAGTTCATCCCTGTCTATCTCAAGTGCAACTTAGATCTATGGATGGGAAACAGAAAACTTATCATACCAGAACTACCCTGTGTACAAATGGACAGAGGCAGCTCCTAAATGCTTTATGCCATACATGGGTCCCTTCAAATTATTTATGGTATGAGCCTACTTATTCTCATTAGTGATAATATATAATTATTGACTATAGAATGGTTAAGGCTGATCTCAAACCATATGCAATAGGTTATTTCAAGCACGAAAAGGGAAAATGGATAGGCTTAACATGGCTCACAAGGACAGCTAGCCTAGTACTCATCTCTGAACCTATGAACTTGATTTTATATACTATTCTTTAATGAAAGCTAATTTCTGTTGCTACTTGGGTCTGAGTCCACACACAGCTAAGGTGATTTACACATTGACTAATGCAATGATTCTGCTGTGTGTGTCTCAAGCTCATATGGATTGATGCCCTGAAATTTGGTAAGGTTAACTACATTTTTGATGTATTGTGATTTTGCTTGTATTCTTATTTGAGTCATACTTACCCCATGTCTCCCTGAGGCATGCTAATCATCCTGATGAGCATCCTTATTCAAGCTATCTCTTTGTCACCTATACAGAACAGAAAACAGAAAAAAGAAACATAATGAAAAGGTGCATGTTTTGCTAAGTCAAGGTATTGTATTGGCTCATCATGGGTCACTATACATGCACAATTCAGGGGCAATTGCAGTTGCAAATTCTGCAGCCCTTCAGCTCAGAAGGTCTTGTTTGTGCCTCCTCACATCACTAACATGGTGATGATATTTTTACTTGTGCGTGGAATGTCACTTGCACTGGTGACAGCTTTGCCCAGGCTATTCAAGTCTTAGCCTTGTACTAAGACTGGGTACAGTCCTCCTGCAGAAGCCTATGGCTGTAGGACTGTACAAGGAGTGGTACAAAAATCTTGGCCTGCTCTTGGCACCAGCTTTGGGGCATATATGGAGCATCATCCTCACCTTCAATTCCCATATCTTCTGAAGGATATTTGGAAATATGGCAGGGAATCAGTGTCCAATTCATGTCTCCCATGAAACAACATGAGGACATTCATGGACAACCTTGCTAAATTCGTTTACACAATTGAAAACACACAAATGGCCTGGGAATGAATTTGGGTACGATTGCTTCAAAGTACACTGCAGGTGTGATTTTCAGATATAAACTAATTAAAAGGAAAAATGAATGAAAATCTGTAAGTTGTTTTTCTGAAATCCATCTACTTTGTTTCACATGCTTCCTCTATGAGTGGAATCCCCAAACTAAATTAAGGAAAAAAAATGTATGAAAACTTTTTTTTAATTATATTTTTGCAAGGGGAAATCCCATATGCACTCCCCTAACTTATATATGCTAACTACAAAGCCACACCAACTTGAAGAAGGGGGAAGATCCCCCAAGGAAGACATCACTGCAGGCAGAACTCAACGATGATTCCCTATTGGAGGAACTTGGATCCTTGGTGGGTTGAACTTCAGACAACTGAAGCTCAAGGATTCAGTTTTGTCCACAAGCAGGATACCAGTTTCACAGTAAAATAAAGTTGTATAAATGCTGTGTATGATTTTGCATCATGGAATTCAGCCTTATTTTATTTATTTATTTCTGCAAGCAGCCGTGGAGTACATAAAAGGTGTACTAACTCTTAAGGTGGTACTAGGAAGAAACTTTTGAGCAAAGCAGATGGAGAAAAAAACTTAAATATTGGAATAGGGTTGTGGTGTAGATTTATGAGGAATGGGTTGCTTAAAGATTAAGATGGAAGTCTGTTACAATGTTGAAGCAAAAAGCTCTGCTTTCAGTAAGACAATAAATAATTAAGTGTTGCCATCTCATTAACAATAAGTACTAAAATGCTCAAGGTTAGCAAAAACCTTGGAATGTAAACGGAGCAACGTTATAAACCCCCAGAGTCAGCAAGCCCTGCAGGAACAATGCAGGAGCTCCAGGAGGCAATATGTCTGCCGTGCGATCCAGAAATAAGCTGCAGAGACGTGCACGAGCGCTCCTGCACTATTCCTGCACAGACACAGCTCCTGTATGCAAATTACCCCATTTGTAGGTGAAAACCATGCAAATGAGGTGAATTCTTGATCCAGGAAGCTGGCAGCCGACCGTACAGGACTAGTGTAATCTGCAGAAATGTACTCAGTAACCGAGTACATTTCTCCAAACTACAAAACGGAGCCATGACAACTCCAAATAAAGGGTGTATATAACATGTAAAGCATGCCAATGACCAAATATATGGCCATTGGCATGGAAAACAGTTAAAAAAAACTTTTAGTTTTTTTAGCTAGTTTCGGCTGTTTAAGCATAGGGCAATGGCTCGCAAATGGGATCGGGCCAAAAATATAAAAATTAACCTGAAATAAGTATTCTAACCAAAATTCCTATTTTGCCATTATACTCAATGGCAGGCAGAAGACAACATGGCCAGTGAATAGTGGTTGCTAAGGGGGAAGGCTCAGTGTGGGATGTGTAACTATGCATTAGCAGGCAATCCTATGCAAATGAGGGGAATGATACTGAATCCCAGATTTCCCCTCAATGCTAGTCAGCACCCATCAGTGTAAGTGCAGGAATAGCTTGGTTCAAGCCTAAGTGTAAGCTGACATCATAGGGGTGTGTCAGGCATATTGTATGTGGATTGGAGCCCTGTGGCTTGGGTTTGCCCTTAGCTCAGCAGGGCTAAGCAAGGGGGTGTGTCTGGGGCTGCTAGCACACTTTACATTGCCTAAGCGGGTGTGCACGCTGCGCACCAGGTTTTAAAGAAAAAAAAAAGTAAACCAGGAAATAGCAGCTCTGTGCCCATTTGAGCACTGTGTTTGCGCGGCGCCCCCTGGGCATAATCAGGAAGGCAATGGGAAGGGAAAACAGTAGTAGGAAGGTAATCAAGGAGAACTAGCATAGCTGGCAGGTGAAATGTATCAGAATCATCCAATTACACAGGCAGCAACCCAGCCCAGAACACTACTATAAACTATGCGAACATCTTACCCTCTGTTTTTTCCCACATACTGTACAGCACCGGTTTATACAAGCGGGGAAATTTTAACAAACAAAAACAACAAAATGATAGGGGCTGTAGTAGCTATCATACATCAACATGTGGAAGAGGCTGAGGGTGGTGCGGATGCAAATGCTGTCGATTAACCTACAGTGAGGAGACAGAGAAGAGTGTACAGACCCAGGGTAAACTACCAGGGGCAACATAAGCTGGAGATAGTGGAGCGCTATAGGGCAGATAGGGACCTCCCACAGCAAATTGTTGAGCTGTGCCTGCCACGCCTGACACACAGAACTAACAGACGGGAACCCATCCCAGTGGATACCAAGGTATGTGTAGGCCTACAAATACTAGCCACAGGTACTTTTCAAAGGCCAACTGGGGATATCATGGGGATCTCACAGGCATCAGCATCCAGGGTAATCCACCAGTTCCTGGATGCCATGTCAGCACATGCCGGTGAGCATGTATATTTCCCCAACAGCCGTGAAGCGTTGGCCAGCAATATGCATCTCTTCCATCAAATAGCAGAATACCCTGAGGTAGTGGGTGTATAGACTGCATGCACATATGCATCAAAGCATCACCCAGTGACCAAAGTAGGGTCTACATCAACTGCAAGGTCTTCCCCTCCATCAACTGCCAGGTTGTGTGCGATGCCCAGGGCCATTGTAGTGAATGTGTGTGCTGGCTGCCCTGGAAGCTATCATGACTCCCACATCTGGTATCTGGCACAGCTGTACCAGAGATTTGCTAATGGGGATATCCCTAACGGTCGCCTAGTGGGGGATGCTGGTTACGCACTGGAGCCGTGCTGATGGCACCCATCAGAAATGCACACACATCCGAACAAGAACTCCATAATGAGGCACATGCACAGACCAGAATTATAATAGAGCATGTGTTTGGAATGCTCAAGTCATGGTTCCAGTGCCTGGACACATCTGGTTGAGCCTTGCAGTACTCACCAGCTACATGTACTAAAATTGTCATCGTATGTCCCATGCTACATAATATGATCCTGCGGAAACAGCTGCAGCAGGAACAGCACGGGGAAGGGCCACACAGCCCCCCACCATTGCCAAGGCCTGCACTGGCACAGAGTGACTTGGAGGAGGAACAACCTGAGCCTGCCCCAGTAGGCAGAAGGAGGCATGCCCAGTATGCCCTGGCCTTGGCAAAGAGGCAACACATAGCACATACACTGACACAGTAGGGACCCAGGGAATGACACCTCTCTCTGACTCGCACATACAGTAAAAGGGATGCCAAACATCACATTACCTGTGCTCAACCATGTATAGGGAGTGTACTATGTGCATCCAACATAGGCAACCCTCCAGCACCACCCTCAATACTGGCACAGCCACAAGGTAAGTCACTCTTCTTACCAATTGTCGAATGGAGTAGTATGTGTTGTTACTTTTATCTATGGTATGGATGTGAGCATGCAAGGGAATAGGGTGACTGAATGGGATGCCAGCAGATAGTAGACACCTTTAGTGGCAGCATGAGATCTGTAACAAACACTGGTTTCACCATAGGAGCCAGTACTACACATGGTAACAAAACTCATTGCAGGAAATTTGCTGGGTCACATGTGTGTCCATATGACACACACATGCCAGTCAGGGAGGCTCACATACCCAACAACAGTCTCAGCCAGCAGGACAGGTACAGACAAACACAATCAAAGGCTGTGCTAAAGCCTCTGAATGATGGACATGGGTAATCTCCCCCCAGGCCTACACAGACAGACTACACTAGGTCAGGTAGTGGGATGTTAGTTAAGAAGTCAGAAACTGATATGTAGGTCAATCAAACCTAAAGACCTGTAGTACACTGATATGCCTCTAGTCAGCGTGATAGGGTAGAATACAGAATGACATGGAGCACTTGACATACCAGTACAGTCATAGCAAATGTGTACATGTGTCAGGTGTGCCCCCCCTAATCCTATGTAGAAATGCAGTTACAGTCTGGTGTGCCCCCCCAATCAGATGTAGACACGTTGTAACAGTCAGGTGTGCCTCCCCAATCCCATGTAGAAATGTAGTAACAGTCTAGTGTACCCCCCAAATCAATGTAGACACATAGTAATAGTCTGGTGTGCCCCCCTCCAATACAATGTAGACATGTAGTAACAGTCAGGTGTGCCCCCCCAATCCTATGTAGAAATGTAGGAACATGTATGTGTAAGTATAATACCAGTGGAGCACAGATTACCTGAGGTGGCCAAGGTAGCAGGATAGCTTGTAGCATTTGTACAATATGCAGGTATGCTTGTGTTAGGTTGGTGTGTGTTTCATATGGTGTGAGAATGGTCAGTATGTATGCATGGTGAAGTTTGTCCTAGTGGCCATTGCCCAGCAGTACTGCCAATGACAGGGCCAAGTCCTCACAACTGCAGTGCCAAACACAATGCTCCCCAGTATAACACATTCTAGCAGTAAGCCATTGTAAATCTATGGAGGTAATATGTGTCACCATCTGAAAGATGGACATAGCATGACTACTGGGCCAGATATACAAGCAGTACACAGGGGAAAGTACCCCAGACAGACAATGTATAATGTGCAACCATTAAATGGACATACCCTTGGAATTGTACATACAGGTATGCAGCACATTATCTGAGCTTGTAGTAGGGAATACTGATGTCATCTTTCCAAACACTTGCAGATCACAAAGGAGATAGGAGTGATGTATTGGGAAATGGCTGACGTCCCTTCACAAGTCAGCATAACTGGAATGCCCCATGCATATCTGTCAGTCAGATGCAAGTAGTGTCTATAGCACACATGCACCCAGCTCACCCAACGACCACCCCACAGGTACCTCTCCTGTCTTACCCCTGCTGTTGGGAATGGGTACAATATGTTCCCCACCTGTGTATGGTAATAGCAAAAGAATGCAGCATGCAGTGCAGGTGTCCCATGCAGGTGTGTCCCTAGCTGTAGGCAGCACCCTGCCAGCATCCACACCACTTGATCAATACTGACAGAAAGTATTGGCATGAACACCTAGCACACCTACCCTGTCACCCCAGAGGAATATACTGTATGGAAGTCTGGGACTGTAGGACTGACAGAATGCAACAGCCTGCTACAGCTGGCCTGCATCACTACCAAATGGCCTACATCCTCTACTAAAGGCCTGTGTCACACTCATACTACCACTGTATGTTATGTCATGGACTCCCAAATAACAACATAACATAACTCACAGAACCCATATGCAAGGCCATGTGGACAAACCATAGTAACATGTCCACCATGTCCCACTGCATGAACTGTGGACCAACACCAATACACTGCTGTGATGAGGTGATAACTATAGGGAAAGTATCAGAGAATGCTTGCATAGTGCATGGAAGAGGATAGACTACTAGAGGGAGGGGTGGTGGGAGCATGGACAGCATGGCATGTGCGAAGTCCGAAACACGGTCATGTGCACATACTATCCCCGGCTGCAAACACAAGAATGGGTGGCTATAAACCTGCTCGTAAACCACAATAGGAGTAATGCCTTGACTTATGACCCCTGCCTCTGGGTAACCTTTGTGAATCTGTACAGCTGTGAGGTATTGCCACAGCAAGAAAAGGCCATACTGTCACGTCGATGGATGTACCAGTATGGGATCCTCTGCCACCACTGTACCAAGGTGCTGAACCAGTTGCACAGACCCAGCAGTAAGTGTCTGCATCTGCCCCCCCAGAATGGCATTAGTGTGCAGGAATATGTAGCCATTTGACCACAATACTGGACACAGCTGCATTTACCCTGCGTTCCACAGGACATCACTGCGAGCAAAAATGTCTACCTGACAGTACTTGATGACATAAAACTTCACAATGTATAACAGTACGCATGTTTGAATACCTCTGCTAAAACCAGGACCATGTAGCAGAAGCACCACAGACACAATTGCCTACAGTACCCACTATCCCTTGCCCAGTTTGACCACATATTGTCAACTGATCTACAGATATCTTGCAGAAACAGTTTGCTAACTGTAGGGGTAGAACACAAAAGTCTGCACTGGAGTACAATCTACCTGGAATGGATCCACACAATTAATACAGAAGGACATACTGGGCATGCTCCCACACTTAGAGAAATGAAGGCAATACCAGACAACAAAATACAGAAAGGTGATACTGGGCATGCTCACAGACCTAAAGAAATGAAGCCCATGTCAGGCAACAACAGTGGACCATACATATCGGACAGTTGCAGATGTTAATGCATACACTCCTCAGTATGCACCAGTCATGCTTTGCACACACATTGGATAGGAATACGCACATATATCCAAGGACAACACACTATAATATGCCAAAGGTTTACATACATAGATGTGTGGAAGAGAGGAACAGTGACAAAGAGCCTTCCATCATGAGGCCTGTCCCACCCAGCATATAGCCAAATAGCTACAACCACATGATGTGTAAATGTCACTCACAGTAGAAATTAGCCTCTGGAATCCCTCAGCATTATAGACTCTGTGGTGCTAGTTCTAACTGTGCAACATTACTGTAAAAGGAAGTAGTCATCTAGCAGTTGTATGCACGTACCTGTGGAATATAAACCTGTGTGTCTGAGTATGGTGTGTCTACCTCTAGATGAATGGGTTATGGCCCATGAACACACACTGCCGTCCCCATTGCCCTACTTTGGCAAGCCTGCTGATGTCAGTCACTTTGAAATACACCTTTGGGGAAACAATAGCCCAGTAATCTCTGTGGTGTGTACTATAACTGTGTAATGCTGTAGTGTGATAAACTAGTTAGGTAGGAGTTCTAATCCCAGATATGGCAACTGTGTGTGTATGTGTGTGTGTGTGTGTGTGTGTGTGTGTGTGTGTGTGTGTGTGTGTGTGTGTGAGTGTGTGTGTGTGTGTGTGTGTGTGTGTGTGTGTGTGTGTGTGTGTGTGTGTGTGTGTGTGTGTGTGTATTTGTCTGTGAAGGGATCAATGCTTTTTAGGCTAGTCATTCACTTTGAAATACACCTTTGGGGTAAAATACCTAGTAATCTCTGTGGCACATCCTATAACTGCGTAATGCTGTAGTGTGATAAACTAGTTAGGTAGGAATACTAATCCCAGACATGGCAACTGTGCATGCATGTGTGTGTGTGTGTGTGTGTGTGTGTGTGTGTGTGTGTGTGTGTGTGTGGGTGGCTGTGTAGGGAGCAGTACTTTTTAGGCTAGTCACACTCATTACAATGCAAATGGTCTACTTTGGCAAGCCTGCTGATGTCATTCACTTTGAAATACACCTTTGGGGGAGGAGTAGTCAAGTATTGTCTGTGGTGTGGTGTAGTCATTCCATTGGGTTCTATTTCGAGACATCGCAGGTGTGAATGCCTGTGTGTGTGTTTGTCTGTGTAGGGAGCAATGCTTTTAGGCCATTCACAGTCAATACAACCTCCATTGCCCTTCATTGGCAAGCCTACTGATGTCATTCATTTTGAAATACACTTTTGGGGAAAGAGTGGTCCAATAATGTCTGTGGTGCGTCCTATAACAGTGTACTGCTGTAGTGTGATATATTCATTCGGTAGGGGTTTTATTCCCAGACATGGCAAGTGTGGATGAGTGTGTGTATTTGTCAGTGTAAGGAGCAATGCTTTTGAGGCCATTCACAGTCAATACAACCCCATTGCCCTTCTTTGGCAAGCCTGCTGATGTCATTCATTGTGAAATATACTTTTGGGGAAGGAGTAGTCCAGTAATCTCTGTTGTGCATTCTATGACAGTGTAATGTTGTAGTGTGATATAGTAGTTCAGTAGGGGTTCTATTCCCAGACATGACAAGTGTGGATGTTTGTTTCTGTTTGTTTGTCTGTGTAGGGAGCAATACTTTTGAGGCTATTCACAGTCAATACAACCTCATTGCCCTTCTTTGGCAAGCCTGCTGATGTCATTCATTGTGAAATACACTTTTGGGGAAGTAATAGCCCAATAATCTCCGTGGTGCATCCTGTAATGGTGTGATGCCGTAGTGTGATATAGTAGTCCCATAGGGGTTCTATTCCCAGACATGGTAAGTATGGGTGATTGTGTGTCTGTTTGTGTAGGGAGGATGCAATGCTTTTGAGGCCATTCACAGTCAATACAAACCATTGCTGATTTTGAGTCCATTCACATTCAATACAAACGATTACCCTTCTTTGGCAAGCCTGCTGATATCATTCATTGTGAAATACACTTTTGGGGAAGGAATAGTCCAGTAATCTCTGTGGTGTGTCCTATAACAGCGTAATGCTGTAGTGTGTTATAGTAGTTTGGTAGGGTTTCTATTCCCAGACATGGTAAGTTTGTCTATGTAGGGAGCAATGTTTTTGAGGCCATTCACAGTCAGTACAACCTCCATTGCCCTTCTTTAGCAAGCCTGCTAATGTCATTCACATTGAAATACACTTTGGGGAAAAAGTAGTCTGGTAATCTCTGTGGTATGTCCTATAACTGTGTAATGTTGTAGTGTAATAAACTGTTTAGATACAAGTTCTAATACCAGCCATGGCAACTGTGTGTGTCATTCATATCCTGTGTGAGTGTGTAACAACTGGACTCATTGTGGAGTGGATCTTGCAAATTTCTTATATGATGGACCTATTATATGTCACAATGTCCACCTTACAAGGATAACAGATGTCAAATAGCCAAGAGGCTGGTGTGCAGGACCATACCTCTACATGTGACATCAAGGCCTTGCGAACAAATTAAGCAACACTTGTATTACCCAGAGAACACTCTCAACCCATGTCTCATACACAAACACACTTGCCTAAGCAACAACCACTTTGTTGGTAGTGCTCTGCATATTGCCCACAGATAGTAACCATGGTGTGATTGCAGTGGTCTACAGAGGCCATGGCACCCTGTCCCATCACTAGAATAGACACATAATTGCAGACAGTGCGCCTGCACTATGTTCCCCACTGGGCACCTGCAACAACTGTGGTGCCATCAAATGTGTCCCACAAAGGACATATCATGCCTTACACACATGCTCTGTATGGACAGATGCCACTGACACCAGGGAATACCTGTATCAAGCTATCAACGTAGGCACAGGGACATCCTGGTGTCCATTACCAGTTCCCACCACATGAGGCCAGGACTGACACATCTGATCATAACAATCTGTGTACACAACATAGGCCAGACACCCCAGGTACAGTTTTACATGTCACTGAACATGCATGTGGGATGTGTGCACATCCCAGGCACCGTCCATGTCATGGACTAAAGAACACATACATGGCAAGCATTGCATAGCACTGGCCACACACAATAGTAACCCAGGTGACTGGATGGTGAATACAATACCCACCTGTGTGGGCCAATCCAGACACTACACCCCTGAACCAGACTGCAGTCCATTGTCATATGGCCTGATGCCAAGGTGTACCCTTCACCTAGCATTGTACAGCCTTCTGGCACAGTCAACCACTACACACCTGTGAAGCAATGCACCCATGCATGTCAGTACTGGCACCCTTTGTCTGTGTGTGTGGAGCATGATGCTTTCGACCACATTCACACTCACTACAATTCCCTTTGGCCTACTGAAGCATGCCATCTGATGTCAGACACCTTCACATATCCTTTGTTCATATATCATCTGGGTAACCCCTGTGGTGCATGTGATACCTGCGCATTACTGTATTGTGGCAAACTAGCTAGTTAGGAAGTCTATTCCTGACCCTGCCAACTGTGTCAATGTGTGTGAGTCCCTGAGAGAGTGTGGCTGTTAATGTTGACACCTGTTCATGTGGAAAGGCATGTGTACTACACCTACCTTATCGCTACTATATCACTGCTGCAGATGTCATTCACCATCAGATATACCTTTGGACAGCTCCCCAACATGCAAGCTATGTGGCGCATGCAATACATAGTCAGTCTGGGGTTTGAAACCCTGTAGTGGTAGGTGTGTGACACAAACATGGTTAGGTTTTACTCTCCCACCCCGTCCCTGACTTACTTTGTCTCTGTCTGTCTCTCTCACTCTCTCTCTGGTGGATGTGGAGAAGTACACCTTCTTTGTGTAGGCAGCAGCTTGTGTTTTGTAAGTGATGCTCATGATCAGCTGATTTCCTCTGCATGAATTGCAGTCCACCTCTAGCTGATTGTATGTGGAACAGCTGTGGTAACATTCCCATAGCCAATTGCATAGAAACACACTCCAATATCTAGGAACATCATGTGGGTGTTGGGCCTTTTCATTCACTGTGAGCAGGACCTAAATTTGGTGTTTGGAAAACAAAATCACAGTTGGTACTGTGATTTACCTTTAACAACATACACTGTGGAAACAGGTCAACAGTCAGGAGGGGGATGTGCCAGACATGGCTGCAGAATTAAGTGTTGCTCTTCTCCATTTGGAGTAATGTTGGTTCAACAGCGTGTGTATATATGGCTAGTCTACATGTTTTAATACATGTCATGACAGTGTTATGTGTTTAAGGAAACTCCCATCTGTAGGGTTATCTGCAGACTGGGCAGTGTGTGGAGCCTTATGTTTCTTGTGTTACTCACAGAACACCTATCTTAGAACTGCAGAAGCATAGTCTGAGGATTGCAGCTGGTACACAGTGACAGCCATGAGAGTTACTGACTTCATATCCCTCATAATAGGACATATGTCACAACAAACCCTGGTACAACAGTAAATGTAAGAGGTTGTCACAGCAACATGCCAATATTGGCCCAGTTTGTAGCTCCAGCCACAAGTCTGTCAACCTTTGTAAATATGTCATGCAGTAAGAGATACATATGTTCTGTACACCATTATTTATTGACATCATACCTGATAACAAGCCAGTCAGATATCAGACTGCTAGACATGTTATGTATAGTAGGAGTTATTTCTGGGGACGTAACCTGGGCATTCTGTGGTTGTGTGTACAGTACTGGGGTTGGTGTACTTATAGTGATTGTCAACAGTATGTGTATTGCTCATACAGACCTTGGGCTGTGCACAGACTGTGATAGATGCCACTGTTCTTGGTCCCGTTCTATCTGATGTTACATGCTACTCCAGTGTATGGTACCCTATTGACACATATGTCTGTAGGGCATGACACACACATGTGCCATACAACAGACAGGCATTGGACCACACTGTGTAGAGACCCAGTGTATGTAGGATTAGTTTGTGAGTGGCACATATGAGGATGGTGTTTATCAGACAGTCCATATGGTGTCAAATTAAGCTTGTGTACCATATGTGGCTGTGGCTGTGTTCACACTGGTTGTGGGTATGCACTTTCTCAAAGGTGTCTGTTACTCTGTGCTGTGAAATGCATGTAGAGCCTGCTATATTTGCAGGTACATGTGTATTCCCCAATAAAAAATGTAGTCCAGTGTTGTGGCAATCTGTCTGTAGTTTACACAGTGCTTTGTGACATGCCTAGCAGCTTAGTGTAATTACCCAGTGTGCTGTTATGTCCTGTTATTTGCAAGACATACTGCTGCCAGGCCACCATAACTGTTGTGCATTTCTGACAAAGCAGTGGGATTCTGTACAGAGGTATGTCACTAACTACTGGGTAGTATGTGGCCATGTGACCTCTGCACCACCAGGTATTATGTGTCAGGACAGAATGGCATGTGTGAATGCATAAACTGTGTGGGCATATGTAGTCCAGTATTTACGTGATATACCCATGTACATGGCTATTAACATCCACATTGTGAGGTGTGGTCCACATACCTCGCATGAGGGGGATTTGTGCACACCTCTGGATTGACCACAGAGTGCCACACTGTCCACATATATTGGTCATATCTGTGTTGTAGTCCACAGGATCATTACTGTGCTAGCAGTGGTACTGTACTATGATGTCCTTAGGATGTCTGTCAGTAGCCAATGGCATACATGTCAAAAGCAGATGTGAACTCCCACACACAACATGTCTGTTAAGACAACCCCTGTTACAGAAGCAACAGTCTACATATATACCTGCAATGCATACATGACATCCCCTTGCACTAAGAGGTTGGGGCTATTAGTGCTGAGGTAGGACTCCACTCCATGTTCTGGACATATGGTGAACATATATGTATGTATATATATATATATATATATATATATATATATATATATATATATATATATATATATATTTTTTTTTTTTTTATTTTACATTTGTTGACCGGGCTAGTCAAACTGGATATATTTCCATTTTCAGTAGAGGCTCAGGGAGAAAAGCTCCAACATAGCACAAAATGAAATATACAATTGTATAACAACTAAAGTAATAGGTGTTTGGAATAAAGAGAAAGGTTATAAAAAGTACAATACTAAGAAGGTGAGTATAAAGTCATATAACAGTCATGTGATCGTTTGATAAGAGAGATACACTAGAGTTCATTGTTAGTTAACATAAATACTTGTGGTTATATAAGTTTTACAATGACCAGTTTTTAGCATACAGAGGGGTATGTAGAGTATGATTATGTATCCATAGGCAGTATGAAAATAAAAATAGGAAAGGTTGTAGATTAATCCAGGTTAGTGCAGGGACATGACCAGAGTGATTTTAGGTGACTTTTGAGTTTTTGCTTAAAGAGTGACAGTGAAGGTAGTAGTGTTAGATCAGTAGGTAGAAGGTTCCAGTGTTTCCCAGCAGTTTTGGAGAATAGGCTGTCGCCTGACAAGTTATTGGACTTACTTATGCTAGCATGTAGTTTACTTGAAGAGCGTAGGGAATTAAGATTATTATAAGGGGTAATGAGGTTAGCAAATATTGGAGTATTATTTGGTTGGTAAAAGATTTTATGAGCAATGGTGAGTTGGGAAAAAGTTAGCACGTTAGGGAGTTCAAGCCAGTCTAGCTGCTTTAGATTCAGACAGTGGTGTGTTTGAAATGCATTACCAGTGACAAATCTGGCAATATTGTTATAGGAGTTAGATAGTTTGAGAAGATTATTTTTATTTAGATTAGTATAAATAGGAGAAGCATAGAGAAGAGTTGAGATTAAGTGAGACTGGGCAATGGTGGTTCTAGCTATGGGAGTTAAGAAGGGTTTGATTCGATATAAGGAGACCATTTTTCTGTTGACTGTTTGAATGGTGTTATTTATATAGTTATCGAAGTTGGGGTTGTTGTCAATTGTGACTCCTAATAGTTTAGTAGTAGGATCGGGAAAGATAAGGGTACCATTGTTAGATTTAATAGAGAAGTTTATAAGAGAGGACCTATTAGTAGGTGTGAAGAGTAGAAGCTTGTTTTTTTTGACATTCAAAAGGAGACAGCATTTCAGGAACCAGTCTTCTACTGAGTTGAATACTTTTTGAGTTAGAGAGTGTAGATCAGAAGTGGAGTTGGCAGAACATATAAGTGTGGCATCATCGGCATATTGAATGCAGGTGGCTTCAGGGACTGCTACATGAAGGTCATTGATGAATTGTGAAAAAAGAAGAGATCCTAAAATGGAGCCCTGGGGGACTCCAAGGGTGACTGGCAAGTGGGATGAATGTTTATTTTCCCAGAAAACTGCCTATTGCCTATTGTTAAGGTAAGACTTGAACCATTGTATAGCTGGGGTATCTAGAGCAAGAAGTTCAAGAGTATTTATAAGCAGTGGATGATTAACCATATCGAAAGCCTTTGAAAGGTTGATGAAGAGACCAGAAAAGAGGATGTTGTTATTACGATTCTTATAAATGGAGTCAGTGAAAGATAGTAGAGCAGTGGTAGTGCTATGAAATGGCCTAAAGCCATGCTGGCACTTAGCCAGTATGTCATATTTAGTTAGGTGGTCTAGTAGCTGGTGGTGAATGCATTTTTTCATGACATTAGCTAAAGGTAATAGTAGAGCTCTTGGTCTGTAATTAGAGTAGTCGTTGGATTTACCACCTTTATGTAGGGGGATGATGTGGGAGATTTTCCAGATGTCTGGAATGATTCCTTCATTAATGGTTCTGTTAAGTAGGATGGATATGGGAAAGGCAATAACTTTGGCTGCTATTTGTAAATATTCAGAAGGTAACTGGTCGGCTGAAGGAGTGCAAGGCTTAAGTTTTAGCAAGATTTTATAGATGAATGTTGGTAAAGATCCAGCTAAAGAAGATGGGAGCCTCATGTTATCAGTGGAAAGCTGGCTAGCTAGGGATTGCATAGTTTCTGTAAAGTAGGTGTTGACGTTGTTGGCTATTTGATGTGGAGTATTATGATCAGCATCATGAGGGGATAGTGTGCTAGAGTGACCAGGGTTGAGGAGCCTATTAATGTTAGTCCAAAATTTCTGAGGATGCTTTTGGTGTGTTTGTTGTAGCTTACAATAGTAGTTCTTTTTGTTAGAGTATAGCTCTTTTAGTTGTGTTTCTTAGCTGTCTAAAGGTTTGTTGTTCAGGGGAGGTTCTGTTAGTTCTCCAAATAGTCCAAGCTTTGTTTCTAAGTAGATTTTTTTGTCTAGTCTCTTTTGTTAGCCAGAGGGCTGGTTTGGACTTTATTCTAATAGATCATTTAGGTGCACGCACATCTAGGATTGCAAGAAATTTAGAGTTAAAATATTTGACAGCCTCATATACTGGGAGTATTTTTAGGGTTTCCAGTCACATGCATTGAGTTCGTTTTGGAATAGTACAGGGTTAAAGTGTTTCTTTGTTCGTGAAATCCTGTAGGTAGGGGTGTTAGAGATGTCATTCCTTTGTCTTATTATATAAGTTAGAGTATGGTCACTTAGATCATCTGGTAAGGTTCCTACATTATAAGTATGTGGGTGTGTATTTATAAGTATCCAGTCTAAGGTGCTCTCTTTTTAGGTTGGTTTGTTGATTCTGGTAGTTGAGTTGATAGTTTGAATAAAGCCATGGAGGTTAATATGTGCGGAAGTGTTATTAGTGTTGTAGGTTTTCCAGTCTGTGTTAAAGTCACCTAGTATTATTGTTTCTTGTGGGAAAGTTGAGGACACCCAGCTAAGAATATCTTCTATTATAGTGTTGTTATTACTGGGGGGTAGGTAGATACAGATCGCACAGAGGGATTTGTTAGGGTTGATTTGAAGTTTGGAGATAAGGACTTCAGCCTTACTGTCCAAAGGTGGGTTATCAGTTATAGAGGAGAGCTATAGGCCACTTTTACAGAGGACTGCTACTCCCCCACCCTTAAGTTTTAATCGGTCTTGTCTCAATATGTTATAACCAGGGGGGGATAATTTCATTATTCTTAGTTCCAGGTTTTAACCATGTTTCTGTAAGGCAGAAAATGTCGAAGGAGTGACTATCAAGGAGAGCATGAAGGTGGGCAATTTTATTACTGATACTGTGGATATTGAGATGTGCTATAAGTAGAGAGTTGGAGAATTTGGTTAAGGTTGGTAGGTTTGGGGAAGTTGTGCAGTGAATATTTAATATAGATGCATTGGTTGGGCCAGGATTAGGGTGTATGTCCCCATCCCTTAAGGTATGGATTTGTGGTTTAGATATTGGGTTGTGTGAATAGTTAATTAGAAGTTTCCATTTTTTTTTATTAAAAGGTTGTTGTACTTAATGTGTGTGCATCGATGGTATTGAGGTGATATATAGCAGGGAGTAGAGATGATGTTAATGTCTGTATGGGAGTGAGAGATATCAACAGTGGTTGTTTGTTTTGGAGGGAGATTGTGGAGGGAGAGATTGGACTTTTCAAAATAGGTTAGAAGATAGGCTGAGGTCAGGACAGGTAAAGATATGGTTAAGAGTATTAAGTTAGTTAGGATAACTTTTACAGTAGTTTGCATATTGTTATATATAACTATACAAATACAAAGGAGGTTGAGAGGGATAAGATAATAAGGAATGGTAGGAGTGGGAGAGACTTAGGTAGAGGAAGGAGTAGTGCTATTTGGGAAAATAGTACTATAAGTACAGATACTAGAGAGAGTTAAATGAGGAGGGTGTGGCTAGGTGGAGTAAATTGTTTGGAGAGATTAATTGGTCGGATGAGTGATGGGGTGTGGTTTAGGAAGTATAAGTTTAGGACCACTGGGGGTGGGTGGGATTTTGGGGTAGGGTAGGGGGGCCAAGTGAGCCCGCAGGGCGAACGGAGCGGGTTCAGACACAGACAGGTTTTGAGGGAGAACAATCAGTGAAGAGGGAGTTAAATCTAATGTAAGGTACCTAGGAGTTGAGAGATTAAGATAGCAGAGTGAAAGGAGAGCTGTCTTAGGGCTGATTCAGAGATAAAGAAATAGGTTCAGGAGTAACAGAGGTAAGAAGGAGTCAGAATGGGTTTAAAGGCTGATATCCAGGAGCAAGGTAAGTGAAGGAAAAATAGGTAGAATGGTATTGCAGGCAAGGTAAGTAGGATCTACCATAAAGGGTTTTAGAGAGACTAGATAGAATGGTTATAGCAGGTAAGGTAAGTAGGATTTACCTAAAGGGTTTTAGAGAGACTAGGGGTGGTAGAGGTGAGAAAAATAGATATGTAATTTGCAAGCAGGGGGGAGAGTTTTAGGTGAGAGGTTAATAAGGGTAAAGGGAACGTAAGTATAGAGACAAAGTAGGAGGATTAATTCTAACAGGCAGGAGGTATTATAAGAGAGACTATGGCTGGTGATAGTCCTGCAGGGAATGCTTACTTAAACAAACTAAGACAGGATTATATTACAGTTTAAGACAAACAGGAGTATATGTACATACGTTCAAATGACTAATTCCTGCATCTCAAGGCAGTGAAATATGGGGAAGACAAGTCTCTTTCCAATCTCAGGAGTAGGTATTCAGGTATCAGTATTCAGGGCTGACTCTGGGCCTCCAGAATTTAGCAGGAGACTGAAGCTGGGAGGGGTGTATATTGGCAGAAGGGTTGCTTGCTTAAAGGAGGGAGAAAGGAAAAGGTTAAGTAAACTGCTCTATGGATACCCAAGCAAATTTACAGCAACAGCAGTATCACTCTGAAAAAGTTAGAAGCATTATATACACAAAAGATTGCAGTGTGTCAGCCAGTCATAAACTATAGCACATATTAAATATAGGTGTTTAAATTATCAAGATCATTAAGTAGTTTTAGGATACACTGTAAACAAAATACTTCAAAGTAGCAGTATGCATAAACTAAAAAGCATATTTAAACAACATACATTAATATCTTTAGAATGGCACTTAGGCAACATTGGTAGCTTAAAACGGCACTTAGGCAACAGTACTTTATCAGCAATAAGCATATATCCATATATCTATATAGATATATACACTTATACATATCTACAGATATATATATATATATATATATATATATATATATATATATATATATGTGTGTGTGTGTGTGTGTGTGTGTACATATTATATATATATATATATATATATATATATATATATATATATATATATATATACACACATATAAAAACCCAAATATATACATATACACAGCAATATATGTCTACACATATACAGATATATAGATATTTATGCACATATAATTATGGATATCTACATATATATCAACATAAATAGGTATATCTAATTAGATATGTATGCACACACAGTTATAGATATCTACATATATATCAACATAAATAGGTATGTATCTACACATAGGATGTGCATATATATATATATATATATATATATATATATATATATATATATATATATATAGTTCCCTATCAGAAGCCTGAAACACTATAAGCCTGAAAATCAAAATCCTGAAACCAAAAGCCTGAAAATTCAAAATCCCGAAAACCCAAAATCTTGAAACTCAAAATCCTGAAAACACAAATAATGTTAATATGTCTCTATAAAGACACTAATATCTACCAACTGACCCTGACCCTAACCCTAACCCTAAGATCCATCACTATCGCACACTCACCTGACCCGCGCCCTAACCCTAACTCACTTAAACTGCCCCTAACCCCAATATTTGTCACTATTGCAGACATGCCTAACCTGCGCCCTAACCCTAACTCACTTAAACCGCCCCTAACCCTAACAGAAAACCAACCGCACACTTACCTGAACCTAACGCATGACCTAACACCACAGGGCTAACAATAGCAAAGCCACAATGACGTCAGTATGTCCATTTTGTGTTTTGAGGATTTTGAGTTTCAGGATTTTGGGTTTTCGGGATTTTGAATTTTCAGGCTTTTGGTTTCAGGATTTTGATTTTCAGGCTTATAGTGTTTCAGGCTTCTGATAGGGAACCATATATATATATATATATATATATATATATATATATATATATATATATATATATATATATATATATATATATATATATATATATATATATCTACACACACACACAGAGATCTACAAATGGCCATATATATGATGCACTATGCAGATGTATAGACATACGTCTGTATGAATATATATGTGTATGTACATGTAGACATATATCTACATATGTATATGTATATATCCATATTTCTGTCATGTGTAAACATCACAGTTGTGTAATACTTCCCAGATGTATCTCACCATATGTATCTAATATGTGTATGTTTAGATATACCAACATATGTAATATAACAGTAATATCAATAGCAAGTACTACACAATTGTGGAAGTCAAAGCAATTGTTCAATACTATTCGGTATGTGTACTGACAGATATATTGGAAAAACGATTGTCATAACGGCTGTCATGGCTTCATGGTTAACTGCTGTGACTATAGTGTACAGTGTGCAAGACCTGCAAGGGTTGTGTATTTTGTTGCTAGGCAGAATAAAAGGCTGTTGGATACAGAGTGGTTAAGGCAGTTTTGAGCATTTTTGCATGGGTTTGCGTGAAGCTAAGTGCTGCTAATGTATGGTTAAACATACAGGCGCTTACACAGTATAGGCTTAGCTTACCAGTGCACAAATGTTCTTAGATGTTATATTGCAGCAATGCTGACACCTGATAAGCATGGCTCAGCCCTGGTAACCAGTGCTTATATCCCAGTCTGATAACATAGCAGGGTAATGACATCTGTAATAAGTGTATGTAATGTCATGTACAATACATGTGTCTATGTGCTGTCATTACAGTAGCAAGGGGTATGAGTGTCATGTCTGGGACACTCAAGTATATAAGACCTGTACAGCACTGTTATCCATGTGAATGTGTTACATACAAGAGTAGTAACCCAGGTTTTGAGCTGTCACACTGGCATGTAGTGTATCATGGCAGTACTACTGTTGACAGTGCTGTCCCAGGCAAGAGTAGAGTATTAAATGTAGTACTGACAACAAGCACACCTGTAGGCATAGCTGGACTCTGAGGCCTCACGGTCGTGTACCTGGTGTGTGTGAGCTGTGTCACAGAATACATCTCCTACTGGATAATAATCTGACATGTGGAAAGTAACTGTAGACTACCGTCTGTACAGGACATGTCAGTGAGGGCTTCCAACATATAGTAATGACATACATATTCTTGTCAGAGGTCTATCCTTCAACACATTAATCCTACTGCATAGCTATTTGCCAAGCTGGTGTCTGTTAGTCCCTGTACAGATGTGCAGATGGTGGGTATCCAGCTTGGATATGTATAGGCACCCTATGCTTGACTGACACTGACATGTCTACCCAGCTGTGTTATAACTGGCACATATAGGAGACAACACTCTGTATGCACCACATGCCACAGGTATCTCCACTACACTACCACAGTCAACAGAACATGCTTGGGTACAGGTCTCCATCACAGACACTAACCATGTGTTGTAATGCATGTTGGACACATATCAACTGAATCACCTCAGTAGCCATTTGCAGGAGGCACCCAGAGAATTGGCTGATGCATGTTGCTCTCACGCTGCAGGTCACCAGAGTGGTGTCTATCGATAGATTGCCTGCTGACACATGGCAGGTGGCATGATACCACTGTACACACATCCGCTACACTACCCATCTCTCCATGGACAATAGCCAGGTACACACCTATGACCACATGCAGTGATGCACCCGAGTACTGACACATGTGTATGTGCGCATTACTAAGGATAGCAGTGTCTGTGTGTTAGTACACCTGTAGTTGGGAATACCATGAGGGCCTTTACAACCACCACAACACCCATTGCCATAGTAAGATGTGGCTGCTGCTGTATCAAACATTACATGTACCCTGTTACGCTCCTCTCTCTAATGGCTATATGAGCCATGCAGTCCCAGCACAATAGTATTGTACAAATGGGTCGATAGGCATGGGATACCCATTGAGTTCTGGCAAATGTGTGTATGTGTGCATGTCTGTATATCTGTAGGGTACAGCATTCCAAGGTCACATACTCCTATTACAATATGCATTGCCACACAGTAGTATGGATAGTGTTGTTGCTGCCCATAGGTGAGGCATGACAATGCAACATCCTACTATGCCTGTGACATGTACATTAGATGCATACTCCTGTTGGGATGTACAATGTGTTGTATCTCAGTCATGGGCAATGTATGATGGTGGGTATGTCAGAGTGTCATCATGGGTTCCAGTGAGTACAATATCCACTGTGGGATGTGTTTGTTGTGTACACCATCATTACACAATGGTACACCTGGTATATGCCCCATGTACCACTGTATGGTGACCACTGTCACCATCAGCCATACAGGTAACTGATACCACAAGCCAGCCCAGTTATGCATGTGCTGTGTGAAGCTTACCTGTAACACAATGGACACACTGACAAGTTAGCACCAATAGGCCCAGGTCTCTTGGATGTGTGTCTGCCTGTTGTTGTTCTTCATTCGGCTTTTCCCAGTTAGGGGTCGCCACAGTGGAACTCCGGTCCACTAAAGATTGGCAGTAGATTTATGTGTCTGATAATGTGTATATGATGGTATGTCACACTATGTATTGTCCATATACAACCATTACATCCCTCATTACCATGCTGTACATGTCTGGGGATGTTCTGCATGTAACATGTAACCTGGAACACTCATCACCCTAAATGCTGTGTGGTGTGTGCAATGAAAGCCACACACTTCAGTAGCACTACATACCTAGGTAGGGGTCTAATCCCAGTGTTGCCAAGTAAGAGTATGAGTGTATGTAGATGGGTCTACATCAGGTTGCTTATTATACATGTCTCAGTGGGTCACCTGTCCATGTGGCATAGGCAATAACTGTTATACAAACCTGTGACATGTGTTCAACTGTACCCAGGATATGTCACAGCCATGGTATCACCACAATGCCATACCCCATGTGGAATATGATGGCAGACCATCCTCCTGCTGATAAATGCACATCTACAACACAAATGGATAACATTATGTAGACCACAATCACTTAGTGTTACTAACAGCTATAATGCATCATGGCTGGACAGCTACACTACCTGACATGTATGCATTAAACATTACTCCTGACAATGTGTTACACTGCAGTACATTGGTACACTGTAGTACCGTCACCATGTGCATCAGAACCATATTAGTCTGTCCCTGCATCAATGTTGTGGATGACAGGGATGTGGCACAAGTATCATCATATGCACTGGGTGTGTTGTTAGTTTGCCAGAGACTGAGGGTGGGCCATACATTTGATACCATGTGTGTGGGTGAGGGTGTAATTAGTTGAAATGGGCATGGTGATGTGGTGTGTGTAGGTATGTTGTTGCCCTAGGTGTGTTCATATAGTGTGTGGATATGCATGCACACAGTTCTGCCATGTGGCTGCCCTATACAAGTGTTTCTTGGACAGCTACAGACCATACTTGGCAGGGTGTGCAGTTCACATGTGGACTGTGTCTGCAGGGGTTCAATTGGCACGTCAAGGTACAGGCCTTGATGTGATACACACTCTAGATGATGATATATGTCCGCTGGAACCAGGTCCCTTCTTGGACTGGCCAGGGTCATGTGCATGTGGCCTGCTGTGGAGTGATGTGGACAATGCCCCCCT
The DNA here is from genome assembly GCF_019279795.1 of Protopterus annectens. Taxonomy (NCBI): domain Eukaryota; kingdom Metazoa; phylum Chordata; order Ceratodontiformes; family Protopteridae; genus Protopterus; species Protopterus annectens. Next base: position 1,207,024,668 of record NC_056746.1, on the reverse strand, counting down.
CTGCAGTGCTGGGGCTGGTATTGCCACAACGAGAGTGCTTTGGTGTTCCAGCATGTCCATGTCGACTGCTAGCTGTTGCAGTTGCTGGCCTACATCCACACGGCCATCGCCGGACTCCCACCACATGTTCAAGCATGGACAAACCACTGTCGATGAAGCCCACCATCTCACCCGTCCATCTATCCATGACCTCGGTATAATCACAGAGAGCACCAGACAGTTCATAGAAGATGTCGCTTGCAAATGAGAGAGCAGCCCTCTGCAGCCTCAGGCCCTTTCTGGTGTACAGTTCCATTCATGCCTGTGCCCCCATGACAGTCTGAAACATGTGCCTGGTGGTAGCAGTTGTGGCGATTCTATCAGGGGCATGATGACTAGTGGCCCTACCATGAGCACCCTGGTACATTTATCTTTGTGGTACCCTGCCGGACATCCGGCTATGCCTGCTGTGACCAGACAGAGTAGGCATAGATACCACACTCTCCTGTGCACTGCCACCAACCACCAACTGTCCCTCTGCTACGGCCACTGGTGATGGGGTATGTATAGGCACTGTAACTGTGTGCTGGGTTGGGGTGGCTAAGAGGGGGGATATCAAACGATGGTGAAGTTTCACTCCCTAACAACCCCGCTTGTGCCTCAACAGTACTATCATCTTCTTTGGTGTCTGTATGGACACCAACATCAGATTGCATGCAGGAGGGACCCTGACCACCTCGCCACCTGTGGGGGAAAACAAGAAACACACTTTAAGACCTGTGCAGCATTGCATAACAGCACACACACACACACACACACACACACACACACACACACACACACACACACACACACACACACACACACACACCCTCCATCTTGATACCTACCTGCCCCTGATTTTACAGACAGTTCCACGTTTATTCACATAAGTTCCCCATCCTACATTCACACTTGGTAAAATACACTCAATAATACCACTCATGAACGTATCATTCCTGTAAATGCCTAGACGAGTGATCACAACACAAGACCTGTTATTCCATTACCTCCTTGACTTGAGTGGAGTAGGTTTTACATGGCCTCACTGCTGTCATCCAGTGTTCACCCTGTGTATGTCCGGACATTGTGAGCATGGCCGCTATATGTTAGGGGCTACTATGTTCAATCCATAATGTCATGCACTGGATTGTCATATGTAAGTATTGCTCAGTACATGCCAGATCTGCTGCTCAATCAACTTATCATGTGGACAACAGTAATATATGGATACACTCACTGGTGTTGTCTAGTAATTCTCCAATGCATCTGTAGTGCTGCATACGTGGGTAGGCATTCACCTCTCTGCTGATTGCAATATTAAGGGAATACCTGGTGTCTGCTTTCCCTCCCAATGCATTTTCCATGCTACAGACCTTATTATACTATCAACTGTCCTGTGATTACATCAAACAAGTATTCCTGGTGTCTCATGTGTCAGTCCATGTCCATGTACTGCACAATCCCAAAGGGAAGTACTGCCGTATGAACAACCCCACAATCACACATGTGCATACATGGACACCCACACAAAAACACACACATGCACACACACGCACACACACACACACACACACACACACATCCTACATGCATCAACCCCCCTCCACTCACCAGATTTCACTTACAGACAAAATATCCCCCTCCCCCACACACACACACACACACACACATACAGGTGAGGTTGCACAAAGATAGTACATACAGTCCTCCCATTACCCATCTGTCAACATGCATAACATATGGTACTCAACAGCATGCAGTGCAGCTATAGTCAATCTATGCTAGCAACAGTATACATGTGTGTGATGCATGGGCTGTGTTAGTATGTGATGCCCCTTCCCCTGGAAAACACTGCACCCATGTACACAATATTGCTGTGCACCTGTTCTGCACACTGCCATGTACTGTGCACCAAACCTCACAGGTGTACAAACCATTGCTGAATGTGTATTGCTATGTCAGTTATGTCTGCTCTAATGCTCACAGCCCCTATGTGTTTGAGTGACAAGTACCTGGGATGATATGTGGACAGATGTCATTTATGAATGCCTGATGTCTGGTTTACAGATTTCAACATCAGCAGTGCATGTATGACCAATCCAATACTATTACACTGACAACCATCAGAACTTACTGTGGCTATGGGGAGTGTACACACCCTTATTGATATGACACACTCTTCCTTGATTTGCCATGGGACCACATCACGCATATATTAACAGTACATGAGCCTGATATGTGATATATGTTCTGTACATTCACATGAAGTGTCTAAGAAATGTGATAGGTGTGCAGATGCTGACCATAATGCATACACTCTGTGGGTCAATATGTGTGCACAGACTTATCATGATGGTTTGTCGCACCTATTGTTATGTGTACTACAGCAGTCACTATTCTTAGCAGGGGTATACTAGCATGGGCCATCTGCATTTGCCAGTATATGTTCAGTCTGCCCTACACATGTCCCCCAACTCTGCATGATTGCAAGGTCTACTCATGTGCACATCCCTTGGAGTTCACACACTGCCATCACTATTGCTGTGGAGTTAGGGTTACATCTGCCACAGTTCCTGAACCTGACTGTGTGCAGATACAACCATTCTTAGCATCCTAAGGATCCCTACTGCAGTGCACTGGTGCATCATGCTGACACACCCTGATGACCTTCAGCCTTTTTGCAGACGCTTGACAAGTATGGCCTACACATGTGCGTCAGTTTGCAGTGTCCCATAAATTGAACATCACTTGTAACAGCCTAGTCCCTGCTAATAATGTGGACCACAGTATTATGTTATGCCATAGTGTAGATCTGTAACTGTTGCCACTGTAATACTGATATATACAGTGTTGTTGCACTATATAAGGGTGATGTTTCACACAGGTCCCTACTGTAGGCCATGTGTCCTACCATTATGTTCATCCTTATGGACACATTGCACAATGACAGGATGTTAGCTATATTGCAGGTGTCTGACATACCCTTCAGATACCCCATCATGATCACCATTGTGAGGCAGTGCATTTAACAGCAACAATACGTGAACATGTATGGCATGCATTATGGGTAGGTGTGTGCATGGAATATACCATATGCATTACATGCCCGGTGTATTGGCAAGCATGGAAATAAACCATACTCACCAGCTACAGGTTGCTGCCTTGGTGGTATACCAGTGGGACCTCACCAGAGG